>NW_009258661.1:1001656-1011352 GCF_000687185.1 Egretta garzetta
TCTGTCTCAGCCGCGCTATTTGGAAGGGGCCCCGTCCCGCTTTGCTCGCTGTCCCAGCTGGGGCTGTGGCAGTGGTGGCTTTTGTGGGGTGAGGGAAGCTGGGGTGCCTGGGGCTGCTGCTGGATGTTTGCAAGGTCAGGTCTGAGGGCAGTGAAGGCAGCGTCCTCCTGCAGCCCGTTTCTGGGGGGGAGCAGGGATGGGTCTCTCTGCGAACACGCTAGGCACATGCTTGCAGGATTCACAGCGTTCCTACGTATGGCTGTGGCAAAGCACACAACATTAAAATTAATGAACGCTCATGCAATTTTAACTAGAATAAAAACTGTTGCAAAACTTACGTACTGAATAACACCGAAGTCTCTTTTCCTGGGGAGAGATGGGTGTTTGTGGAGCCACTGGGGCTTAGCTTCTGCCTTGCTCCCCTTTCAAAGATGCCACATTTTGATTTATCTTCCTTCCCCAGAATCTCCTTTCAGCCTTAAAAAAGCAATGCTTATCATCGCTGTTGTCGGCAGCCTGTGCAGCAGTTTGAGTTACTGCCTTTCTGTTTCTGGTGCCATGTAAGCAAGCGCAAATCTGTATATTATGCCAATTTACATTTGGTGGGCTTTGTTCTGACACGTCCAAAGCTTTTGACTCCTGATTTTTGTTGTATGAGCAACTTCTTTAACATGGAGCCCGGGGGACAAGACTCAATTTAAAGCAGAGTTGTGCAGGTAGAAGCAGAAAGGTATGGACTGTCTGCCTGTGGTCTACAACTAAACTGACTGAGGAATTTAAATTCTGCTCTGCTTTTTGTCTCGAGTGCCGCGCTCCTATCGGCAACGTGAGCCTTGCCTTTGCCAAGACAGGAGCCGCCTGGTGCGGGCTGCGCGTGGTGCCCGGGATTTTGGTGGGAAGGGGCCGATAGCAGTGATTCCTCAGCTTGCTTGCAGGATGATATTGTCCTGCTTTTCTCACGTGTACTACTTTTACTTGGGTCAGCCTGGCTTTTTTTGAGTTAAAAGATGCATACACATATCACCTTAAGTTCTTTTTGGGGTGGTTTTGGGTTGTATTATTATTTTTTATTTATTGAATGGTTTTTACTCTGCCTAGTGTGCATCTCTTCATTCAGGAACAAGGTGGTTTTAAGTAAAGTGTAAACTGTAAAACCTCCGTTAACTCTGTCAAGTGATAGCGACGCATCCCTGCTAATGCTGTGAAACACCTTGGCTTGGAAGTTTACTACGTCAGCTTTGAGTTTTAAAGCTTTTTGCACCAGATGAAAGGAAGGCTTTGCTGTAAAATCCCATTCCTTACTAATCTCGCATTTCTTCAAATATTATGAAGTTCGGTGCAAACTTATCACAGAACTTGCTGTGTGCTTTGTAAACCTGTAAAGGAGAAGTTGTGTGAAAGGCGTGCGTGTGAATAACTGTGTTAAATAAATGAAGCAAGAAAATGTGCTGTAGTGGCTTGATAGAGACTTCTGTCATTTGGGACAGATTTTTCAAAGAACTTCATTTCTGATTCTAGATAATGAGATTTTTGAGTATGTACTGAGGCTGTTGAAATCAGTAGCTCTAAGGGGCCAGATTTTAAGTGATACCTAAAATGTACAGGTTTCTTATGGAGGATGTTATACATATGCACATAGTAGAAAGTCACCGCTGTAGGGTCAGGGATCCCTGTACAACTAGAAACTTTGGGGGAAGAAACTTCACGTATTGCCAGTTTGGGGCTAACACTTTGTTTTTCTTAGATATTTTTGTAACTCTCTTTATGGGTACTGAATTGCTTCTGTGACACACCACGTTGCAGGCGAGGGCAAAAGTTTAGCAATCTGCAGCGCAGAAGGGCTGGTTTCATTGCCAGCTGCTGATTCTGGCTGCGCAGCTCTTGTACCAGCCAATTAAACCCACACTCATTACAGCCGTTGTGGTTTGGACGTGAAGTGTTCCTGCCTTTAACTTGTAGTTTTACAGGATGTTGGTTTAGGCTGGAGGTTTGCAAAGCTTGAAATCTTATATTTTCCTCTGGAGCGTGCTCAAGGGGTAGGGGAGGTGAACAAGGAGAGCTACAAGGGGAGCTGCGCACTGTGAAATGGGAAGGTGTGCCTTTCTCTTTGACAGCATCGTGAACCTGCAGTCACCTCCTAAAATTTTCATGAAATACTGTAGTATCTGATGTACCAAGTGGCTGCAAATAGGAATGGCCCCTGCTGCAGTGTCAGTCTTGAAAAAAACCTGTCTTGTGCTGCGGGAAGTGCTGAGCATCCCTTCATGAGCATATTCCTTCAGCTCCCCAGGCACAGATTTCTGCCTGCCTCCCTTGTGGGGAATTTCTGCCATGTTTGCAGACCGTTTTGGGAAAGCTGCTGGGCAAAGAGGAGGTCCCAGAGGGGGAGGAGGCAGAGATGGAAGAAGAATGTGACCCTCTGAGCCGTTACTGGTGACTGCGCTATTTTAAAGTCAAACTTAATTTTTAGCTCTTCATAAACAAATCTTTGTGCCAGCTTTTTATATAGCTCTGAAGTCAGTTGTCGTGGCTGCCGTTCTGCGGCTATATCCTCCATGGGTGCCACAGGGAGAAGAGCCAACCTCTCCTTCCCAAAATGCTTCTTGGCACTCAGGAGGACCTTGGGAGAGGTGCTTTGCAGAGGGACAAACCTCCCAGCTCTTCTGAACATTGTGCGACAGTTTCTTTATCCAGAGGTAAATAGATCTAATGGATCAAGTGAGATGCTGGACTTATTGCAGGTTACTATGGGAGCTGGTGTCCTTCATCCCATGACCCAAGGGACCATCTTTGACCCCAGTACTTTCATATTTGACCTGGGGAAATGCAGCGTGCAGCATGGGCAGGGTAGCAGCAAGGATCCCATCTCTCAAGAAAGGGTTAGTGATGTTTAGTTTTCTTAGGACATTATAACCCTGTTGATTTTAACTTGGAAACTTCAGTGAAAACCACACACGCTGCTGTGAAAATTCATACTTGGTAACAAGTAAACAAGGGATCGAGCCGTCTGACTGACTCAGGAAATTCCCTCCAGACCTCGTGGGGAGGAGGAGCTTTGCATTTTTCTTGTCCCGTGTTTATTTTTAGTCTCGCCTCTAACATTGCTGATAGTACCATTACAGCCCTGCAGATTAAAGTCCCAGCATGGGGTAGAGTTGAAAGAACGATGCTGCAAAGCTGTCAGAACCCCTAGGATTTTGCAACTATGTCGTGCTACAGGCAATTAATTTAGTCCATTATTTGCCTGCCTGGGTGCAGCTCAGTGCCACAGGTCTATGGAAGTCTTTGGTTTCCTTGTGCATCTCTTCTCGTCAGAGTTGATGCCTTCAGTGACAGCTCTGTCCTTGTGACTTGAAAGTGCTGTGTCTGTGATGCTAATATTTTAGCTGTAATAGCTGTCTTTTTAGGCCCCTTCCTCCCCTGAATATATTTTGCACTTGTTCTGAAAGTACGTTGTGTTTTAGAGTGGAAAGAGAAGAGTTTATGTCCTGTACAGCTCCCATCACCGGTAACCCTTGTCTGAAGCTATCAATCACACCCGCAGGGTTTTGGGGGGTGGTGGTGGTGAGGACAGCCTTGGCGGCAGCGCCCATCTGCAAGACCAGATGATTTACCCAAGAGCTCTCAGCTTTTCAAGGAGGCCCATTTTTTTTTTCCAGGGCTAGCTGTGTTAGTCTGAGTCAACAGAAGGGTATTTGATCTTTAAGTCAAATAACGGTTGTGGGGTTTTCTGAGTCGTCTTCTGCTGACAGTTTGTCAAAGTCCCCAGGGATGGCAGAGGATGCCTAGTGCTCGAAAACTCTTAGAAATAGCAGTTTCTATTAACAGCCGGCATGTGGCCTGGGCTGTACTGCAGCTATTTCAGAGGAAACAGTTTTATCAGAAATAGCTGACTCTAAGGACATTTGTCTTCTGCAGTAATAGAATCTGTACCCGGTCCACAATGAGAGACACATCGGAGCAGGTACAAATGCTTGCTGGCTGTGGAGGTGGGCAATTGTCACCTTTTTGTGCTGGACAAGGCTCAGACAGCAGCAGGCAGCCTGTGCTGGGCAGAGCATTGCTGGCAGGGGTAGTGCTAGACCCCAAACCAGGCCATCCAGAGCTGGGCTGCCTCTACTTGGAGAGATGCTCATCACCCAGCCAACCTGGTTGTCTGCTCCCCTGGCCAGAGCCCTCCACTCTGTGAGGGCTGTGAGTCTGAAGGTAGCTGCTTAGCCTTCTCCTGCACCTTCTAGACATGCCTCAAATAGTTGCCGAGGAGCCTAAATTTGTATTTGAACCCCCCCTGCCAAGACTAGTTTTCCTTAGCCATGATCAGGGCAGCTGTTGCAACCTTGGAGAAAGTCTCCATGTCCCAGGGAGCATGCCCAGGAGACAGCCCATGCTTGCTTGGGATGTGGTCTGGTCAAAATAAGGTGATGCAGAGGGCAAAAAACCCCTTGTGGATGCTCAGCAGTATCAAGCTAAGCTATGTCTTGGTAATTGTTAATGATCCTTGTGAGTCTTCTCATCTTCTGAGTTGATTTGACTTCTGATAAAGTGACTTTAGGGTGAGTGGGAAGGGTTCGCAGGAAGTTTCCAACCAGCATGTACTGTTTGAGATTTTCGTCAGCGGAAGGGACCGGTTAACCGAGGTGGGAGGCAGCGGGAATGAGGGGCCTGGCTGTGCTCAGATGCTGTTCTGCTAATACTGCCCTGGGTACCCAAAATGTCCCGGTGCTATTGGGCTGCGGGGAAGGAGGCTGGTCTAACACCAGAAACTTGGAGAACGTGTTTGAAGAATAAACCGGTGGCTTTGCTGTTTGGAGTTGTTTGGTTTTGTGTGGTGTGGTTTTTTTTCTTTTTTTTTGTAGACTTCTGCCAAATTTGGGTGCTTAGAGAGCAACTCTTCTTGGCAAGCATCTGCAGGCTCTGGTCGGCCTCCTTATAACTGAACACCCTTCAACAAAACCAGCTTTTTTCCAGATGAACTGGTTGTTGGGTTTGCTTTATTTTTAAACAAAGCAAGATATCTGGGGACTGGTGCCTGCTGGAGTCTCTCTGCGATAACGTAGAAAGGTTCTCAGTTAAAATGCAGCTGAAGAATAATGTAAAAATACAACAGTGTGAGCTGGGTGGTTACAGAAACCGTGGAGATCTGTTTCTCTACTTGGGAATCTTGGATTAAAGTGTGTTGTTACAAGAAAATCCAAACGACAAGTTTTATTCAGTCCCTATTATTCATGCAGTGAATACCTCTTAAGGCTCTGCAGAAATATGTCCTTTTCTAGGCTTACAATGAGTAGACAAACACTGTGTGTTTATACCAAATGCTGGAGGATTTACGGGTAACTACTGTGTGGTTTGAAGTAACAACATACACAATGTATTGTAAATGATTCCCTTTTTATATTTGGCCTACGTTCAGTATAAGTTTAAATGCAAGAATTTATAGGCTTAGGAAAAAAAAAATCTTTCCAATGCTGAAAGCAAAAAGACTGAATTATAATGAGGCTTTACAGTATGTAGTATTTTTAAGGGCAATTTTTTTATTTCCTTAATATATTTTCCATGTAAAAGTATGTGTTTTGGACTTCAAATGGGATACTGTTGGTTGCACTTAGCGGCAATCAGCTGGGGGATTCTCGTGCCTTAACCGCACAGCAGCTGCTAATTAAAAATATATAATTCTACCCTGATTAGCTTATAATGATTATAATCCCTTTAAATTTGATTATTACCACAGCGTGGTAATCGCAGCCACCCCCTGTTTCATTGTGGGGCCTGTGAGTAACAAACCCAGCCATTAAGAGCTGATAGCTGGTTCCTGAAGGACTGCTTCCCAAACAGAAGAGCACGGGGGAATAAAGATGCCTGGTTCCCACGTGTCTTTGGAGGTGCCCAGTTTGAGTTTGTTTTCTCTTTTCTGCTCAGCTGGTGTCGTTTTGGCAGGGGTAGGTTCTGGGGCTGTGCAGAGAAGGGGGGAATTTGGGATGCTGCAGGCACAGATTTGCCACTTCTGGTCAGAAACCCAGAGCCGCTGCACGTGTCCGGTGCAACAGGCAATCAGTGCGTTTTAGTCCTGATGGTAGTGAATTTTCTTCAGTGCTATTTCAGTTGTGGTAAGTTTGTTCTTGTCTTCTGATTTGAATTTCCTTTTTTTTTTTTTTTTTTTTAAACACCTGGTCAACTGTGCAAAACATAAAAGTCACGCTGTTCATCCCTAGGATTGCTTCGCTTTCATCTTGTGCCCATCTGCTTATCCTTCACTGTTTTTTCTGAAGAGATTTTGTAGCTCTCAATGGCAGGGAATGGCCTCTTTCTTTCTTCTGCAGCACCTGGGTGCTTGGGAAATGACATTGTAGGACAGAGCAATAATAAATAACTGCTGCTGGAGAGCAGTTTGGAAACCCTGAGTTCAGGACTGCAGCGAGAGGGGAAAAAATTGCCCAGAGACATGAAAAGAGGCCACGTCAAATGCCTTGTCAGAGAGATGCCCTGATTTGAAAGTATGGATTCTTAGTGTCACTCAGAGTTCATCTCTGACTTCGGGATCTGGTATTAATAGAAGGAGCTGAAAGGCCAATTTTAATATACGCAGGAAATAATAGAACCTGTCATTAAAAAAAAAAATAAAATCTTCCAGAGCATAAAAAAGTGACTGCATCAGTGTGTTCATTAGGTAAGTGGATAGAAGACGGCTGGTGCTTGTCCCAAAACAGCAGATTGTGGTCGCCGGGGCAAAAATGGCGGTGGTGCAGCCGTGCAGGGGCAGGAGTCTGGCTTCCCCGGCGGCAGCTCCAGCGGCTCTCCCGCCCGGGTGAGTTAGGTCTGAAATCTGCTGGATTCCAAAGATGCTGGCCGCCCTTCAGCTCTTGGGGAGGATCTCTGCAGCCTGGCTGCATGCCCTACCAGATCCCAAACCGTTTGGGGCAGCAGAGGCGTGCTGGCTGGCGCGAACTGAGAATTTGTCCCAAGATCTGTGTGTTGGTGGGGCAGCCAGCTGGGTGTTGTGGGTGGGTTTTTTTGGGGGTTGTTGGTTTTTTTTTTGGGGGGGGGGGGGGGGGGTTTTTTTTTTTGGTTTGGGTTTTTTTTTTTTTTAGCTATTACTTATGAATTACTCTGTATCTGAGATACACAGAGCCCAGATGCCTTACTGTATATATATAGCTGTCATATTTCAGAGGTCAGGGTGAGGCGGGGTGCCTCATAAAAGAGAGATGGGGGAAGAGGTTTTGGTTTTTTTTCCCCTCAATTTTATTATTATTCCCCGTAACTTTTTTATTGTTGTTGGTTTTTTGTTTGTTTGGGGGTTTTTTGTTTTAATTTAGTGGGATCGATGCCAGCTTTTTAGTGCATTTTTAAAAAAGTATGTAATTCATGTACGATTTTGACGCACAGATGTTCCCTTCCAATTTTGTTCCACCACGTATGGACATTTGCATACAAATAAAAGGAAATGTTTTCTCTGTGTGTAGATGGTTGATAGCTGTTGATTAGGTAAAGTCAGCTAATATCGTGCTCGTTAATTTTAAAGCTTGCTTGCGGTTGGCAAGGAACTGGAGCTACTGATTAGGGTCCAAGAGATGCAGCTCATTGCAGCTCTGAGGGATGATCCCTGGTCTGAGAGTTATGAATCCACAGTCAACTTTTTCTCAGGTAAAAGAGAAAAATTCAGTGATTTCTAACTTTCCCTTTAGTCTCTGCCTGGGATGCGAGACGGCTGTGCAAAAAGGACAGAGCAATAGAGATTTATGGTTCTCTTCAGCGCAGAGGTGACTTGCATTGCCATGACATCTTGTATCTCAGAAGAAGTTAATCACAGCTTTTTCTGTGTTGCTGGGTTACATTGCTTTGAGAAAAAACAGAAACTTCTATGAGCAGTATGAATAGCTGAAACCACAAGTCCCACTGAGATTACAGCCAACTCCTCCTAAAGGAAACGGATTCAACCACCAACATAGTTTTTCATTAGATGATTTTTTTTCTGAGTGAACAAAATACCCCTATTGTGGCATAATTGTTTAGCTTTTGGAGATGTGGGCAGGGTTGCAACTACATGACTGTTTAAAAAACTAATTCGGCTTGATGAGGAGGGGAGGGCAAAGAGACATTTGGCTTTTTATTACGTTTTGTAGCATGTTGCAGAATAATGCAGCAGGTTTTAATTTTCTCAGTTTCTTTGCTTTTTGGCTCTGTGAGGGGGGGGGGAGGAGGAAAGTCTGTCTTGCATTTCAGGACAAATTTAAATCTGATGGACAAAAGTTTTGGCTATCTGATTGAAACCTTTTGTTGCTGAGGCTGAATAACTCTACCAGGCTGGCAAGGCTGGAGTCATTTGTGTCTCGGATTCATTGTTTTGAACTGTTAAAGTGTATTTACTTGTGGTTAATGGGAGAGTTCATCTTTTCATTATAGCAATATGATAATGGCTAAAAATCAAGCTGAGGAGCAAGCAGGGAAAATGCAGTATGGAAAAGCCATGGAAGTGGAGTTCGTAGCCACGGTTTTAATTTAATTTAAGCATTTTTTGATTTCTGATACCTTGGCCTTTCAGTGCCACAGAAATGTACCTCGTTCTTCAAGACGTGCAAAACGATGGTGGTTTTGCTAAACTTAATTAAACAGGAGATGGCTAAGTTTAGCATATTAATGCCTGTCAGCTGAAATTACTTCAGCATCTTAGCTGAAGGCCTAGAAATTGGTTCGGTCCATTCTTTCCCTTCCCTTGTATTGACAAAGTACATTGCTCGTCAACAAAAGATGTACTGTTTCATGCAGAGGGGCTCGTCAAAAGGCAACATTTACTTAGGGGTTTAGGAAGTGCAGACAGTTAGGAATTTAAAAAATGATTGAAGAATTGGGGATCTTGGGTCTGTGGTTGTTCGTGTGAAGAAAAGACAAAGGTTTCTAAAAAGCGCTTGAATCTCTACCCGCTGGAAGCATGATGATTGAAGATGCATCAAACTGAGCTAGCACAATTGGGTTTCAATCCTACAAATCTTGGTTGTGCTCATGGACTGTCTAGGCTAAATGTAGCAACCATACATTAGGAAATTTTTAAATATAGGATTAGCCAGTCAGTATTTCTTTGTAGACTTTTCTCATGGGAATTGTCTGGCTGGTTACACCATGACCACAAAATGCCAGACAATGCAAGGATCTTCCCCCCAACCACTTTATTTCTACCCCTCCTCACAGAGGCAGTTCTGTGGAGTGGTGACTGTGGTTTGCTCCTTTTTTCCTAGGAAGTTTGTGAGCAAGCTCTTGGATTTGCTGGTGAAGTGCTCCCAAATACCAGACCTTGCTGGGAAGTTTTCTGGATAAAGCTGTGCATGTTTCAGAATGCCTTTTGGCAATTAATCACAAATGAGGGACCGAAATGAATGTCTTCATCTTTTTCAGAAACTGCTAAGCACCTCGTGGGTGTTCCCATGGCCATTGCTCAGTGGGTGTTTCAATGGCTCCATGCTACGGGGCTTGAAAACTGCACCGTGAGCCTGCCGAGCACCCGGGCTGCCCATGGCTCCTCACCGGCCCGTGTTTAAGGCCTCTTTTTAGGCAAGCTCTCATCAGATCTAGAAAGCACATAGCGTGTAGCAGGCACTCTTGAAAGTAAAGAATGTCTTTGCGTCGCTCTGGATTTACATACTTTCATTTCTTTGGTCTTTAATGTTTTATTAACCATCTAAACCAGTTTAGATTGCAGCTAAA
>NW_009258661.1:1011402-1051248 GCF_000687185.1 Egretta garzetta
GTTGATAGGAAGATACTCCAAGTGCTCCTGCGTGCTCTTGCAGAGAGCTGGGTTAGCAAGGAGCCCAGCACGAAGCCCTGGCAAGGCAATTGAAAAGGTGGAACTCCAAAAGACATGGAAAGCATCCAGAGAAGACACATACTTCAAAAGGAGTAGAATCTAATTAAAATGATCCATCATGAGGAAATGAGTATGTTTGAGCCTTATTCAGCAAGAGGGAATATAGCTCGAGAAACTGATACAAGTAAACTTTGTCTAGATTGCAGAGGAAATTAATATAGACAGTTGATTAACAATGTGAAAGAGGTTTAAATTTAAAACTTCACTAAAAGGACAAATAAAACGTCATTCCCATAAGCAAAGACAGACCTGTGAAAGCCGAATCAAAATGGAAAATAGATAGCAAGTTACTTCTTTAAAAACAAATAAACAAAACCCCCAAACTTGTTAAAAAGATGAAAAAAAACCAGTGCAAATTGCTTTTAGAAGGTACGAGATGGCTTGCGACTGTTGGTGCAGTAGCCCATGTTCACGTGAGATTTTGAAAGTGAGAGTGGTGCTGCTGTCACCGACTCTGAGCCCTGGAGCGTGGGGACATGCATAGCCCCAGATTATTTGAGAGCAGCCTTCATCCCTAGGTCTCTGGCTCCCATGTGGCATGATTTGCTAGAGGGTGGTTGGGCTGGAAGTTCAGGACTACAAAATCCCAAATGTACTGTTTGAAAATAACAGCCTAAATTGGCATACTGGTACAGCATCGTCTCCTGTACCGGCCAGTCCTGCCTGCTGGCTCTGGTCCCTGCCTAGCCCTCTCGGGTGCCCGAAGCTCAGAGCAGCCCTTCTGGAGCAAGGTCTGGCTGTGTTGCAAGGAGGGACAGTTTGATTGCTGCCTTTTCCCTGCGGTGTCAGCAACTCAGAAGCATTGCACTGAGGGAGAAATCTGAGCGAGGCTGTAAAACGCTGCCTCTGGTGAAGTTCAGCCATCCCTGGTCTTGCCTGGAGGAGGGAAGCTGTGTCGCGGCGCGACCAGGCGAGCTGTGTCTCAAGGACAGAGCCAGATAACAGAGATAACGCCGATCCGTGTGCTCGCAGCAGAAACAATGAGGGTGTTTATATAAATAGAGCTCCCTGCAACTGTGCAAAAAATGATAACGTGCAGCTCGGGGTCCGCAGACTTCTGGGCTTTGTTATGGCTTGGAGAAACCACTCGCATTTATTTGTTTTAACTACTATAATTGTGTGAGCGTGCATGGTGTTGGGGGCGGATGTTAACCGTTGGAAAGCAAGCAAAGTTGTTTTAATCATCTCATGTAGATTTTTAAATAGGGAAATTTGCATATTTGCATAACATCTAATTATTTGGGGTTTTTTTGTTTTTGTGGCGGAAGATTTAAACCTGCTGTGCTTTGAGGTGCAAACCAATCCCCCTGTATCTGCAACAAGATCACCCTTCTCTGGAATGGGCCTGATGGGCACATCAGCAGCAGATTGAGGAGCCAGCATTTGGCAATGGCCCTGGCATACCAGAGCCAGGTCAGATCCGGGGGCAGGGGCTCAGGAATGAACATGCCTGGGATTTGCAGTACTGTGGCATATATACCTGTGTGACAGGGGGGCGGGGGGGTGAGACTCCTCACATCCACATCTCAGAGTGTTCCTATCATCATGTAGCCTCAGGAGGCATCAGGGCAAGGCTATTTGCATTGATAAGGAAATGTCAGCATGTACTATATGCAAATGTGCGTGTATTATTTTTATACGCAGACACGCATACGCATATGAAATCTTGATCCTGTTCCTTGTTAGCCAACTTTGTCGTCTTGTGCTGTATGAGACAGCATTTGTCAAACTGAAGGTAACCATGATGCAAGTCCCCAAAGCAGTAAAAGGTGATTCCATGGGCACAGCTGCTCTGAACGTAATAAACTGTGTCTCAGGGCTGCAGGTATTTCATGGGGCAAGTGGGGGAGCGAGTATCTGGGGTTGGTTTGGGATTTTTTTTATCCATTTTTTTTCATTGCACTCTTTAAAACTAATGCGTGTGCTTGTCAATCTGCAATGGTTTTTATAAGTACATGCTGTAGAAGGGGGATGAAGGTATCTCCTGCAGAAGCTAGGTTTGTCCTTTCATGTTGCAGAGGCAATTTAAATAGGCTGGAGGGCTGCCCTGAGGAGGACACCCATCACCTGGGGAAAACTAGGTAAGCAAATGTGAGCTGGGCACCTCATGAGCTGCATTCCTGGTAAATGAGGGGGGAGAAAGGGGGTTATCTAGTTGTAAATGGAACTGTGCTTTGGTTTGGAGAAGCCTAATTACTGTTTGGGAGACACGATGGGATGTGTATAACTTTACCCAATGAAATCTCTGTAGTCTTGTGTGTGTGCAAGTACAGCTGAACCTTATACAAACACCTTGTTGAGCTGAGGGCAGTCTGGTAGCCCAGCTCTTGGGCGATCAGAGAAGGTGCAAGACCCTCTCTGCACAGGGACATGTGGTAATTCTACCTCAGAAATACGTGGTGCAGATTTTCTGAAGTCATGACGCCACCAACGCTTTATGAAAGGTTTTGTAGTACCTTTACCAAAGCTCCTTAAAAAGAAAAGCCTATTCCCAAATACACAAGTGATGGTCTTCCAGCAGAGCTTGAGATGTGCAGTGGTCTCCAAAGGTTATTTGGACAGGTGTCTTGTCAGCACATATGGGTCTGTCTCAGGGCAAGGGTTTGAGATCACCGGTCCCTGCCCAGCTTGGGGCATGGGGACTCCCACAGCACCATGTTTGTTATAATTACTTGGCTGCAGGTAAACTAGAAAGTTTACCACAGAACTTGTTCACTGGGGCTGTGGGTTTTTTTTTCTTTGCCATCCCATCTTCACCTGCTGTGTTTTCCTCATTGCCAGACTGGGTTCTTACAGTTCATCCATCTTGCCCCTGAGGAGTATATTGGGTTAGGTTTTGGGTACCTGCCAGCGTTGGAGATAGCTGGGTTAGTCCCGAGCAATCCATTGCAATTTGCATACTGATGAAGGTGGGGCACCGTCTCTCGTTTTAATGTCGTGAAGTGAAATAATTGTTTTCCAACTGAATGACCTGACATGACTTTATAATTAATTCTGTAATTGGTGGAACACATACTTTCTAATGACACCAGTCAGTTGTGGGCCAGGGCACAATGTTGTGTTTGCTACCAGATTGCTGCCTTTTGACTAAAATCAACAGTTCCACTGTTTGAGCACTGGATGATCCATGACACCACGTCGCAGAGTACTATTTAATTGACTTACAGGGTTTACTCTGAAGTTGTTGGCTAGCCTTGTAAACATCGCTGCTCTGCAAAATCATTCGTAGTAGCTGGCAACTCAGTGTAATTTTTGTGTGAAATAGTTTATTTTTTTTTAGTGTTTGCAGGTGTGGCTTTGCCTCTTTCCCAGGGGAAAATCATGTTCTTGTAGCGTTGCGAAGCACTGTTGTTTCTGCTGTGGGGCACTGTTGTGTGCAGTTGTAAAATGTGTGTGTATGTATGGTCATAGCTATATGTCACGTCTCCAAATCTGCCAGGCTAAGAGGCATCTCATGCCCAGAGCTGCTGAGGGGTCACCAATAGCTCCTTGGGGTGGTGCTCTCAGCTCAACCAACGCTGGGCACAAAGTAGCCGAGCAGATCATGGCCATCCTTGTGATGGGTGAGAAAATAACACAGGCAGGAGAAATTAGTATTGATTTGTTGGATAAAGATCATTTATAGGGGGAAAAGTTGATTTTTCTCAGGTGATTTCCAGGTTTTCTGCTATGTTGAGAGCTTCTACCCAAAACTGTTCTTATTTGTAGTAATCATTAACTTTCCCAACAGGGAAACTACTCTGGACTTAGCAAAAGGGTGAGGCAGAAGCACCTTTGAAAACGTTGGTTCCAAGCCATTTTGTTACAAACTGGTACAAGTTCTAGCAGCACTTGGCAATTTTGCTTGCAGTGCTCAGCGTATGACCTAGGTGATGTGCGGAAACCACTGGGAATGGAGCTACAAAAGTGCTGAAGTAAGAAGCTGTTACCACGTAGATAAGGACCTTGTGTGGTGGAAGGTAAATGAAGGTGATCAAGGTCTCTTGGCACAGACAGGATTATACAATGTGAAAGGCTGTCTTTCAGAGACTGGTGCCACGTGCACTAGAATACACATCCATGGTGGCCGGAGATGTCCCCTCCTGGGCCACCAGGTCCATGGGAAGCCGGAGGGAGGGTGTCCTGGTGCCCCCAATGACAGTTTGTCCACATCAGTGGGTCAGGCCAGTCTGTGAAGAAGAGATGGGGGCAGGTGAGTTTGGGGAATGTTTTGTCCTACTACTGTCCCAGCAAGCTGATTGGGTTTTATGTCATCTTGAGTCCTGTGAGAAGCTGTTTTGGTCTGGTTTTGCATCCAGTTGAGTCCAAACCAGCACTGTATCAAGCATAAGGGGGTATTTGAGTGTGTATCTCTGAGGTATTTGAATGTGTATCTCTCTGGAGATGTGGCTCCTGGCCTGGGCTGTGATGGAGGAAGGCTTCAATCAAAGGGCTTAGTTTGTTTTTTGCATTTCCCCAATTACGTGGCTGAAAGTGCCTTCCTGCTCTTTCCACACTAACGTTTCTCTCCCACAGTCATAACCAAGGGAAGTCTCGGAAAAGGCCGGTACGGGCAGGACCGTGCGCACATAAGCGGGGTAATTAATGGCTCTCTCGTAGCAGTCCTGAGTCATCCCGTGTTGCCTCTCTGGAGCGCCGCTCTGAGCAGCCATGGGGAAATGGAGCCTGAGCTGCTGTCTGTGCCTCCCCTCCATGTCCCACGGTACCCGCACCCAGGAGGGCATCGCCTTGGGGCGATGAGTTTGTGAGATCTCAGCTGACTTAGCTGGTGCTCGTCATGCAAAGGCGATGACGCACCCATCAAAACAGGGCTAAAGTGCTGCTGTTTGCGAAAGTGGGGTTTGCGTGCTTTCCTTCAGCAATGTGGTCTCTTCACATGCTGTCCCTTGTGCTCTCCCAGCACCAGTCTTTGCTGCCCTGGCCAGATCTGGTGTAAAAGAACCCCTTTTGCTGAGCTATTTAGCCCTGCCAGCTTCATACCCTTGTTTTGTGTGTTGTTCCACAAACACTAGATGTATCACAAATAGTGATAGGAAGGGGTCAGACAAAACTGGCATTGATGCTTCTTTTTCCCCCCCGTGACAATTTGGGTTTCGATGCACATCCAACTACCACTTAAGGGAAGGGGAACAGAGCCGAGAGCTTAAATATTTGCCAAAGATATGCTATCACCATGAAAAAGCTATTGACTGTTGAAAGGTAAGGGAGGGCAGAGTTAACTCTGGGAAAAATGGCTGGTATTTCAGATTTCAAGGCGTGAGGAAATTCTTATTTTACCTAGTGCTAATTTGTAAATTATAACCAGATGAGTGTGGCTGTTGCAGTTCAGGAATGGCATATACAACACTCCTGATGGATGCTATGCATTTGATTTCAACCACATAACCTGCCTTGGGCTTGTTTTTAACATATCCCTTGGAGTTGAACATTTTTCTGGAGGTCTCTTTAACTTTGGGTGGCCTGTGTGAATTGTAACAGTCCAGCACAGTAGGGATGAGTAATACGAGAGTCAGTGTTATTTCTGAATTTCTTGTCTTTGAAGACTGAGGTCAGATACTTTGTTCTTTTGGCTGCAATCAAAGCCCATGGTTTGATTTCTTTTTCTTGAATATATGGATGCATTTCAAGTCTGTGCTCTCCCTTAAGTGGTTTGCTGGACCTTTTAGTTTTTGGTTTTTTTTTTTCCCCCTTCTTTTTTCAAGAAAATGAGTTGGAAGCGTCTGTTCAACTCCACTTGCTTTCAAAGTCTCACTGGGAAGAATGGGTTGAAGGAGAGCTGTGGTGTGACATGGGGACTCCCTCCCAGTTGCGTGTTTGGGTAGCTTTTGCTCCAGCAAAATGCCCTCTTCTAGTGGTCTGGCAGAAACTCAACAATACTGGGTATTTTACTGTCAAGTAAATGTAAAATACAAGCAGCTTTTGTGTGAGGGGGCCCCAGTAATGCCAGTCACTCCAAACCTTGCTTTATGGAAGATGCTTGGCCCAGGCAAGAAACCTCTTACCAAGGAGATCAAGTTCACCTTCTGCTGAGGTAGGGCTCTACTGTGGATTGCCTCAGGACCAGCCCGCAAAGTGCCCCTCGGAAGAACTGGAGACCCAGGCTTTCTATAGGAGTAATGCAAAAGTGTTTAAAAAAAAAATTTTATATATATATATTGGGGTGTGAGGTGTCTGCAGCAAGATGGTGTAGAGGAGGACAGGACATCCGTGCGTGTCTGGGAGTCCTCGGCAGAAATGCTGGGGAGGTGGGAGTCTTGCTTTTGCACCTTTTTCCAGGAGGCTGCAATCCCCTTTCACGTTCATCGACCTTTAGCCACCCCTCTCTTAAAAAGCTGCGGAAATGCAAGACCGTCACACCAGCATCTGCTTGAATCTGGCCGTGCATCTGTGTCATGCTTGTGAAATCTTAGTTTGAAATGTTTGTATAAACTATCACAGCTTTGGACTAACTGGTTGTTCCTGCCAGACAATCTCAGCCATACTGCATCTGTGCTTGGCTTGTGTCGGGGGAGCTCAGATTGTAGGTTGAGGGGGGGGTGGGAGGTGGGTGTTGCTTCATTTTGTGTGACAGCTTTTAAATGGGAAATTTCCTTTTCCCCTTCACTTTTTTTTTTTTTTTTTTAAAATGTTACGTCGTTATGGTCCTGCCCCTCTGGCAACTTCAGCTAAGGCTGCCCAGGGCTTTGCTGGATTTCAGAGTGGGGAAGTTGAATTTTTTTGTGTGATGGTTCTGGGGAAGATGTGCCTGTTGGTTTGCAGTCCCCAACCTCCTGGAAATCTCTTAATTGCCCAGATTTAAGCAAAGATCTGCAGGAAGAAGCTTCTCACAGAACTGTGGTTTTGCTCATCGTTTTGCTGCAGTTACGTGGCCTTTTATTTATTTTTTTTAAAAGTGTGAAACTGAATAAAATGTTAGTTAGGATATTTCACTGGTGTTTCCTCTGCAACAGTTCATTTATTATGTATAAATGCAGTGTTATGTATTCCAGGTAATTTATATAATTACTGTGCCATTAAGCTCGCCTAGTTAGAATCAACAAAATTAGAAAATGTGAAATTTGAGTGTCTGCAGTAGTGGTTGCCTGGTTATGTTATATCCTGCATGGGATTCCTGTGCGAGATCCTTCCTTTCTCCTTTTTGTATATGAATCTTTAACACCAGCATGGGTTGCATTAAAGCTAAATGGTTGAACCGGAAAAATATTTGATTGGAATGACATATATGTAAAACATGACTTTTTTTAGTGATGTTATTAGAATATTTAATATTTTCATTTCCTGGCCTCTGGGAATTTAACTATGTGGTCTTAATGCTGCACTCCAGAGGAAACGGGGAATGGTTTCCCCCTTGTTAATTTGCAGAGCTCCTTGCCACAGGGTGTTACTGAGGGCCAAAATTCAACAATGTCTCTGAGATGATGCCAGTAATTAAATATGCACGAACTGTTGGAGCAACTGAGATTAAGGCAAAAAGCCACCCAAACCAAAACCCAACCCTTTGAAATTAAGAATGTTGGGTGGGATATGGCTACATGCTTCAGGATATAAATCAATATGAAGTCTGGAGTTGGGAGGAAGGTTTCTCTGGAGGACATTAGGAGGCATTGCTGTCGCTACTCCACCCAGTGTCCTCTGCCTCTTCTGGTCCAGCTGGGATGCTCTCGCCTGCCAGCAGTGATGTTTAGCATGGAGCATCAGAGCATTGAGGGTTTATAAAAAGAGAAGGGATTCCTCCTTCCTTTCGCCACTTTTACTGGAGCTATTTGCAGCTCCTTCCTGGATGCTGTTGAAATCCCAAGGCTCAGTGTTTGGTCATTTGTTACCTGTCTGTGTTCGCTTGTCCCAGATCCATGGTTTCCACCTCAACAGCAAGACACAACTAGGGATGGCAGGAGTGTTGCAGGGTTGGGGGGATATCCATCGCAGTTACTGACGGGTGGGGACCTCGGCTGAACTGTTTAAAGAATAATAATGTGAAATATTTTAAATATCTTTGTCTTTATGGATTTTATGTGGCCATCAGTCACCATACTGCTGTGCTTCTGTGTGGAATTGCAGCAATGGGAATGTTTCCGAGTGTTTTCAGCCAAGGACTATCAGGCAGCCCAATGTCATAGATGTCCTAAATTCTCCCACACTTCCCTCTCAGCAGTTATCCAAGACCTGATGGTTCTTACTTCATTTTCGAATCCCTCAAGTAAGGCTTGTGCCAATCTGCAAGCTGGAATTTATCCTTTTGCCTGAACTGACAGGCGTTTGCTGCCTTTGTGCTGGGACAGCGATGCAGGTCTGGTGCCTGGGAGTGCGGGGCAGGACCTTGGCTCTCGGGGCAAAAGTATCGCTTCTGAATGGGAGCTATGTTCATGCACTGCAAGTTTGCTCCAGCTTGTTCGGAAGTGTTGTCAAGCCCAGCTTTGCTGAGGTTTAAACATGCTTTTTGACTGTATTTTCTTTGGAGTTTTTTTATTCAATAGATTATAAAAACTTGGTGGAAGAAAGTGGGTTGGATTCCAGCTGGCACCAAAAAACCCTCCCCAAAACTCTGATCTTTTGTCTTCATCCAACATCTTCTGCAGGTACTGTTTTCTTCAGACTTTGTCTTAGAAAAAACATTTTTCTGCAGGAGTTAAAACTGGTTCATTCAGCCTTCAGGCCTGTCTTTGCTCTGTAGTGGTTTTTATCAGTTCGAGTCTGAGAGCGCAGTGCCCTTTTCCTTGCGAGAAAATGTGAAGCTAGGGGGGCAGGGCAGGGCAAGCAAGGCCATTTCCCTCTGAAGTCATCACCTACAGAGCTGGTACCGATGTCATTTTAATAGATGAGGTACTCCCTGTCCAATATTGTGATAGAAACTCATTGTGTGCAGAATCAGGGAAGCTGGGAAATAAAAAAAAAAAAATAAAAAAAAAAGATTGATTTGTATTGGGAAGAGGGGGAAGGGCAAAGTGTAATAAATGGGACTGTTAAATGTTTGGTGATTTAATGGGGTCTTGTCAGCCGCTTCTAAGAGCTCTTGGATCCTAATAAAATAATTCAGAAATCTTGGGGATAAACCAGCTGCTCCTCATAAAGCTCTTGTCCAGCCAAATTGCAGTCAATGGTTTGTTTTTTTTTTTTTTTTAGATGTTTGCTTGATTGTATGTTTAGTTTTCCTATTTGTATTTAGATAAGGGTTTGACTGAAACAGGATTAATCTCAGGAAATTAGGGTGACACAACCACCAGTTTAGGTACAACAATTTGCCTTTCTAATGTGGGTAATTTGCTTCTGTGGAGAATAATTGATCAGGCTTCAGCATCTGAGCAATTGCCTCAGTTTATTATTTAACTGTGCTGGTTTTTGTGTGCAAAACCTCCCTTTTCCCACAAATTCCGCTTGTGGAGGCAGCTTTGGGGAAAGAAATGACTTCGGAGCTTTGAAAAAACCAAAGTGCAAACTTTAACAAATTTCATCTTGGCCAAAAGCATTTAATACCAAGAATATTGTAAATGCTTTCTGTTGGAATTACTCCCTCCGGGCTGCTAATCTGGGAGCAATCCAGGCGTTTGCTCCTGACCTTACCCCCCTCCTGGAGATCGGAGCGCGTTGCTCATGAGAGAGCAAAGGCAGGGGAAGGAGGGGCTGGTAGAGCTGTTGTTTTCCAGAGGAAATGAAGTAATGTCACTTTTGGTAGGAATTATTACAGGCTCTGCAACGTCTTCAGAAAAGATGACGCTCCTCAGAAAGGAAAAGCAGCTGATGAGAGGTCTTGAAGGAGCCTTGAATGTTTGCCTGCTTTCTTTTCCGTCAGCAGCGCAGGCTGGCTGTAGTTTTATATGCAAGTTGGTAGTAGATAATTTTATCACTTAATCCCTTTGTTTGTTTACTGGTGGATGGCAAAGACATCCCCTGGGATTAATTTACCAAGGTTACACCTGCAGGAGCAGGACGCAGGGCTGTGAGATCCCTGGGGCACGGGGAAAGTGGCCCTTAGTGTCCGTCCAAACTGTGGGGTGATGTGGTTCCACCTTACCCTGGAGCCGTCAGCCTGTCTCCACTAGAAATCTTGCGTAATCTGCATTTTTATGTTATTCTTAAAGAGAATCCTCGTCCCAGCAGGCGCTGCTCTGTCCCCAGGCACCCGCATGGACCCGTTGGATGGGTTTCCACCTGTGGAGCCCTGTTGCTTGGGTACTGTTTAAGTAGGCAGAACGTTTAAAACTCTTTCAGCCTTGGCAACGGTGTGCAAACAGCGCCAAAGCCAAAGATCAGCCTTCTGCAAATGGCAGCTTTGGGAGCCAGCGGGCGTTTTTGATATCTGCAGCAGGTCCTCGCTTCTGCCACAGCATCATGCTCCTTGGGACTGTGCTGGAGGCTGTGGCTCCCTGCAGAGAGCTTTTGTTCTGCTGGAGATAGCCATGCTGGAGTTCCCCCAGCTGATTTAAGTGATCAGCTGCCTTTGTTCTTTTTTTTTTTTTTTTTTTTTTTTTTTTTTTTTTTTTTTTTCCTTCTCCCCCTGTATGTAAAGTTTCAGTGTTTATGGAGCCAGGCGATGTTATGTACTTGTTTTTTAGGCCTAGCAAAAACTTAAAATATTCCTCCTCCGAGCCCACAGCAGCCAGGCAGTGCGGTGCAGCTCCTAGAAGGGGTTGAGCCTGCGATGGCGCATCGGGGATGGTGGAGTGCTTGGGTCTGTTTGTCCTCAGTTTACTCCAGATCAACCAGGCTTCGTTAGCATTTCCAGCGAGCACTTGGCCTTTTGATGCAAAGCCTCGGCGCTCCCTGTGCCCTGTGCTGGGGGAACCTTCTGCGCATCACTCAGGAAGGCTCAGGAAAGGTTAATAGAACTGTTTATCCATTTTTTTTTTTTTTTTCCTCCATTTTGTACTTCTTCCTGCCTTTCCTGTTCTTACCCAGCCACTCAGCTATGGGTTTCCTTGCAATATTGGTTTGAATGTTCTGGAAAACAGGAATCGTGACTCATCGGTCCCAAATTAACGCTTGTGTGCTCTGACATCCATTTTTTACTTCTTCCTGCCTTTCCTGTTCTTACCCAGCCACTCAGCTATGGGTTTCCTTGCAATATTGGTTTGAATGTTCTGGAAAACAGGAATCGTGACTCATCGGTCCCAAATTAACGCTTGTGTGCTCTGACATGTAAGACATGGGTCACCTCTGGAGACAGGAAGAGTGTGGTATTGCGCTCATAACTCTCAAGGCTACAGTTCGGTTTGTGTCGGCTCTTCCGTTTATAAAATCCTCATTGGAGGAGAGGCTTGTAAACACCTTTGTGTACATTAGTCTCACTCTGGAATTGAGGGTTTCAGCCTGGGAACAGGTTTTTAAAAACAAACCGCCCTCTCCTGTTGCTCTTACGCTGTAAAACTCAGCATGGAAAAGTTTCTTTACGTGTCCTTGGAGCCCGCAGAGATCAGCAGTTTCTGGAGGAATTTGTTCTGCTGGGTTTCTTCTGCAAAATGTAAATACAAGCCACAGGATGGAGATGGATTTCTGGATTTTGAGTCTCAAGGGCCTGGTCCTGGCTTACTTGCTGGCATTAGGAACAACGGGCTTCTCTTCATCACCATGGGAATTCTTGCTAGTTGGAGGACGTTGGCTTTTCTTCTTTTTTTTCTCCTTTCTTCCTTTCTCCATGTGCACCCACCTTTGCTAGACCCTGCCTTCCTCACAGCAAAGGAGGCTGATGCAGATTTGCCATCATCTCCAGTCCATGTCACCTGGGCTGATGTTAATACTGAGCATGGGAGCACCCACAGACACCTCGGGGATGCTGGGGCTGGAGGAGCAGGCTCACCCTCGGGGTGAGCGCTCATTTGGTCCTCTGATTCACTAAGGCAGAACCATCT
Source organism: Egretta garzetta (assembly GCF_000687185.1). Classification (NCBI taxonomy): domain Eukaryota; kingdom Metazoa; phylum Chordata; class Aves; order Pelecaniformes; family Ardeidae; genus Egretta; species Egretta garzetta. The sequence continues at coordinate 1,023,366 of NW_009258661.1, forward strand.
CTGGTTGTGTGTAAATGTCGTCTTCTACACTGATCGGTGGAGCTGGAAGAGGTTGCTCCATCCAGCTCTAATTGCCTTCCACGATAAGGAGGTCCCTGAGGGTCCTGTACCTATTTCTGCCCAAATGAAGGGGTATCCTGGCCGAGCAGAGGTCCCTTTCACTAACACAGTTCTCTCTCGGTAGCTTTGCTCAGCTACACTATGCTATTGTCAGCCAGTGCTGGGTTTGGCTTTCTCTTTTCTTTTTTGGCAGAACAAGAATAGGACGATATGTATATACCTCTTCTGTCCATCATGAAATCATTGTTGTTTTTTTTTTCTGTAGTGCTTGACCTTTGTCACTTTGGTAACCAGGATTGACCTGAAGGGCATTGATTCAGCCAGGCCCTGGAGTTCTAATTGGTTGATATTGTTTAAGGAGCCAAAAAAAGCCCCAGAACCTACCTAGGTTAAAAACCAAGTATCCCTAGTCAAGATGAAATTCTTCCTTCACTGAAACGTGGTTTGGAAAAATATTTCACCACTACAACTCCTTTCAAGAGGTTGACCTTGGGTCATTAATCTTCAATATGCGGTGCAGATGAGGTGGTGGTGTGTGGGGTTTTTTGTTTTGTTTTGGTTTTTTTTTTTTTTTTTTGTTCCTTCTAGAGAGGGAAGAAATGCCACATTTCTTAAAGTACCTCCCTAGAATTAGGGGAAACAAAACCAAAACCCAGAGTGGCTGATAAATGGAGTACAGGCTAATCCAGGAGTGACAAGAATTTCATGCCATCAAAATCTGCTTTATTTTGTTAATTTACGGTTGGTTTTTTCCTTGCCCTCCTATTATTCCTGTCGCAATTTGCTATCCGTCGATGCATGCATGTTAGTAAGCACTTGAATTCTGTGTGAAATGATAAAGCTGCAGCCTGGGAAGTTGAAATGCTCAGGTTTTAGCCTCCACAAATGTACCGTATACCAATGCTTCATCCTGACTGCTCAGCTTGGGGGGCCCAAAGCCTTCTGCTGAAATTTTGGGATAATTTACTTTCTGGTGTCTCAGAAAAGGCTAATGAGGCTGCCAATCCGCTATCTGCTGCAGCGCAGTCCCGTGATGCAGCCTGCTGGGTGATTGAGGGTGATGAAGGACAGTAATGTTCCCGAGGAGCCATGGTGTTTGGCCAGTTGGATCGGCGCTGGGCAAGCAGCTCTCTGCCCAGCCCTGCCTCCTGGCAGCGGCAATGCTGGCCTCTCGGGAGCAGAGTTGGTCGCTCGCTCCGGCCATAAAAGGGACTGGAAAGTGCCGCTTTGGATGCTGGAGATGGCCTTTGAAGGTTCAGCTGGATTACTGTGGGAACCGCCTCGGCTGCTTTGAGGTGGTGGCCGAGCTGGGTGTGCCGCTGGCCGGCCATGTGCAGGGGAGATATTGTCATCTGAAATGCAGCTTGTGGCAGATGGTTTCAACCATCCGATGAAAACCAGACAGCCTTGGTCAGGCGAGGGTGCCCTCCCCAGCCTGGCATCTGGTCGCTGCATGCTGTTGCCAGCGCAAGTCTGCTTTCATCTCTCCCGCTGTTCCTGTTTGTTTCGGTAATCTGCTCTGCCTAAATACATTTTCCTATAATTACATTTTTGCTCCCCAACCCTATGTAACAACCGGCTCTGTTAAAGCAGGAGGGCAGCACCGGAGGGGTAAAATGGGGTCTGCCTGTGCTCCTGCTCATGGCCGAGGAGGAGAGAGGTTTTTCTCCGGCGCTGGCCAGTGAGCCCCCTGGGCATGAGTCGTTCTGTTTTTTAATTAAAAACCCGTATGTTTCTGTAAATGCTTCTGGGGGGGGTGGTGGTTATCATTGCAAATATGCACTTTGTTAAGGTTCTTGCTGATAGTGGAAATTGGAGGTGACTAATTTCTAGAGCGTTTCGTCTTTTATTGGCCACAGATAAGGAAGGAAGCAGGGCTTGTCACGGATTTACCGCTGGGCTGGCAGTTCCCAGATTTTACCCTGCTAAAGTGCATGTCATTTCCAGTTATGCTGTACAAAAGGGTGAGAACTTCTGTGTATTTACCAAGGAATTTTATTTTCCAGTCTGTCTTTCTCAGTTTTGAGAACTATTTTGCCAGGACTAAGTTTGCATGGAAGAGTGTGTTGGGTTTTTAGTAGACTAAAAAGTATAAATAACATGGTGCCAAAATTGCAATGTGGGACCGGGTTTCATTAAAAATTAGAGCTGAGCTTTGATTTCCACAGACCATGGACTTCCCCTCGCAATGTATGATGTGAACTGCTGCGTTGATTTGTGTTATTCCCACTTTATCTTCAGAGAAACTGGGAGGTGAAGAGGATTCAAGTGGTTTTGCTAGATGGGTGTTTCTTTGGAAATGTCCTGACGGGTGATAGAGCTATGGCAGCATTTGCTGCTTCTGTTTCTTGGTTTTGTTTAGCATTTGATAGTTGAGAAGTGCCGTTCTGGAGCATGTGTGGGCATCAGCTCTGTCCCACCCTGGCAGTGCTGTGGCTCATGTGTCCTCGGGTGCCTGCCTGGCGAGGCACCACAGCTTGCCGGGAAGCCACCGTGGTGATCTTTCGGCGTGTGACCCTCGTGGGCAGCATCCCCGGGGTGAGCACCCCCTTTGGGATCCTCACGGCAGCAATCCCTGCGCTGGCAGGGGGACTGGGGAGCCTGTGGTGGGGTTGGGGAAGGCATAGTGCAGATGGACCGGCGTGCGGAGCCTCTCACAGGGGCAGTGGTGGTCACCCTGGCGTGCCCCACAGCAAGAGATGGGAAGAGATCGTCAGTGAGATAGTCCGGGACTCATCTGCGAGTCACCGTGAGTGTTCACGTATGGCAGACGCCTGCAAAGATAGCTCCCGAGCTGGTGTAGGATGCATCAGTGCAGGCTTTAGCAGCGACTTCTATCAAAGCAAGCCTCTCAGGAATTTTCTTCGTTTATTGCTGAAAAATACAGTTAAACTGGAGACCTGCCTAAATGCCCTTACATGTGGGGCGTACGTGTTTGCTCTGCTTGGAGCTCCAAGTCCCCAAGTCTCGTTTGTGTGATTTAAGTGCTTGTGGATAAATCACGCTAATTGGGACACCGGGCAGAGCACATTTAAATGAACACAATAAGGAGATGCATAATTAGAAGCCTTTCAAAAAATACTAAAATAAAAAGAAAATAAAAATCCTTAGACTCTCTGACCCTAATGGAAAATAGCAAATGCTGGTTTTTTGCTTGTAGTTTTGCACCTTCAAACTACTTTTTCCTACATCAAAATAGAGAAGGGGATGGGTAAAGGGAGTCTCTGTAAAACCCTCTTGATTCTGTTCCGTAGAGGCAAAGTGATGTCAGAAATGTCCAAGTGTAGACAAAGTTGCACCCACACAGCCCGTCCGGCCGGGTTGATTTCCCCTTGGCTGGCTGAGCCGTCGGTGGCCTCGTCCCTGCCCCGGTCCGGCAGCGATGCTCCCAGCCCTGGGGCCAGCATTCGCAACCTGCTGATGAACGCTCACCCTCCTCTCCGAGGAGGAGACGGGTTTATCATGTGTGGGTACCCGAGTGACCAAAGGTCAGCAGCAGAACGCTCATTAGAGCTGCTCGGTGCTTCTGGCTGCTACTTTATGAGGCTTTGTAAAAATTAACAAAGGCGATCTTGAGGTTTGAATTACACTGCTGGAGATCTGCATAGGTGTTCCTCCTCCACTAGATCCTGATGATTTCATATCTTTTAGTAGATGAAAATACTGAACTAGCACTTGAATGAGACTTAGAGTTTGAGCCAGACGGTAGGAATTGTAGCCAGGGGTTAAATTTCGTTTTCTCCCCACCTCTTACTCAGGGGTTTTCTCGAATGCTACAGATGCTGCCGGGAATCTTCTCTAGTGCGCTGCTGCTGACAAGCAGGATCACAGCCCTTTTAAAATCAGTGGTGAAACCAAAGTCAATGTGGTAGAGTTCCTCAACATTTACCCCACACTTATAAATACTTGATTAGGAAATATGGCACACACATATGTAATTATTTACCTAAATGAAGTGGCCTGAACTTGCTGACACCAAGGGTGGCTTGCTCTTCTGGGTTTGTGCAAGGGTGTCGTGCAAATAGGGTACCTGAGGCCAAGCCCTTGGCTATAAGGAGGATGATCTATAATACAGAATAGTTAATTTCTGATGAAAGGAGAAATCTCGAGGGAGAAGGCAGAGAATTTGTTAAACAGAAGTGGTAGAATTTCAGCCCTTGCAAAAATAGGGAACCGATAGAATGATAAAGAGGAGAGGTTAAAACGATGCAATTAGGAAAGCTGTGTGTACTGGGGAGACTTAGATGTGTTGGAAGACACCCTGAAAAAAATAAATGGGAAACAGAAAAAGGAAACTTTTAAAAAAAATCTTTTTCTTCCCATCTATCTTGTGTCAGGTCTGTGTGCACCTGTAACCCTGTCATGGCCAGCAAAGCTCTGACCAGGCAACGCTCTGCTGGAATGGAAACATTGGGAAATTAGAAATTTTTTTTGATGCTGATTTATTTGGAAGAATGGTTTTAAGTTTTTAATGTGTGAATGCAGTTCTGAATATATATGGGGGTTTGCACATCTATGTTGACTGTTTCCACTGTATTATTTCCTATTTTTAATGCTTGAGGCCTCGTTAAAATGGGTTTTATGGAAATGCTTGTTCACACATTTATATAAAATGGGCATGCATATAATTGTCCATTTCAGAATGAAGCTAGCAAATTGCAATTTCATGTTGTAGTGTAACAGCAGTCTGGTTTGGGTGGGCTTTTTTTTGGTGATGATTATTTTTTTTTTTTTCTTCTTTTTCCCTTAGAGCCCCACACAGCCCCTGTCTTTGTTCTCCTGGCTCACTTGCTCATTACTGTGTGTGTCTCCAGGTTGCAAGAAAACAGTCAAATGCTGTGGTCATTCATCTCTGAAAGCTTGTAATGAGCTTATCAGGAAAGAACTATAAATATATATCTGGTACCCCTCTTGCAGTGGGAGATGCTTCCTCAGGCCATGAATAATTAGGTTGGCCCACCTAAGCTAATTACAAGCTGTCTCACCATTCAAAATACCCTCTGGGTAACTTTGTTAGGACTCTTCTTACCAGGTTAATGGGTTCTCTGTACTCTGAATATTAAGTTGACCTTTACCATCCTGACCAAAAAATGCACTGTACGGGACCTTTTGCCGTGCCAATCTGTGACTCGTTTGCTGTTAAAAGCATCATCTCTTCTCTCTTTGAATGGTGAGCTCAGAGGGAAAGGGCAAAGCTTGTCTTGATCAGGCACTTTGGATTCCATCCATCAGCCCAACAGTGCAACTGTAAAAACTTCTTTGAGAGTCTTTTGAATTGCAAGGTGGAAGCAAGTCCTCAGTGTCACTATTGTACTTCGAGCTGCTGCAAAATGTGGTCGTTTGTGCTTCTGATGTGATTACCTTTCAAATCTGCTCAGTGTTGTCTGGCAAACTTAACCCACCCGCTTATCTTCAGGAAAACAAATGTACCAGTTATTGCCTACTAGAAAACGCGACTTGAGCTATGTGGGTTTTTTCTTTTCAGTGGGCTTGCTGTGATTTTGTTTTGACAGATTGAGCTGTGTTTCACTTTGCTTTCATTTTTCACCCTGTCAAAAGAATTTTTAGTGTGGTTTTTTTTTTTCCTCCCCCTGCCTCTTGCTGTCTGTATGGATCAGTGCACTGAAGCAGTGACTCCATCTCCTCTGCATTGCTTGCTTGCAGCTTCTTGTGCTGGGGAGGCCTGAGCCGAACCTTCCCGATGGGAAGCTCAGGTCAAGCCTTGGCCATTGTGGTGAGCAGCATCTTCTGCTGTGGGCAGGACATGCAGGAGAGGTGGTAGGGCTGGGTGAGCCTCCAAGGCGGGGAATGTCTTAAGCAGTCTGAAAGTTTTCTTTATTTTTTCACTTGACTTGTGCTGTGTTTCTTCTGGCCTGCTCTGGGGAGCGTGCCTTTGGCTGGATCATCTCCGCTGCTCGGGGTCAGCTGTACAAAATGTTGCTCTGCCTTGGTGTTGCAGAGGAGCTGGGATGGTTGCTGTTCGCAGCTGCGGAAGCTGGTTTGTTGATATTGGTGTGTGTAAGGGTTTAGGGGTTTGGCTTCCATTCCTGCCCTTGGCTGAATTACACCCCTTCACAAGCCCATATTGCAGTTACTCTATTATAAAGTCTAGGGAGTCTGCATGCCGTTGTTCTGATGTGCTGCCTATATTGGAAGAAAGCAGCTGTTTAAGGCAATTAGGAAATGATAGGGTTTACATCAAGCTCACTTGAATACTGGCACACTTCAGCTGACCTGGTGCTGCAGGGTTTAGTGATAAGTGCATGTCTAAGCTCCACTGATCCAGGCAAGGGGAAGCTGAGATGAGGTTGACATGTCCCACCTTCATGGCAGCAGTTTCTGAGTAGCCTCAGTAGTGGAGTCTCAGGAGATGGTGTACGTGCGATAGGGCAGGAGCGGTCCCTGCCCCTGGGGAGCAGAAGTGCAGTAACGTGCAGCTGCCAGTGCCGCAGCACGCGTGCTGCTTGAAAACAAGGTGTGCCAGATCCCTCCTGCGCTGAGGGCAGTCCAGGCCTCCTATGTATGTCTTGGTCTGTTCTCTTCCGTCAGGCAAAAGCCCCCACGTTCATGCAGAGCGTGTGCACGGTGATTTCCCCAGCCACAAACGCTGCCGGTCCCTGCCGTGCTCCCTGCAGTACGTCGGGTCCCTGTTGGGTCCGTGCCGGGGCTGTAGTGGTGCATTGCTCCCGCGTGTCTTGCTGCCCTGGGATATATTCTCCAGGGACTTCTTCTCTACCCGCAAGGAACCAAAGTGATCATGATCACATATCAAATCCCTAAGTACTTTCACCGCCCTCCCCCCTTCTCTCTAGCTTGGATTACTTTTTTTTGGATGTGTTTTTCCTTGCTTTATGGGCTGCATGTGCCATTCTTGCCTGCTTAATACTTCATTTCTTGAAACCCTTGAGTTCAGTTGCAATGCAGTGACCAGCATATGGTGAAGTGTCCCAAATTCTCCCTCAGTCTCTACAAGAGTGCTTAGGACAAGCAGAGATTTATTTGCATAAGTGGTCAGATGGAGGTTAGTGTGAAATAAAATACACCCCCCCCTGATGCCAGGTCAAGGCTGGCTTATTTTTTCTGGGTCTTCTTGGGGATCCGGGCTCTGGTCCACTTGCTGTCAGTAGTAGTTTACTTTGCTTCTCAGTAAATTCTCCAAGTTTGCAAACCTCCCTCAAGGCTATTGTATGACAGCTTCCCTTATGTGATGGGTCTGGTAGTGGGAAAAATGCCTACTTTCATGTAGTCCAAACACACAGCCCTTTCAATTATGTATGAGTAAAGTGTTCAAAGGATGTGAAACCTTTTGAAGTCTGCCCAGGTGTGTCTTCTCCCCTCCTGCTCCCCGCCCTCCCTGGTGCTTTATCGTAGTGGTGGGGTGAATTTGCCATTCCCTGGATGAAACAGAGGGTGAATGGAGGAGAGAATGAGAGGGAGAAACCCAAGCAGAGCTATACCAAGACAACACTTCTGGCTCAGGTGGTCCTTGAGGACCTCTCAAGGTGGGATACTCTTCCGGGGAAGCACCACCACGCACTTGTCCTCTCTAGCACTCCTCCTGAAGCAGTCGCTGCTGCTGTTCCTTGAGATGGGACTATGGAGTAGGTGGACGTGCGGTCTGACAAACTATGGCCTTTCTTTGTAGACTAAATGAAGCCGATGCCTTGAAGTGAGACAGCTCAGTGCTGAAGTGACACACAGCTCTGTTGGAGCTCTCTGAATGGTTGGGGGATCAGTTTGGGTTTCACCTCGAGTCCTGACCTTGAAGTGCACCTAGGCAATTCCCCTCTCAAATGTCCCTACAGTTTAGGACCCAGCACGATAGATACATCTGGATCTGCTGCGTGAGGTGCTTTGGGCAGGTCCCGGGGACAGGCTGAAGTTCGGTCCTGCAGGGGGGTGATTCATCTCCTAGAAGGTCTCTAACTTGAAAAGATGGATATTCAATGGCACGTGCCCCTCCTGGAGCTGAGCATCCTGGTCCTCTCCTGTCTCCGTAAGTTGCAACCACAGCACTGTGCTCGAGCAGTGAGGTGATGCTGGAGAAGGTGGCTTGCCAAGCGCATGCAAGGGCCAGCACTAGCATCCTCATGGGCTGATGTGTCCGTGCCCCAGGGTACCTGTTACGCAGCTCTTGGAAACGTGACAACAGTGACTAACTGTGACTTCCCAGGCCCAATTCTCTTTGAGTTTTTGGTCGAGAGATTTGCTATCAGAATTCCCTTCCTTGATACTGGAGGGAGATTGTAGATGAGAGGAAGGTGGTGTTAACAGTGGAAAATAGCTTTTCCTTTCCACTCCTCCCCTGTGAATGCGAAATGCTTCATTCTGCCTAGCATTTAGCTACAGGTTATGTTTTAAGTGTTTGGAGAAGCTGAAAGTGGTTACACTGGTAGCTTAAAAGAAATAAAAGCAGTGACTTGAGACAGCAAGATACGAGACAAAGCGGCAACAGGGTTGTAACTGGCTTATTTATTGCAGCCTTGAGAGCAAGAAGTATTACAGAGGACAAAATTCCTATAATATTTATGTAAGGCTGTAAGAAATTGATAACAGCTCAGATATGTTTTGTTGCATGCTGCTGGGAGGAATCATAACAGTAACGCAACAAAGTTTTGGACATTGTGTTACTGCTGGTCCGTTTGAAAGCCTAATTTGCCACAATGAAAACCTTTAATTTGTTCTTCTTGCCATCTCCAGTTGTGTTCACTTCCAACTTCTGTGCATTGCTGCTTGCAGGATTCAGGTCTTTCAGGCTGCAGTCCTTCGGGGATGAATCATTTCTTCTATTCTCAGTCGTTTAAAACCAAAAAAGAGCTCAGGATTTTGCAGACATATGTTTTCCCATGGAAGTGTTTTCTTATAGTTGTTATTAGTAAGGCAGGACTTGTCCTTTTCTGTCACGCTAAGAGCTTTGGAAAAACCTTTCCTAATGTTCTTCCCAATTTGTCCCACCCAATTCCACTGTCCCACTGACCGCCAGGGGCTTTGCACACCCGCACGTGGTGCCCAGCAGCAGCACGGGGAGGGGACAGCTTTCTTGCAGCCCTCTGCCCAACCTGGTGGGACTGAGCCCTGCGCTTGTATCGCTGTCCTGGAGGATGTTGGGGGTCCTTGGTGACGGCTTGGGCCCTCCCTGGCCACCCCCTTCTTGCAGCCTCAGAGCGAGTACAAGTAACAGATCTTTTAAAGGCTCGTTTGGGTTTTGGCATTTAAGACGTTTTACAGCCAGAAATTCTTCTCTCCTCTCGCTGTCCCTCCACCTGCCCAAGGCAGTATGTAATAAATCTCAGCGTCTCTGAGCATCCATAAGCCACCGCTGGTAAATGAAGTTACTTCCACCTGTTTACTTTCTGATGCTCTCTTTCATGAATGTGCATTAAATTGTCTTTCAGATCTTCTCTAAAGCAAATGGCATCTTATGTCCCTCCAGGAACTGCATGCAGCAGCGCCATAAAGAATAAGACACATGGGTTGCTCGTGCCCAGCAAGACTAAAGACTAAAACCAACAATAAAAGAGACACAGGGAGTGCTGTCCTCCTGTCTGCTGCCTTGCGAGGTCCCTGGTGCTCCTCTGCAGGGCTGCTGGAGGGGTGGTGGAGCAATTCAGGATGGGTTGCATGTGGTGACGCTGGGCGAGTGAGTGCCGGAGGAGCAGGGGCTGCCTAGCGGTTACCCTGGGTTGGAGTTCACGCCTGAGAACACGGTGCAGGCAGTGCCTTGTCTTCATTTCTGTGGGTAACGTAGAGACGAGTGTGGATGCTCGTTACGCCTTTGCTTGCCAGCGGTTTGTTTGCAGAACAGGCACGATGGTTTCAGAGGTTACGAAGCCCATCTGCTGCCTGCTAGGGCTGTTTCAAAGGGAGCGTGTGAGGGGGTGGGAGTGCTGACAGACTGTTTCGGCACAGGTAAAACGGGTTTGGTCCAGACTGTTCGTCAGCGGTTGAGTTCTTGAGTTGCTGCAGCTGCTTTTAGCACACATCTGCCTATGTTCTCCTGTTACTCCAAGGAGAGGAGCAGTAAGCTGGGCACAGGATTGCTGAGCTGCATGAAAGCAACCTTAAAAACATTAACCCGCTGATTTTAAGCCATTGCATTACTCTGTCACTTGCATCAATGAAAGCAGCACTTGCCGCTTGCTTTCTAGCACGTCTGCAATGGGAGCAATGGCGAGAAGGATTTTAGTTGCCATTTCTAGGTTTGTTGATGATAGAGAATGGAAGGAGTCTGGATCTGATGTTCTCCGAGCAATCATGCCACCAGATCTCATGGAAGCTGATAGCAGAGAGTAAAGTGCCGAATCCCATTCAGTCTGTTCCCACCAAGAAGGAAAAATCAATGGCAGGACATCTAAAATAGCGGTGACTGGGGAGAGTGGGCAAAATAATATGGCACTTGGACGAAAGGACTTGATTTGATTTGTTTGGGTGTTAAGAGAAGGGGGCTGAATGAGAATGTGTGTGCTATTGGTTTCAGCACATCTGGCATTTTTGTGGAGTAGTTTGATGTGAAAATGAGGTACAGACTTAACTTGCAGGATCTTGAATATGAGGGTGTTTTATCTGAAACTTACTGAACAGTAAAAAGGTGGTGTGGTGGAAGGACTGAGATTTTCACAAATCAGTGTCTATAAAGCTGGATTTCTGAGTGTATTTAGATGCCAGAAAAAGTGTCTCGATACTTGTTGTTGTTTTACTGTTAAGTGCTAAGTGTCTTTGAGCCTTCGCTCGCTGTAGAGGGAACTGCAAGATGTTCTGCACATCTGATACTTCCTATGTACAAGGTCCAGCCATGGATTCGAGTGCCTGGCACCTCTAGTAAACATCTTGATTCATGTAATGTAAGCTTAGGATAACAAAATGAGAATCAGATGCTGCTTTTTTTTTTTTTTTTTTTTTCTTTCCCTTCCCTGTTTCGGTCCTAAGCCAAGTGGTTTACTGTGGAATACAGCTGAATTGCTTGCTTTATCTCGTAAAACAAATAGGCCTTTGTTCCTCTTTTGGACTGATGTTTTCCTTAGCTCGGTGTTGTGGCTTAGCTATACCCTACCTTCTCCCTTGATCTTTCTGATTTTTCTCGGAGCACATGCAGTTATAATGGTCTTGAGTTCAGCCTTCACCAGTAGCTGACAGTTGTCCTTTCCGCGCCACAAGGAGCTGCTGCATAGGCAGTGGAGTTATACTGATAAACTCTTTGCTTTTGTGTTGGGTTTTTTACTTTGATATAGTATGTATCATTTCCCATTTGAAACTGCTTTTATTGTATGGTTGGAAAAACCCTCTTAATTGGCATGGGCAAAGGAAGCAGAGTTTAAAAGGAAAGGAAAAAAAAAAACTTAATCTGCAGCATTTCATTTAATAAGCGGTATTTTGGGGTTCCTTTTGTTACGTGCTACCTTTTGAACTCTGTAAACCAGCATGCAGATCTAATTCACAATAGCGTCACTGTGTTAAGCTGCACAAGTAAACACTTTAAATGGGAGGAAGCACCTGCGTATCGCTATTGTCTCTCTTCTTCCATGAGCAAAAGTCTCTGAGCTGGCTCTGTTCAAGCCAAACCTTCCAGTCAGTGGAAATCCACAGGCAGTGGTAGGCAGACAGCAAACCTCGCTGCCTTCAGGCTGGAGGAGTGAGTGTGCGCCGAAGGATAGCCGGTCATGGAGGGGAGCGTGGGGGTGCGTGTAGGCACCCGCACACGAGTGGGCTACCAAGCACTTGCACATCTCCTCGGCCTGGGCCATGGAAGAGTGGGCTGTCAGGATTACAGAAGTCAGCAAGGTAGGTTCATGCAAGGCTTGATGCATCTGAAGCTGTTGGTGGGGCTATGGGGGGCTGATGAACCCCAATGGCCACGGTGCTCTCAACGTGCATAATGTTCTGAAATTATCGCTGTCGTCCCACTTGATGGGTTTGTGTAACCAAATGTTTGACTTGATTGCTTTCCCGTTGAGTGTATACGTTTTTATGGACCAGCACTGTTCCTTGGTGAGGAACTGGTTAAGGTGTCATGGTTATAGATTCAACCTGTAAGAAGTTTACAAGACAAGCTTTAAAGCTGGAAAAGCTGGCTTGTATAAAAGAGCCTTAAAGGCTAAAATCTCTTTAGTTTACCCAAGACGGGTCAGGAGGTGACTTATCGTGACCTAAGAGTATCTGCAAACAGATCTTTGATGGTAGAGAACTACTTTTGATCTAGGAAACAAAAGTGTAAAAAAGTTCAGTGGCTTGAAGCCGAATTTGGGCAAATTAGACTTAGAAAATACTAGGATGGATTTTCTGTTTCCAGTGCTGTGTTAATACTGTGTCTGTGCCTAACGAGAGGTTGTGGGCAGTGTAGAAACTGCCGGATGAAGTGCTTAGTGTTGTATAGGAGATCTTGTTAGAGTAGTGTCACTTGTGGATTTCTAGGTTTTCAATCTTTACACGTTAGAGATGTTTGGTGGCGGTGTAGTACCGGGACACTTGGAACTGCATCTCAGTTTATTAAGTGTTCATTTCTTGGAGTTCAAGATACCTTTGAGATGCTAGTAATTATTTTATTAGTCCTTCTAACATCAGTTTCCATTTAGGAGAAATTGTCTTTGTGCCCTCTAGTGGAAAAGCTATTTATTTAAAGGCTTCCAAATTGAGGGAAGTTCTTGCAAAAGAAGTGGAATGTGTGAGAAAGGCCATAGAGGAGCAGAGCAAGGCTGGTGAGATGAGGGGTCGCAAGAGGTGGACGTGCTCTGTGCTTCCTCTGCTTTGGTCCTCACAAAACTATGATGGTAATTACATACACAGATGTCGAAGTTTTTCAAATAGGGGAGGTAAGAGAATGTGAATTGAGAAAGAAGAGATTGCCCACGGCTCATGTCAGCTGGGCTTGGTGAAATTATTCTAGATGACTTGAGGAAAACCTGGTCTCAGCAAGCTCTGAGTGCTGTTGGTGTTCCCCAGGGAGGTGGTGGGGAGGGAAGAGGAGCAGAGCAAAGCCCACTCCAGACCTTAGGTGGGAGGAGAATGGAAGACTGAGAAAATAAGGGATCAGAGAATTTGACCCTGATTCCACAAAAAAGTCCCAGAGCAATTTGTGAACAGCAGAGAGGAGGATGAGGTCCAGAAGAAAAGCTGGATAAAGAAAGAAAAAAAAAAATAGGCAAATCTGTCCAACTTCCCTCTTTAGCGGGTTAACCGGTTAGTGCACGAGAGGGGCTGCTGATATAACCAAGCATTTCTGATGTGAGCAGAATTTCACATCATCTTGGTGAGCAGCAAACCCAATTGGGCACCAACGTGATGAGGAATAGGGAAGGGGAGGGTGCGGCGGTGGCTCTGGAGGGAGCAGGAGCTGAATGACCGAATGCAAGAGGAGGAGCAGCGGGCAGGGTGGTACGTGGTGATGGGGGCTGTTGTGGATGGCCAGCTCTGACAAGTCAATAGCGTCCCGAGGTTTGAGGAAAGGAGCCAAATCTCCCTCTGAGTCATCATTACAGAAGCGTTGTGCGTAAGACAAGGCTGGTAATTGCTTCCCGCTGCACCGAGGGGTGCTGGGCGGCGCGAGGCAGGAGGGAAGCGGTCACACTTGCAAGTCTGGAGATGAACTGCACAGATGGGAGGCTCAGCAAATGAGGCCGGAGAGGGAAAGCTGAAGGAATTGAATTTGGAAATATAAGCCTGAGTGCAGGCAATACATTTTCTGACTCATAAAAGATTTCTGTAGAAAGGACGATGATCAGCTTTTAGTACACACTGGGGGAAAATACCTTTATTTGCCAAAAAAAAAAAAAAATAAATATCCAAGGTGCGGACTGTGGGAGAATTTCTCACTAAGAGGGTAATGAAGCAATAGCAAAAGAAATTGTGAATCTCCTTCACTGGAGGATTTGCAGGGCTGTTAAACCGGTGCTTCTCAAGGATGGTGTGATTTCTCCCCCCACACTGTGGCCTTCTGTCTGTCTACCCACTGCACAAGGCCTATTTTACTCATTAACCCACCAAGCTGAACTTTTTATTTGTGTTGCTAGAGGTGCTTTTGGGGGCCGGGGGTCAAAACCAGTAGCAGTGTTGTAGGCTGTTACATGGCTTTGGGATATAAATTCTGCTCTCAGTGCAGTCATGAAAACTTCAAGCACAGATGTAGATCACAAGAAATTGCTGCTGTCCCATACATTTTTCCTTCCCCCTCTCCGTTTCTTTCTGGGGCTGCTCACTTGGGATGTTACGAGAGGAACAGATGTGAATGTGGTGGAGTCCCCACACCCCCCTCCCATCACTGTCATCTTCCCTTTCGTTGTTCTGGACTGTCATTCTTGTTTATTTTGCTTTGAATTATAATTGCAAAAACTGTTACAGTGCTGTTTATTTGCTGTGTGTCACTGTTTATCTCTGCTGCTGTTTGCATCACCTCACCTCTCCCTCTGTCTTATGCTTGCAGCCACAGCTCTCCTCTCAGTACCTCGGAGCCGCTTCTCCTATTTTGAGTCTACGATGCTCTGCGCTCCTGTGAGTGGAGGGAAAAGCAAGCTGACAGTGAAGATCCAGGATTAGGCTTGCTTTTTAAAAAAATTTTTCTCTTTCTCCTGGCATTTTCTAAGGGTCCTTGTTCGAATGCAAAGATTCCTTGGAGACGCCTTCCCCAAGATCTCTGTGCTTAATTAGTTTCTATCTTATTTCTGTTAGGCAGTGAGATCGATGCTGCTTTTTCTGGCTTGCAAATTTCAAGGAAGGGGGAAAACCATGTTGAAAGGACCTATTTTGAATTTATTGAGGTGTCCATGCACAATTCCATCACCTGCTGTTGTACTGGCAGAAGTTCATCCCTTCAGGTGCATTGTCGCTGGGGTGGAGAGTTGGGCATCCTGCATGAGCCCGTAGCGCAGGAAGGATTTTGAGGGGCTTTGCTCTCATGGTCTCAGCACAGCAGCAAGTTGCTTTCCTTTGCCATGCCTCAGTTTTCTGGTATGTAAAATGACCATAAATTTGTGACATCCAGACTGAGCTCCCTCTGCCACGGCTCCAGCCATCACCCCTGGATGTTGAAGCACTTCTACCATCGCTTGCTACGTTTGTTTTTCATCCAGGGTAATTTTTGGCGATGCATCAAAGCTTTGCATGTCAAGATCACTAAAGCAACCAGTCCTAATGCCTTGTTGTATCAGTCGTCTCTCTGAGACAGCTAAAGCGCAAGAAGCTTGCAGGGGCTTGGTGTTGCAGCCCAAAGATGAGCAGAAGTGGTTCAAATGTGGGGTATCTCTGCCAAATGGCACATGGCAAGGCTTGTAAGGAAGGGACCCTGCCCTTGGTGGCTGGCAGCCCCAGTGCAACGGGTGGCCGTCGCAACCAGCTTGCCCCAGGGCTGCCCGGGAGAGACTGACTCGTGCCTCAGTTTCCCTTCCAAAGGGAAGGGGTTGGTGACTCTTGCAGAGTGCTTTGAGCTCTGTGGGTTAGAAATGCTGGGTAAAAGTTTGTGCTCTGCTGGAAATTCCCACTGGGTCTTCGTGGGTTTCTCCTGGTGCTGTAGGCTAAATTAAGAATAAAACTCTTCCTCCCAAGCCTAAAATTAGGAGGCTAAATGGCTTCAGAGAGGTTGCTTTGAAACTTACAGGCATGGTGTCTGCTGCTCACACTGCCAGCGCAGTTTCTGTCCAAGGCAAAGGCAAAAACCCAGATGCTCTGGGTTGGGGTCTCTGACCGCAAGGCCACCGTGTGGCCCCAGTTGCAAGGAGCTGCTGGTCTATCAGGAATTGGGGCTGGCCAAACCTCTGGGAGAGGGTGTGGGGGCTCTAGGTGGATGAGAAAGGAGTTTTCCCGGTTCTCATGGCCTTGGGCCATCCCTCGTGCTTTCCCTTCTTGCTCCTGGTAAAGTGCCGTCATTGCTAGCCAAGAAAATCGTATAGCTCCTTGTCTTTGAAAAGGAACGTCTTGCAAGTTGCTCCGTATATTTATCAAGGAGAAACAGGCAATTTATTTGTGTTGGCTTAATAGAGCTTTGGCTTACAGAACTCCGTGTGGGAGAATTAACGACGGGTCCCGAGTCTGTCTCAGGTTGTCCACCAGCTCAGCAAATGTTTGACTGTCAATCCACTGTAAAATAGCTCCAAGCTTCTAGTGCCTCAATTAGCAGCCTTGATAGAGAGTAGGCAGGTTTTCAGGTATAAAATGTCCATTTTGACTCTTTAAGTGTTCTCAGGTGGCCCACGGAATGTAAATTTTTACTCTATTTGTAATTCAAAACCTTTTAATTAACTCCAATTTATAAATCCCTAGTTTAGTACTTGAGTGCCTGTAAGAAAATGCTCATCTTTTAGTGGGTAGTAATCAATGTCAGAGGAAATGAGGAATAGATGGCGTGTTTTAAATGGTATCGGTTCCAGCAACTGGAATGTATAATTTAAGTCACTTATATTTAATCATCCTTTAAACACTGAATTTCAGCCTCTGCTGCTTGACTCGCAGGAAGCTGTCAGCTTTTTAATGCCACTATAGTAACACTTGAAATTTCCCTAAGCTTCTGTACACTGGGACGTGGCTCTCTACCACGTGCGTTGGTGCTCCATCCCGGATTGTCCGAGCCTGGCTGCAGCTGGGTGCAGGGTTGGGCTCTGCTTTGCCTCCCTGTAGCCCCAATTTCGGAAGTCTCAATTGTTTTACCTTCTTATGGAGCCATAACATCTGCTGTAAATACCGCAGCAAATGTAACAGCTGCTGAGGGTGGGATTATGGATCTGGGGGCCATGTATAACAGCTAAACGTATTCTAGCAATTCAAGCAGGTTGAAAAATAAAGCGGATAAAGCTGAGTGCATTGTGCTCCGGATCTGTGCGGTGGGGTTGCTTCCCGACGGACTGAGGTTGTGCCCGGTTCAAACCGGGGTCCAATGTTTCTGGAAGTGGTGGAAAGCTGTGATATCCTGCATTTCAGCAAGGAAAAGGTGCAATGTGTGGGGTGCAGCAGGACCCGATCCTGCCTGGGGAGCAGAGCAGCAGTACCCCTGTGTGCTTGTGGGAGCCACCGGTATGTGGGGCTGTCGGAGTTTTGCTGGGTCTGTGGATGACATGCCCATGAGACACTAACTATTCACTGCAGTGACAGTGTGCTTGATTTAAATCTGCACTTTATAGGGCTGCATATATATAAATACATGGACACATGTATAAAGAAGACTCATCTGCTTTTTCAAAATGCTTAGAAGCCCTCGATGTGTTTAGGATCATGTGGGATTCTGGTTCCTGGCTGCTTCCCCTCTGCCAGCTCCCTCGCCCCTGCCCCCACGGGCAGTCTGACTGTGGATGAAATAATTTAATGCAATTCTTGCTCTCAGCGACTGGTTGACGGCATTAGCAGAGGGAATGGAATTTCATCCTTAAAAAATAAAAACTGGGCTGCCGGGGAGTGAGCCCCAGCAGAAGGGGTTAGCAGCAAAGGGAACCTGTGCACTCTCCATGTAATGCAGAAGTCAGTCGCCTTTATTTGAAATTGCACATCGAGGCAATTGTTATAACAGACTGTTTGCCTACATGGGAAATAGGTAGTTCTTGTTGTGCCTAGCAGTCAAATTATGTAGTCTTAAATTAGAAGCTGCCACTTCTATTTAGAATAAAACTTGCTTTTCTGTATATGCATGAGAATATTAGCGTTTCAAGCCTGCCGAGCTCTACCAAATGTGCGCTGGATTTGCAAAGGAGCCCATTAGTGCTCGTGGAGGTTAACAGCAAGGAGGGGCAGCGGGGAGGAACGTCTTAATGAGAGAGGGTGAAGAGTTGACGCAAGGACATGGAACGCTGGAAGCCACCTTCTGCTGTGGGAAGAATCTGGCTGCTGCTGGAGGAGCGGCAAACTCCTGTAGTGGGCAGCTCGGCTGTACTGTCACTGTGAGGAGGAGGAGGAGGTTTCCGAGCTCTCCTGCAGTCTTGGACATGGCTCGAATGTGGATCAGGAGATGATCATAGAATAGAATAGAATCATGGAATCGCTTTGGTTGGAAAAGACCCTTAAGATCATCAAGTCCAACTGTTAACCTAACCCTGCCGTCCCACCACTAAACCCTGTCCCTAAGCACCTCATCTATCCTTCTTTTAAATACCTCCAGGGATGAGGACTCGACCACCTCCCTGGGCAGCCCATTCCAGAGCCTGACGACCCTTTCTGTGAAGAAGTTTTTCATAATGTCCAACCTAAACATGCCCTAGCGCAACTTCAGACCATTCCCCCTTGTCCTATTGCCTATTACCAGGGATAAGAGGCCGACCCCCACCTCGCTGCCCCCTCCTGTCAGGCAGGTGTAGAGGGTGATAAGGTCTCCCCTCAGCCTCCTCTTTTCCAGACTAAACACCCCCAGTTCCCTCAGCCACTCCTTGTATGACTTGTGTTCCAGACCCCTCACCAGCTTGGTTGCTCTCCTCTGGACATGTTCCAGCAACGCAACGTCTTTCTTGTAGTGAGGGGCCCAAAACTGAACACTGTATTCAAGGTGTGATGGAGGAGCTTTGGTCCTTTCCTGCTCACAGCCACCAAGTGAATTGGCTGCAGAGGAGAGAAGAGCCCCTGTTGGCCTCATTTCCCCGGGGCTCAGGGGTCTTGGGGTCAAGCAGGGTGGAGGGTGGTAAGTTCAGCCTGAGGTGTGGGAAGGACTTAGCTGCCCTCCCGTGGGACAGCCCAATAAATGGGTGGGAGAACAGAAAATGAGCATCAGCTGGCTGTGTCCAGCCCTCAAAGCTGCTCCCACTGGGGCTGTGGCCAAAATTGGCCCTGCCAACTTCCACAAAAACCTCTTGCAAACAGCAAGGCTCAGCACCAGCCGGTGGTGTGAGCTGGCCTGGGGCTCACATTCGGTTTGACCCCTTCCTTGCACCACGGCCGTGCCACCTCTCCCCCTGCCCGCACCAGAGCAGTCCTGGCCACTATCGGGGGACCCTCCACGTTGTCCCTGGTGCCACAGGGATGGCCCCCAGCTGTCAGAGCAGATTGCAGGACTGCGTCCCCAGCATCAAGGCTGACGGGTCGGGATTGCGCTGCCCCAACACGAGCTGGGCTGGAGGGACCTGCTGGGGGTGTAGCAGCTAAATGCATCTAGAAGAGGGGTGCAGGGATTCATTTTTTATTATTATTCCTTAATGTTAGAAGTGTTTCTGAGGTGGCTCAGAGTTGGCAGGAACCAGCAGGCAACACTGCATTGGCTTTCAGTGGAAATTTCACCTTGAAAATTGGGGGATCGGGTCTGGAAGCCCACTGTGAATATTAGGGGTTTAGAGGAGAAAATCTTACAGTGGAACATGGACCCTTTCATCTGCCTTTACAGCTCCCTGGATTGTGTTTAATTTTTTATTTTATTATTTTAAAAAAAGAACATTCTGTAGTGACAGGAAGAACTGAAGGAATAATTGGGAATTTATTCGTGCATGTCGCCTTGTTTCATATTATTGAAGTAATGGCAGAGAGCTGCTAATCTCCTTGAATTTATTCACTGCTTAGAATTACTCACAGCATAAATTTCTGGGGGGAAAAAAACCACAACTTGAATGTTCATGTAAGTTGTGAGGTGAGCTCAAAAAAAAATCATTTAGCTTATTTAGTGCTCCCTCCCTCCCAAGACTTAAAGTAAAGGTAGCTGTTAAAGGGTCTCTCAGCTCTAGGATTTTTCCAGTTTTGTAATGTAAAGTTTCATTTTATTTTTTTACCTGGGCAAAATTGATGATCTAAAAGCCTTTTACTTAATAAAAGTGCATATTTCTACTTTATCGTGTGGCTCCAGGAGCTGAGGCTTTTTAGAAAGCCATCAGATATGTGTGAAAATCATCAGTCTTGGCAGCATTGAAGTCGTTAAGGAGAAGTTCAGTGCCGTATTCGCTCAGCACTGAGTGTGTCAGGACCGGGTAGGCTGCCGGAGCCTGGTGTGCTGAACAGCATGGCTTTTTTTAAAGCTCCTAGTACAAGTGCCTATGATTCTATTTTGAAGTTTATTTTCTGCCACACTTGATAAAACTTTATTCATTGCAATGATTGACTTTTTAAAGGCAAAATCCAGGAGAACTGCAAGTAGCTTCTTTGGGGAAACATGGGTTTTGCTCTTTGCCAAGCTGTTGATGTCAAGGCTGTAGATGCAGGTACCTACAGATGTGCTGTGCACCTTTGCTCTTCGGGGTGCCTGGGGGTTCCTCATTTTGCTGTCTCAGGTGACACATGCCTGGCTCTGGGTGGCCTTGCTGTCGTCACAGTATGGGCTGTCCTCTTGGGTGGCTCAGAGCTGCGCTGCGGTCCCAAAAGCAAGTCCTTGTGCACGTGGTTGGGAGGTTGCCCACGTGGGGACTTTGTGGGGCTGCTTTGAGGGCAGCACCAGGTTGGGAAGTGAAGTAATGGATGGGGTCGTGACAAATTGTGTAAATATGGCCAGATCCAGGATGGTGGGGACATGTTGGTGATGATTTATGCCTTTGTTCAGTAAGGGGGATGGGGTAGACTGGGGGTACTTAGGGGCAGGCATAATGGGACTGATGAGGTCTGATTTACTGTGGAAAGGTTGGTGGTCTCTTGTGATTATAAATTTTAGCAAAAGAATCAAACTCCTGATGACAAAAAAATGAAGCGAGCAGGAGAAAATCAAAAAGACCCCCAAAATCTTGACATGGCCAAAGTTTTCTCCCAGTGTAACCTATTTCTAGTCCCATATGGGGATCACTGTATTCTGATAAAGCTTCTTTTATGGATTGCAAAGTCAGAAGGGCCCTTCCCCACTATTGGATGCTTTATTTATTGTGATGTCCTTCCTTTCACTGTACAAGAAATTTTTCTTCCTTGGAATATATTGTACCTGTCTGGTTTGAAAATTTAAAGCGTGAACAACCCATGTTGTTCTTCCCATCCACTATGGACCAGCAGGAGACCAAAGCCATTCTGGTGGAGACTGGCATGTCCTCTCAGGCTACTTTGCTGGGCCTTTGTAAGGAAGGACCTGATTTCAATTGAACGTCTTTGAATTTCCTGGGTTTTGTGAGCTGGACACTGACCCCTCCCTGCTCTGTGGTGAAGCGTAAAGCTGCCTGGTACCACCAGATCCTCCATCCCCAACATTGCTGCCTGGCAGTGCCCCATGGTGACAGTGACCTTGGCCCCTGGGAGAGGTGTCTGGCTCCAGCTCAGGGCTAACCTTCACCTCCACTGCTCAGCTCCAGCAGCCTCCAGGCCAACCTGCTGTTGCCTCTTCCAGGTAGTTTAACCTCTGCTAAACTTCAAAGTAAAATTAACCAGCCTGATGATATAGCTCTTGTGAGCACCAGGGGAGACCTGAAGAAAGGAGAGGGTAGGATCACACCCGTGTCACCTGTGCTTGTGCTGACGGCTTCTGCCTGGGCCCCCGAGGTTGGGGTACTGGTAACACTGGTCTTCAGTTGTCTACCTTCAGTGTGACTGGGCTGCTTCTACACCCCCCCCAAGTCCCAATTCAATTAAAAGGGCATATTTGCAGATGGGGAAGACCTGGGGAAATGGCATCATTTACAGGGCAGATATGCTAAAAGCTGATATTTCTGTAGCTGGACATGCAAGTCAGCGTGCCAGCTCTGCCCCAGCCGGCCAGTGGGGATGCCAGCCGCCACATGGGCACCCGTGGGAGCCTTGGTCCCCATCCTAGCCGTCTGGCTAGATTGGCACCGGTGCCTTGCATAAATAGTACATTTATAAGAAGTCGGCCAATTTAGGATTTTCACCTGAGGTGTGACATGGATGTGTCGCAGGGATCCTGCTGTGACATGGGCAGAGCAAGCCCTCCGGCTGGGAGAGCGGCTGCCGTTTGGCCAAGCCCCGGGTGTTTGAGCCGGAGAGTGAGCGGCGTAAGGAAGCTGTATGAGAATTGGATCGGATTCTGGTGCAAGATTTCTGGCAACCTTCGACTTCAAGGAAGCAGTAGTCCCCAACCCAAATGTGCACTTCCAGCTACGGGAAAGCAGCCTGCAGTTTTCATCCTTCTGCCCGTTTCCCTTTCCGATCTGTAAGCTTTCACGTCTCTGCTCCAGCAGCTTTGGTTATATTGCCGACACTGTTTGGATACTGGAGGAGACTTTTTGTTTTTTGGCAGTCACTTGAGAGCTGTTCCTTATTTGCCTGAGTTCTGGCTTTACAGCGATGCAAGCAATGTGACGCTATTTAGCAGCTATAATAGAGGTCAAGGCCCCGTTGTCTTAGGTACTGTAAAAATGTCTTGTAAAAGGCTCTACGTTATCCAAATGTGCCACAGGCGAGGCAAGCAAAAGAAGGAATAAACCAGGCCTTCACAGCTGCTCCTATAGATGAGAAACTGAGGCACAACCAGACATGCAGGTGTGTGTTGCCAGCACCTGAAACGGGACCCAGATCTCCCGTGTTTTGCTCTAAAGGGCTTTTTGTTTGTATGGGTTGATTTAGAGTCAGTTGCTAAAACAAGCTACGGCTGTGTGCACTTTGCTCTCTGCTTTATCCCCTTTTGAGTTGAAATGCTTTGAAATCGATACAGGATAAAGCTCATCTGCTGCTGGGACATCTCTAATCTACTTTCAGGGAAGCTTCTTTTTTTTTTTTTTTTTTTTTTTTTTTTTCCTTCCCCCTGAAACCTGGCTGGGGAGGAACCGGGAGCATGCTCAGTGTCCCGCGCCCAGGTACGAAGCAGAGGAGCGCCTGCAATCGCACCCTCTGCCAGCACCGTGCGCGCCTCTGGCTGGGGATCCCAAACCGGAGCCAGTGAGTGAGAGGAGCCGGCAGGTAAGGACGGCTGAGCACGGGCTTGCACAGTGTAGCTGAATCCCAGGGCAGGTTTTTTCTTCTCCCTAAGATGCAAGGAAGAGGCTTGAGTAAGAGCGAATGAGTCGGAAAGGAGTTTCTCAAGGTGCACCCTCCGGGCGGCTGCCGCGCTCGCTGCAGCGGCTCTTTGTTCGCTCCCTCTCCCGAGCCCATCCTTCGGAGCCATCTTGAGAGCTTCGCTTGGTTTGGTTTGGTTTGAGTTAAGTTCCTGATGTGCTGGCTGTCAGGGCAGGGTGGCCCGTCAGTCAGCCCCGCTTGCGGCACGTGCTTGGTGCCAGCTCCAGCTTGTATTTTTGGAAATTAAGTTTACAAGCTGCAAGTCTTACCGAGAAAAGGTGTTGGGTGATTTTTTTTTTTTCTTTAAAAAAAAAAATGGATTGGATTTTTTTGATTTTTTTTCTCCTCTGAAAATAGTAAAATTCTTACCCTGGTGGTTGTTAGGCGGCCGCCGGAAAGGGCGGTGCTGTAGCCCTCTCTGCTTAGCTAAGTTGTGTGTGTTCTTTACTGCACTGAAATCCTAAACATTTATGTTACAGTTCTGTTTCCTTGCTGTGATCTTTACTTGCAGATTGTCATGGTTATAGTTCCTAAATGATTTGAGCTCTAATAAATAGTTTATTCTACTTCATATCAACAAGCCAAAATAATAACTTGATCTTTCAGGATATAAATTTCTTTTATTTCCTTAGGCATTGTTTGCTTTTACTAGTAAAGTTGTTTACAAGAAATTGTTTTTAAGCAGTATATTGTTCGCTTGTGTATTTTGAAAGAATAACAATAAAACATGATTGTGCTCCTGATTTCCCTTTGAAAAGGCAAAGTAACCCCCCAAGCACCATTGCTTTCCGTGCTGTAATGGTTCTGTGCTCTTTACCATTGTGTTCCTTAAATAAAAAGCACACGATGATCTTGCCTTACAGAAACCTAACAATTGTTTTTATAAACAGCGTGTGCTCTGGTATCTGTTGCAAATAACTAGATTCTTGTTTATAATGGTGTCGTCTTAATGAGAATTCAAGTTGGTGGAGACTTCCGTGTTTTTTGGAACTAATTGTACCAGGATTTTAAAAAGCCCTTTATGTAATTGAGAGTCATTCGCTTCTGATAAAACGTGATGTAAATGGAGGAAGGCTGTATTGGTGTGTGGGGGAGAGGTACCTACTGGGCATAGGCTTAAATACCTTATTGAACTCAGTTTTAACTTGTTCTCCCTTATTGCCTACACCTGCATGTGCTGGAGATCGTTAAGGGGCCATGGTGGGGGTGGTTGGGTAGATTTGATTCTTTGCTTTGAGGGGCTGGTGATAAATGTTAGAGTCCCCCACCCCCAGTCATCTTTTGTTGGGCAATGCAAACGATTCCCTGGTGACTGATGGGAAAGGGGAAGGTCGGCATTTATAGCTCTGCCCGAAGCTGCAGGAGAGTGCTCTTAAATGTATAGAAAATGTTTGCAAGATGAGCTTGTGTCCTCTGCAATGCTGTGGGACCGGGGGCAACGCGAGCCACAGCACCCAGCTCTGGGGTGAGGAGGGGGCTGTGCCTGGCGGGGGCAATGACGTGAGCAAGAGAGCCAGAGCTGTAAATCCTTCCGAAATGGTTGCAGATGCTGGAAACTTTGCTGCAGGGGCTGGGACAGCAGCGGCGTGCGGCACAGTGCGAGAGTGCAGGGGAGAGGGGTGGGCGATGGATGCTGAGCTTGTTGGTGCTGCTGCCGCCCTGCCTGCCCCTCACCTCAGGCAGGAATGTGGCAGGAAAGTTGTTTTTCTCCATTAGACAGAAAGGGCTGATGTATTTTCATGTCCAAACCTTACTGCCAGGTGTGCTGCTGAGTTTCAAAGGCGTTATCCCATCTTAGGAACACTGACTGCTGTCATTTGCCACCCGTGCCCTATGCGCTTTCCCAGCAGCATCTTTGTGATAGCCCATGGGTGACCGAAGAACCTGAGCTGGGACTGGTTTCCCAGCGAGAGTCCTGGGCTGTGGTCAGGGTGCTGGGCTGTTCTGCTGCCGCCGCCGCATGGATGCAGCTCCCCCGAGCTGCTGTCCGCTCTCCCTGCTCTTGGCTGATGGTTTTGGGGAAACTTTAGGTTGTCTCGCTCATCCATCCTAGTTATGTCTTTTGTAACGCAGATCCTCTCCTTCCTCCCTTTTTCTCTTGAAGTAATGCTGCCGGAGCCCGAAGGCTTTACATTCTGCATGTAGGATCTGCTGACAGCAAAGCTCGAGGGATGTGTCGCTATCGTGTAATGCTCAGTAATCTCTCTAGTGCCTGCAAGCAATCGGAAACCTCCCTGCTGTGTTTGCACACCGTGGTGGAGGTTTTGGGCCCAGGCCATGGGCTGCCTGGCTCCTCTTAGAGTCAGCCCTGTGTCCTCCAGGGAGAGCCTTTGGGAAGATGAAGCTGCTTTCTCTTGCTGCTTGCTATCTCCTGTGGCATTTGCCATCTCCAAAACTATTTCTCTGTGAATGAGTTTAATGCTAAAACAAAGCCCAACAGTAAGTGGCCTTCCAAAATTGTGCATTTTTAGTCTTCTGATCTCTTTGCCTTTTGTCTCTGGGCTGTTCTGACCTATTCATGTCAAGAGAGCAAAGAATCTGTGAGACTCTGATAAATCTGTACAGCCCCTGCATAGTGTCGGAGAGGGTCTAATTTGATCTGACGTTTACTAATCTGCCAAGACTTTCAGTGGTTTGTTTTCATACCGAGTTGAGTTTCATATGCCATAGAGAAGTGGGTAAACATATTGCATTGGTAGCAACAGCAAGTACAAAGCCAAGTTGTTTTTTTTTTTTGTATTAATGTGCTTGAAAATTCCTTTCTGCTTGCTTTTGATGGGGATTTATGCCTTTTGCTAATTGCCAAGTTGCTAATTTCGTTCACCTGGTGAAGCGCTGGCAGAGCTGTGAATTATGTAGGGCTTTTTGTTTGGTTTAGTCTCGCATTGTATTCATATTTTCCTGAGTCTGTCGCCTTAGCACGCCAGTTGTAAAAGCGATTCCAAATATCAGATCACTTTTTCTACCCAACACATGTGACTGGTCCAACAGCAGCTTATATAGCGCATAGATATTCTTGAATTTTTGTCCTTAAATGGTTCTCGCACTATGGTGGGAAGATCCTTGACTGTTTATGTGAGTAAATTAATGAAATTAGTGTTTATGTAAGTAAATTAGTGAAATTCTCCAATGCATGGGTTTGGTGTTTGGGGTGACATTTCTTTGTGTATTTTAGCATACCCTGGTTAGGTAATACTGGAAAGAGGTTCATTTAGATATAGAATCTGCATTCAATAAAATCAAGCTAGGAGCTTATTCAACTCCCTGGATTAGAAAAACTCATTTTACAGTTCTAATCATTGTATATGAAACCCAGAGGGTGTCGATCCCTTTTTTATAAATACAGTTCCTTTACAGAAACCCATAGTGATAGCATAAATGTGGCACAGGAAAGTTTGTGCACAAGAAAAATTAGTTGTCCTTTTAAGAAGAAAGCCCTATGTGCCACTTGCAAAACCTCACACTATTAATTTTGTTTTCAAGCTTGAACAGTGTATTGCCCACCACAAAATAAAGCAAGGTAATGGACCTGATGATAAAGATGCTCCTATGTGGGGTACCAGATGAAGGTGTTAACTTCGAGTATCCCTTCAGTTTAAGTTTGCTTTTGTATTGCCACGAGAAGTCTGTTTTGAAGCTGAGACATTGGTTTAAGGTTTCCAGGAGCAAGTTGCAGGCTTATGGGCAAATGCAGCCCAGCTGGGGGGTACCACAGTGCTCAGGACCCCCCTCCCAAGGTCTCTGCTCTCGCCACACTGGTGGCTTCGCTGCTTCTTTCAAGGAAAACCCAAATTGGGTACTCGCTATGTGACCTTATGTCACGTAAGCTTTCGTTGCCCAATTTCTGCATCTGTTTCCTTCCTTGCAAACCCTCCAGCTCCTTCCTGGATGGAGGACAGCAGGGAGCGTGGTGGGGGCTCTGTTCCTGCATGGGAATTCGGTGGTGGTGCCTGCAAGGGCACGTTAAGCCCCGCCACAGGAGGCAGAAACTCTGCTTTCATAACTCCTGTAACATCTCTGCAGCCCTTTCTTTGGGGAAGGGCTCCAGCCAGCATAGCTGGCCCCAGGGCCTTGTGGCACAGTCATCTGTGTCCCTTTTTTATTTCCTCAGCTTGTATTTCATTAACCTTTTACCCCGCTTGCTTTCTGCAGACTAATTTCTGACAGGCACAAGAGCGAGCTTGGGGTTTCTGGCCTCCTCCATGCCCCTGTGCACACCATCAACAGGCTCGACCTTCCCAGTGGATGCTGGGCGCTCCTGGAGCAGCACTGGTGGAAGTGCCGAGCTCCTCAGCATCCTCCTCCTCTCCCACTGCAGCATCTCTGCCCAGGGCCCGGGAGGGACGCCTGCTCTAAAGCAATGCAGAGGGTTTTACAGCCTTGTAACCTAACAGCAATCAGGAAGGAGTTTGTTCTTTCTGGAATTACTAAAAAATTAATTGGCTGCCAGTAAACCTGGAGTCGAGCACAGCTGGCCCTGCGTTTTGTTTGGTTTGGTTTAAAAACTATTTAGGATAAAATCTGTTGACAGCTTGAAGCTGTGTAGCAAACTTTGGGTTTAGTGTTTTGTTTTGGTTTTTTTTTTCATATTCACACCATGAGTAAGTTGGCAGAAGGTTTGAGATGTTCACTAGCTATATTACTCAGTTTTTGGTATCAGCATATTAACTGCACATTTGGCATTTTACAATTGCAATGACTTTATATTAAGTAATTCCTTTGATAATAATCAGAGGGACTCTGGGTTGAGAGAGCATTCATCATGCCTGGATACTTTATAGGGTTTAAAAATAATACCGAGCTTTGAAGACAAAGGTTTTTAGAGGCCAACTTGCTTCTCAGAGGGACCTTTAATAACTAACAGGATACTCGTATCTTTAAAACTGTAGGGAAGCTCTGAGCCACCTCTGAACTGTAATTCCTTCTGCTCCATTAGGATTTTTGCTATGTATAAGTCATTCCTTAAAAAAACCCCAAAAAACCAACAACCCCCCCCCCCCCCCCAAACCGCCAAAAAAAA
>NW_009258661.1:1052093-1059314 GCF_000687185.1 Egretta garzetta
ACCCACCCCCCCCCCCCCCCCCAAATCCCCAAACAAAAAACCTTTTTATTTTCTCTCCTCCCAAAGAGAGATTATTGTCATTTTTGTCAAATGCTGTGAAGCTGGGTAGGAAAAGTGGCTCTGAGGAGAACTCTCTGCTTTCACCAGTGCTGCTTCTGCCTGATGTCCAGAGAAGTTTGTGTGTTTATTTTGGGGGACACGGCCTGTCTTTGCCTAAATAGTGTGTAATTAGGAGCGTGGCATCAGTGGGGACTGGTGCCGCACAGTCAGGTGGAGCAGACGGTGCAAGTCTTACAAAGCCAGTCTTAGCAAATACATTAATTGACAGTAGTTTGGACTGTAAATGGGAGACGATGGTGAACAGAAGGGGATTCTCTGCTTAATTTCGACTGTTGCTGTTTAGGTTTATCAGCCCCGAAACACTTATTCCTTCCCTTACCTTCTTTTGTTTATTTGTTAATCCTGTCCATCAGCTTGTACCAATGAGCTGCTTAAGTGTGTTTGCTGCTTAAGTCTTTCCTCGCCTTTGCAAAAAATCTGGCTGTGGGTTTTTGATTTGGAATAGCCCAGGTTTGCAGGTCATCTCCAACCATCTGAGGGCTTTCAAACCGTTTGGCTCAAATCAATGCCATTAGCTCCCAAACTGTGCCTGGGGAATCATGAAAGGCTTAATTTCTGGCATGGGCTCCAAGTCCTAGGTTGGTACATTGCTTGCCGTGAACCCCGAGGTCCTGGCAGCATTGTGGTGGCATTGCAGGTCTTGGGTGTTGATGCTTCTTGGCCAAGACTTGCGTCGTCTTGTGGCCCATGGCAGGGAGTGGGTGAACTGCAGGTGCAAACCAGCACTGAAGTGCTGTGAGGTGGCATGTGGTCACCTCTGGAGGTCGGACATCTCTCCTCCTGCAGGTTCGTCTCAACATCCTGTGGTGTATGAGACCTCACCTTTTTCTAAAATAAGCCTAAATTGAAGCTTATGTTCCCATTATTTAGAAGGAATGGTTGCAGCAGGGATGTGGGCTGTTGCCTGTCACATGGCAATCAGTAGGGAACGGTTTATTACTTTAAAGGCTTTTTTTCTTTTTTCTCTCTCTTTTTTTTTTTTTTTAAATTAGAAACAAACTAGGCAGCACACTAAAGAGTTTGATCCTGAAAGTCTTAAAAATGCTGGCTCAGGCCCAATCATTTTTATTTGCCAAGGTTAGGTATGATGCATTTCTCTTACATGCATCAGAAGAAGCTTACACATGTGTGGTTTGTTTTATGTCTTCAAATATTTGACATATGCAGAAAAATGAATTTATAACTCTTGCTCACTGAGATGCTTTGTGAGATAAGCCAAACCAGAGAGATTCTCCGCTTGCTTTCGTCACACTGAATGTTGCCTCATTAGTTCAATTTGATTTGATATGAATCACTAGACCATAAGCTTGGCAAAATTCGTCCCCACTTCACCCAGGCAGGATGGGCCTGGGCAGCCCAACTCATCTATTAATGTTAGAGCGGAGCAGTTTCAGTGGTCTGAGTTGCCTTTGGATAAGGCCTTCTGCGGAGTGTGGGTTTTTTTATATATAGCATGATCTTCTTTAAGTACAACTTTCCCACCTGCACAGTTGCAGTAGATGGGTTTTGTGAATGTCTATCTCCTAGCTAATGAGTTTTTCAGCCAAGGGACCTGGAGGCAATTACCCTGCCGTTGTTGGAGAGCTTTAACTGCTCTGGTGCACCCCAGGTTGTGCCGTGGGCCTGGTTACATCGAACGGTGTGAGCAAGTACATGGGGAAGAAAGTGCCGATAACCCACGCCTCTAGGGGTTTGCTTAGACATGAAGATGGATGTGAAAGGTCTCCAAGCAGATAAAGATCTCCATCCAGGGGTTGTCTTGTTGTCCTGGTAGGAAGGACCCGTTCCCTACGAGGAGGAGTGTGTTTGTGGCCCATCTGTTGTTATCTGAACTGGAGGCTGTTTTTTTAAAGGCCAAGAGCATTGCAGGGGTCTTAATTCTCATGTCCAGGGTTTGTTGTCCATGTATTTAGCATTTTTGTTAACTTTGCTGAACTAACGTGACTGTGATACAGTGTATTAAAATAGTCTTCTTTCACTGCCAACTGGTACATCTGGGCGAGTGATCTGGGACGTGTTGTGTTCTCTTCTTCTAAGAAGTCTTTTTAAACACCTATTCCTCATCTTTTCTATACAGCAGTGCCTTCTTTTATGTCCTTTTCTTCCCAAGTATATAAAAATGGGAGATTATGTTCTTATTAGTCCGTTCTTCAATAGCTACAGATTAAAAAAGGCCGTTTTATTAAAGATCTATTGTAATTTTACAAGTAATACATTGTCAGGAAATAGAATACGCTTTTTTTAACAGGGTGGATAATTAACCACTGAAGCAATTTATCAAGAGTTACCCAGTGGGTTCCCTGTTGTGGAAGGCGTTAAATCAAGGATTGATGTATAGGGAGATGCTCTGGTTAGAGCAGAAGCCAGGGAGGAACTGATTGATATGATGTGGCCTGTGTTACATGGGGAGATGGGAATAGATCATCTCGGGATCCCTCGAGGCTATAAATCCATATGAATCTGTTGCCTATAAATACTGATAGAAGATTAGACCGGGATGTGTAAAATGTCTTTAATTTCTCTGAGTGATCACGGTGCCATATTGAGTCATTGTTCTGGTCCCGGCTTGGTGTCACCTTGCGAATTAACGGGGTGATTTAATGAGCGCTTCTGGGTTGCCGCCTCTGTGTGTGTTCACCAAAGCTAACTAGGCATAGCTGGTGAGAGGGGAGAAGATCAGATGCTCAGGGACTGCGATGCAGAAAAGATTTCACAGTAAGAAGTGGCTCCCTCCCCTTATGGCAAAAAAAAACCCCAAACTGAAATACTTCAGGACTGTTGTATTTAATGCTTCTTTTCTAAGGAGAAAATGTCAATGGTGAGGAATATTATATATTTTTTTCTTTAAAAAAAAAAAAAAAAGATGGATTTTTTGTTAAATGCATTCAACAAAAAAAAAAGCACATACTTGCTCACTTTCCTGAAGAGGAGAAAAACTTAAAAGCTTTCAAGTTTTAATAACCCCTTATTTGAATTCCATCCTGTTCTGATTGTAAAATGAATCCCCCCTTTTACAGCTGAGTAACACTGGGAAGTGTTATAAACTTGCGGCCCGATTCATCCTTCAGTTTAGGGAGACAGCACGCGCTTTGCAGGATTACTGAGAATGTGCTTAAGAAAATATTTTTCTACTTGTACTTCTGTGTTAGTCATTGGATTCGTACGAAGGGTTATCTTTTCTTTGTATTAGCATTTACTTAATCACAGATTTATTTGTGCTGCAGCCTGTGTTGAAAGTAATTGCTGGCGAAATGATGGTGTAGCTGTAGTTCACGAGGGAAGCACCTGCCTCTGAATACTAAAGGCTTGTGGAGTGATGCTGGGTATCTTGTGGCTTAATGGAAGCACTGTTTGATCCAATCTGTATCACTTTGCTATTAAAACTGTTGAGAGGGTGCATATAGTTGGATGAGGGAGTGAGAACTTAGTCATGGTTTTTAGAGATGAGGTGCTTAGACATAGAAACAGATTAAAAATAAATGCCCAGAGTTGGTTATTTACATGGGGCTTTACTGTGTTTTGTTTTTCAGCAATGACTGATATGTTTCCCTCCCCCCTTCCCCCCCTTCTCTTTCCAGCTAAGTGTTGATGGGTCTCAGCACATCTCAATCTTTTCCACTGAATGTAGAGGCTCAGGTATGGGGTCTTCAGCAAGGTGTTTGCTTGCACAGGGTCGTCTGGCAGGGCTGGCAGCAGGGCTGCTCCCTTGCCCGTCCCCTTTGCAGCCTGGGGGCTCTCCCGCTGTCCGCTGGGCACTCGCCAGCGCTCGAAGTGAATGGCAAACCCTGCTGAAGCCCCAGGGAGCCTGGCTTCCTTTCCATAAAGCCAGGTCAGCAGAGTTGTCCTGAACTTGACTGTCACCAGTGATCAAGCATCCCCCCATTTTCTTGGCTTTCTTTTATGGTGGTGTCGCAGTGTGCTGAATCGGAGCCCTCTTCCTGCTGTTTCTGCTGCCTCCTGCTCCCCATTCCCAGGCGGAGCGGACAAGCATTGGAACAGGCTGCCCAGGGAAGTGGTTGAGTTCCCATCCCTTGAGGTATTTAAAAGATGTGTAGACATGGTGCTTAGGGACATGGTTTAGTGGTGGGATGGCAGGGTTAGGTTAACGGTTGGACTTGATGATCTCGAAGGTCTTTTCCAACCTAAACGATTCTATGATTCTATGCCCGATGGAGGAAGTGGGGACGCGGGGAGAAGGGTGCCACAGGGTGCCTCTGGCGTCAGGGATCTGCTGCAGTCACTTGATTGGGTCCGGTAAATAGATCCACACCCTGTCCTTGAGATACCAATTTTTTTGACCAATGGATTCAAAGGTCTATCTGCCTCTGCTTTACTATCGCTATTTATTGCCTCAGTATTTGTTTGGCAGAAGGTTTTTTCTGTTTTAATACCAGCCCTGCAGTCCATCGCCAGGAAATTTAGAACCTGTGAGCAATTTCAAAGGCCATCTGACTCCAGTGCTTCCAGCAGGATTTATGTTTTTGGGGGTGCAGAGTTACAGTGTCGTAAGCTTTTTATTTGTTCTTATTATATTACAGGCATCTGCAGACTGTTGAGTCCAGTTCTCTTCAGCTGTTTATGTGCAAATACATCTCTGATCTTGCGAAAGGAGGTCATTCTTTATTTCCACTGAGTGCTGCTCCAAGAAAAAGCCCCCCTCCCAATAAGTCATTAAAAGAAAATGGAATTAGTTGTGCCAAAACTGATGGCTGCAAAATGCATATGACTGTAGTGCTCATACGAAGGCTGAGAAAAGCTCTCGGTTCTTTGGAGCATACTCCTAATTCAGCATCTGCTCAGGTTTTATTCTGGTAAATCTGGCTTGCTGCGTGCAGTTCAGCTGGCAGCGGAGCCTGGGGCGTGTTGCCAGGGCTGCAGTGGGATTCCAGAAAGACTTAATTTCATTTCTAATTGTTGCAAAGGATCATTTATTTAGCAGTTAAGCTCCTGCTCGGTTTCCTGCCTGGCCGAAACAGTAGCAAGTTCCCTTGCTTCTGAGATTACTTCTAAAATTGTGACTTTCGGTGGAATCCGAAGGCTGCAGTATTCACGAATTAAGGTCTGGTCCTTTTGCTTGCACGTGACTTGTCAATTCTGAGTCAGGACTTATTACTTAAACCTATTTCTGGCTGGTTTTAAAGTAACTGTGTTTATTACTGTATGTGCTGTTGTGAATTCTAACAACTGCCAAATGTAACACAGTAACTAGGTTCATTTTTTGGAGGGCTTCGCTGGGGATCTACCTTTCTTCTGCTTTTCCTTTTTTTGTCTTTCCTCTTTAACCTGACAATAAAATAAAATATATTTTTCCAACTGGCATGGTATGTGCTCTAGCAGGAAAATGAAAAGACATTTTCTAGGTACTGGTCAGGTCTTCTAAGAAGGGGCCGTAGGCGTTAATGAAGGAGATGGATGCTGGGAGGGCAGAGAGAAGAAATCTCAGGATCTGAGTTGCAGTTGTCCGAAGCGACGCGTGTCTGAGTGTGGGTGGGCGCTGGGTCGCTGTGACGCGAAGCGGCTCGGCTGCTGGATTGCCCTGTTACCATTGCTTTATGAAGCAACGCAGACATGGCATTACCGCGTCATTTTGTTTCTGCTTAAAGCTTTAACGTGTTCTGTCTAAGAATATGATGCATCCAAACAAAATCCATTTTTGTGCCATTAATAAAAGGTCTGTAACAGAGTTCAGACTGCTGAGTGATAAAAATCCGATTTTTACTCTTCCTCCAAGTTTTAGCTGTGTCTTTCACAGATCATCTGCAGATGTCTTCATTATCTGTGTATGTTTGTTGTGCCCTGGACAAGCAACCGAGGTTTTGCGGGAAAGCAATATCCTTTATAGGGTAATCTGATTGAATGACTGTATGCTTTTGCTGATACTGCTGCAGAAAAGATACATATGATTCCCGAGTCCTGGGCTGACAGCGTGGCATCGGAGCGTATGCCATCCTGGCAGTGTAACCTTAGTTCCTGTCTTCCTAGCATTTTATCTAGTATACATTTACTTATCAAAATATTACTTTTTTTTTTTTATAGCTGTCTCTTGTGATTCAGCTCAGAATAGCATATGTCAGAAAAGAGTCACAAATAGCACCAGCGTTTTCCTCAGTTTATTTATTTATATTTATTTGATGGCTCCTCTCTATAGCTGTTTGAAAGGGGAAATATAGAACAGTGGTATGATTTTGTGAGGGCAATCAAGGACTTGTGGTTTTTGTCATCATAGGCAGTAACCAGCATGGAGCAAAGATGACAAACCTTGTCCTGGAGAGCTCCATCTTTGTCTTTTGATATGTATTTTTATTCTAGTACTGATCCCGCTTTGTACTGGGTTTTCTAGCATGGCAGGGGTGGAGAGAAACCTCTGCTGAGCCACCTCCAAGTGGTCCAGAGGCACTGGTGGAAATTGCCATAGTGTTTTGAGGCATCAGTCCAAGCAGTCCTCTAACGTGGTCTTAAGGACATGTTACTGGAAACATTTCTTCTGGGTCCTTTGTCAAATGTTTCAAGTAGGAAGGGTTTTTTTGAAACATAATAGATTATTTTTGTAAGGAAAGGTAGATGTTCTGAAATACGTATTTCTCATGTAGTCATCTTGCTCCCCAAGCAGGTTCTCTTATAACATTTAAAAAATGAACCCTACTGTGCTTTACAACTAGAATGGTGTCAGCTGGCACATTAGTTGTGAATTCTGGAGATGTTCTTGTTGTTGGGAAGAATGTTGGTGTTGACCCAAATATATCACTGGATTTTTAGTAGGCAGATTTAAAAGGAGTACTGTAGCATCAATGGATGCTCCACCTTCTGCTGCAAGTAGCTGTCTAATAGTGCTTTGTACCATGTAACTGTCCTCAACATCTCATTTTGCATGCAGCTGTGTAACGCTAATTCTTAAATACGGTGAGGTGGTGCTTTAAAAACAAGCATTACTGCAGTTTTCTTGGAGGCAGCAAGATAGATACCCTATCTTGCATATTTTTCTTGAAGTCAGTGGACTGTTGACATCATGTTTGTAAGTGTTTGAGGCTGGGAAGCAGTTGTATAAAATCCTGAGGAACCCTTCAGTGGTGGGGAGGAGCTGTGGGGGAAACAGGGTGGTCG
>NW_009258661.1:1059327-1059621 GCF_000687185.1 Egretta garzetta
GGGCTCATGGCGTTGGCCTCTGGGATGGTCTCCGTGAGTGGTTCCATTTCCCCGTGCTTCAGGTCCCCTATCTATGAAATGACAATAACGATAGTGTCCGACTTCCTTGAGCTTTGCTCATGGAGACAGTTATGTCCTTAAAATCTAGACCTACAAAAAGCAATTTTTGGTTTTATTGTTGCTGTTGCTGTGAAATTCTTCTGATGCTATTGCTGCTTCTATAAGCTGGTCCAAAAGGACCATATTAGTGTGAGCAAAAGTCTCCCGCTCAGCTGCGTGATTTGCACGCCCCGA
>NW_009258661.1:1060158-1061294 GCF_000687185.1 Egretta garzetta
GCTGGTTCGCTGTGACGCGAAGCGGCTCGGCTGCTGGATTGCCCTGTTACCATTGCTTTATGAAGCAACGCAGACATGGCATTACCGCGTCATTTTGTTTCTGCTTAAAGCTTTAACGTGTTCTGTCTAAGAATATGATGCATCCAAACAAAATCCATTTTTGTGCCATTAATAAAAGGTCTGTAACAGAGTTCAGACTGCTGAGTGATAAAAATCCGATTTTTACTCTTCCTCCAAGTTTTAGCTGTGTCTTTCACAGATCATCTGCAGATGTCTTCATTATCTGTGTATGTTTGTTGTGCCCTGGACAAGCAACCGAGGTTTTGCGGGAAAGCAATATCCTTTATAGGGTAATCTGATTGAATGACTGTATGCTTTTGCTGATACTGCTGCAGAAAAGATACATATGATTCCCGAGTCCTGGGCTGACAGCGTGGCATCGGAGCGTATGCCATCCTGGCAGTGTAACCTTAGTTCCTGTCTTCCTAGCATTTTATCTAGTATACATTTACTTATCAAAATATTACTTTTTTTTTTTTATAGCTGTCTCTTGTGATTCAGCTCAGAATAGCATATGTCAGAAAAGAGTCACAAATAGCACCAGCGTTTTCCTCAGTTTATTTATTTATATTTATTTGATGGCTCCTCTCTATAGCTGTTTGAAAGGGGAAATATAGAACAGTGGTATGATTTTGTGAGGGCAATCAAGGACTTGTGGTTTTTGTCATCATAGGCAGTAACCAGCATGGAGCAAAGATGACAAACCTTGTCCTGGAGAGCTCCATCTTTGTCTTTTGATATGTATTTTTATTCTAGTACTGATCCCGCTTTGTACTGGGTTTTCTAGCATGGCAGGGGTGGAGAGAAACCTCTGCTGAGCCACCTCCAAGTGGTCCAGAGGCACTGGTGGAAATTGCCATAGTGTTTTGAGGCATCAGTCCAAGCAGTCCTCTAACGTGGTCTTAAGGACATGTTACTGGAAACATTTCTTCTGGGTCCTTTGTCAAATGTTTCAAGTAGGAAGGGTTTTTTTGAAACATAATAGATTATTTTTGTAAGGAAAGGTAGATGTTCTGAAATACGTATTTCTCATGTAGTCATCTTGCTCCCCAACCAGGTTCTCTTATAACCTTTAA
>NW_009258661.1:1061782-1078313 GCF_000687185.1 Egretta garzetta
GGGCTCATGGCGTTGTCCTCTGGGATGGTCTCCGTGAGTGGTTCCATTTCCCCGTGCTTCAGGTCCCCTATCTATGAAATGACAATAACGATAGTGTCCGACTTCCTTGAGCTTTGCTCATGGAGACAGTTATGTCCTTAAAATCTAGACCTACAAAAAGCAATTTTTGGTTTTATTGTTGCTGTTGCTGTGAAATTCTTCTGATGCTATTGCTGCTTCTATAAGCTGGTCCAAAAGGACCATATTAGTGTGAGCAAAAGTCTCCCGCTCAGCTGCGTGATTTGCACGCCCAGATGTGCCAGGCCACAGCCTGGAGCTGGGGTGGCCATGAGTTTGTCCTTGTCTCTGGGACTGTGGGGAAGAACCCCCTGGGCAACCCCAACTAATTCCAGTGCTTTGGTTATTTTTTTTTTTTTTCCTCTCCCTTCCTCCCCCACAGTACAATCTGGCTATTAATATCTGTGGATGTTTAATAAGAAGAAAAATAAATACGGACTATTTCACTTACTTCACTTCCACTGTAGTTGCCAGCCCATATCTCCCTCCATTATCCTTT
The DNA here is from genome assembly GCF_000687185.1 of Egretta garzetta. Taxonomy (NCBI): domain Eukaryota; kingdom Metazoa; phylum Chordata; class Aves; order Pelecaniformes; family Ardeidae; genus Egretta; species Egretta garzetta. The sequence continues at coordinate 1,062,339 of NW_009258661.1, forward strand.
CATCTTCTTTTCAGACTGGCTAATAGTTGCTTAGTGATTACATTTAATGGCGTGAGAGCCTTTTAGTTTGGATACCCTACTTTTCCTCCCCTATTGCTTATAGAAATGTTTACATTTTTAGCCAGAGCTATGATTTGTCTCCTATATAATTGCATGGAAAGCAACAGTTCACATTCCTAGACGGGCACCCTGAATTTATTTTGATACCGTTTCCTTTTTAATGCATTTCCCACACTCAGTTCACCCTGTGCGATCTCTTGCTTAGTTTAACTAGCTGTGGCTTTTCCATAGATTTATTTCTTCGCAGTTCACTGCATATCTTAGCCCGTCTAGTGCAGTCTTTAGAGCTGAATTTCAGAAATTCATGATAAGCAGGTTGAGCTGGAGGAAACTATGGTAAAGGAAATATTTCACCAGGTCCTGCTTCACGAAGCCGAAGCGTGCAGTTTGACTGGGACGCTCCCCTTCCATAGGCGCAACTGGTGCTTGGAGCGCTTTGCTGGTGGAGGTGCCTCACGGTGCTGAAGCAAAGCAAGTGCTGGCAAAAGCTCTTTGATGTTGGCTGACTGACCATGCTTGGACAGGATGGAAGTGCCATTTAAAAATTATCCACTTCATCAGTGTTACGGGTGAAAATTTTCAGGATGGAGCTCATCCAGGGAGAGAACCTGACCTCGTGTCTCGCCTGCATGGCCACTGATGGGAAAACATGGCCCTGAGCAGCCCGACCGGAGAGATGTGCTGGCACGGCTGCAGGTGGTGGAGAGTTTTTGGCACAGCTCTGTGAGCTCAGGCTCATCCTTGGGCTGCTCCGCTTATGAGGGGATGGGAAAGGGGGATGGTGTGACCACGCCAGGCACAAAGCCACTGCCTCTTGGATGGGAGCTGCAGCATTTTTTGCAGGAAAAACATGCTGTGCGATACAAGGCTGGTAAATGAGAGTCTGGAGTATTGCAAGCACTGTAAGTGTTCAAAACACAGGTCTCTCAAGGCTTTTATCTGTCTGTGCGTCTTCTGTTCTGGCACCAAGAAATTTGGAAACTTTAAGAACATCCAGCCTTAGCGTCTCTGGTGTAGCAGCATTGCTGACTCATCACCGCTTAAATACTGGATAAAGTCTTTGTTAGGGAGCGAGGGATTTTTTTTTTTTTTTTAAAAAAGCCAGAAGATGTCTATTTTCATCACCGAGTTTGCAATCCTAGCAATTGGAACGAAGCAAAATTCAAAGCTTTGGAGAAGTGGCTGGGTGTGTGTGGAATGAATAATGGTCTAATACAAGACCTCAGCAGGGTGAAAAATGTAAAACTAGCATCTCTTCTGCTGTTGGGGGTTTTTTAAGATAAATTCACTAGCAATGAGAAGTATTTTAAACGTTGCTGCTGTTGCTGATAGGAACAGGCCATTAAATTGCTACAGTCGACATTCCTTTGGGTCTTGGTCATAAGCCAAGCTGCCAAGTATTTGTAAATTTACTGACAGTCAGTAAGCAGAATACAGTATTTAAACTGTCAGAAAACTAATATCCACTCGTTTCGGGGAAACATAGTTCTGCTTCTCTTGGGCTCTGGCTTTTCATAGTGTTTGGTTACTGCTGTTATTTTCTGCTTCTCTGAACTCCAAGACTGACCCAGGAAAAAGTAGAGAGGAGATGAAGTGGCTGCCTGCCTTTCCCTGTGCACCCCGTTCTTCTCATCATCCATAACAGTATCCTGGTCCTTTTTGGCAGAGATGCTCAAGACTGTAGCCAGATTCCCAGGGCTTGAGTTCTCAGCCTTGCCATGGCTTGCAGTGGATGCCATTCAATCTGAATTAGCTGTAAATGTGAAAGCAGACATTCACAAGTGTTAACTGTATATGATCCTTATAGGTCCCTGCCAACTTGAGATATTCTATGATTTTATATATATATATATGCTAACTTCCTGGGGTGTGCACTCAGAGATAGTGGAAAGCAGCTTGAGAAAGCCTGGAAAATACTTTGAACTTATTTATCATACTGCTAAAGCGTTGTGGGAAAAATGACAGAATCATTTGTTTGCTGCTTGCTGTTGAAATGCAGACCTGTTACGAATTACCCTCGCAGAGATAGCTCTCCGTTGCGAGCCAGTGTTGCGTGAGGAAATCTGTTTTTCTTTACTGTACAGCAATGTTATGGGTTTACCCAGTTGCGGACCTTCATCTGAAATAGCTCTCTGTGTAACTACCTATGTGGGCATCCGTAAAATATAAATCCAGGTGGGTTTTCCCCTTGGCTTGTTGAGCAGCAGCCCTCGTGTCCCATTGGAAGGAGTAGCCGAGTTGGCTGCAGGAATGGATCTCCCACGGCACGGCTCTCCTCCCTTTCCCGTGCTCTGCTGTGGGGGAGAGCGTGTATTTGCCTCTGCAAAGGGATGATTTCACCAGGCACGTGTAGGCTGTGGTCTTGATAAACCCAGAAGGATGAGTTTGAATGTACCACTGATTAGATTACAGGCAACAGCAAGTTAAGAAATTACTGCTGTTGTTGTTGTTTAATCTAGAGAAGACCTTGGGATTAAGAAATTACTGTTGTTGTTGTTGTTGTTTAATCTAGAGAAGACCTTGGGAAAGCCCCTGTTCCATGTCAGGATTATGCCAAGCCTGAAATGTGTGGACTGGGAGGGGAAGGGGTGCGATTGCAGCTCATGTTTGGTGACCCCAGCTGAGGGTGTTCACTGGCACAGCCAGATGCCTAGGCTCAAGTTCCCCATTTCAGCTGGGCGTTGCAGAGTTGGATCCTTTTCCCTCATGTACCAGAGGAGCAAAATTGCTGGAAATTATTCCCTTAAAATAAGGAACTTTCCTCCTCAAAAGCAGTGCGCTCCCTTGAGCAGTCCTGGCTTCGGTGAATCATTGTGTTCGTAGAAAGAAAACGTGTTGCAGCTCGCTTGAATTCCCCGCTGTCTGCGCTCCTGGGTGCGTAGTGCGTGGGAAAGCGATGCTGTGAATTTCTGCCGTCTCTTTGAAGCTTGGCCCAGACAAAAGACATAAGAAATTGGAAGATGGTGTGTTGATGTGGAGTATCCTCGAGCTACAGCTGACATCACCTGGGCATGGATAGGCCACTTGTGTGTGCTGTTACTGCTCAAGTGCAAATAAATATAATATTTATCACTGTGTGTTGTCAGCGTGCTAGAAATTAAGCCCAAAGCCTGCTATACCAGTGAGTGTTTTACCAGTCATTATAGCATTTGTCAATGTTATGGGCTGCTGTCTGTGCCAGTAATAAATGCATGGTGTTCCTGCTAGAGTAAATGTTTTTTTTCCGAGGAGAGGTGTATTTAATGAAGAATGAACAGCACAAGCTGTAAAAGTGTCGAGATCAGTTATTTTTTACAAAATGGTTGTACCTGCTGTAGAGCAAGGTAGCACGGGCTGCGGTGGGATGCCTCGTTGTCTGACCCCAGGGGTGTCCTGGAGCAGGCTGGATTGGGCACCTCCACTCCTTGGCAGATGCATTTGAATAAAGAAAAAGCAGGCAAGCAACTCGTTGCTAAATAAAACAAGTTGCTAATTTTCTGCGGAGGCACCTGGAGCACAGAGCAGGGGGGGTGGCAGCCTGCGAGGTGGGGATGGGGAGTGTGACCTGGAATTGGGAACCAGCCCGGCTTGCGTTAGCGGCACCCGGGAGAAGCGTCCTCACCAAAGGCGGGAATTTTGCCTCCCATCTGCTCTGGGGCAGGGGTGTGAGGGCTGGGCTCCCAGCCTCTGTAGCCAGCAAGGGGACGGGGTTTGGAAAGGAGGAGCGGCAAAGGCTGTTCTTCCCTCCCTCAGGCTGGAAATGCACGGCTTGACTCTTGGTCTCTGCTTCCTCTATTTCGAAAGGGCAGTTTTGATATGTGCTCAGCTTGCCAGATGGTGGTGTGCAAAAAAAAAAAAAAAAGGCCTGAAAGCATTGGGGGAGGAAGGGAAAACTGTCCCTGCCTGGGACTTGGGGAAACCTGACTTTCCAAAATTGCTGTCAGCTGTTGGAGAACTGGAGGGCGTAGTCTGGATTATGAAAATTGGTGTTGTGGTATTTGTTAAAAATGCATATATCCATCCCACTTCAGGCGGTGAGGCTTTGATATATGGGTTTTGTACCAGCATGCTTTTTTTTTTTTTTTTTTTTTTTTTTTATTAGCCCAGTGCATGAACTCTCTGGTGAGAACTGACAGTCGTTTGGTTCCAAGGCTGTTACGCAGTCTGTGCATGTGTATGAGAGGGTTCGTCTTCCCTTGTCCAAATACCCCTGTGTCCCCCAGAGGCAGGTTTTGCCATCAGTGTTGATTTTGTGTTGGCTTTGTTTTTGTGGGTTCCCCCCCCCCCCAATAGTATGTGATGGGTAAAGATGATGCAGAAGCAAGGCTCATTTCAATATTGCCTCAGTTTCTCCTTACATCGAAAGCTTGGCCCTTTCAGAGTCAGTCACTGCACTTCGCTTTTTAATGTGTGGCAGGGTCCGAATGGTTTGAGTTCAGAGGTGCCCCTCTCTGACACCCCCATGCAGGTTCAGAGCTCCCACGGGTGCCCTGCACCCACGGGTGCCTGGCCCTCCTGCAGAAACACCCGGTCAGTGGGAAACCTTCAGTGCAGGAAAAGATGAGGAACTTCAATTACAGGAATCTGTGGTTTTAGGAAAAAGCCTGCCATGGTGGAAGTGAGGTGGGTTGCGGAGGAGGGTTTCATCCTGAGCAGCACTTGCTTGTTACTTGGCTTCCCTGGGCTTAGGTCTGTGGTTGGGACCATCTTTTGCTTTCTCCTCTCAAAGTCCCTGAGCGCCCAGTGGGTCCCTGCCCACTGCATGTGCTTGGCTGCTTGGAGATCATGCACCCTGTTTCATGCACAGGCACAGGGCCTCCTAATTATACTAATAAGGGAAAAAAATGAGACCGGTATATAGGAAACTGTAGTAATGGAAAACACCAGAGACCTACTATGCCACGAGAAATTTGGGGGTGCTCCCCACCTTTGCAGTGAATAACAAGCAAGTGCATGTGTGGTGTCTTTGGGGTGAGTACCACCAAGGTTGGGACATCAGGGCTGCTGTAGCACACTGGCATCCCACCAGTGCCGAAACCATTTAAAAAAAGTTGCAATATCAAAATACCAGGAGAGAGAAGAAATGAAGAGCCAGGATCATTTGTTTGAAAGACAATGTGATTAAGATTCAAGTGAAGTAACAAAGCTGTTGGATTTAAAATTAGCTTAATGTAGTGGTTGCTTTTTTTCCCCTGAAGAGAAGTTGATGCGTTATCTCCTTAACAAATGGCTCATGCTGCAGAAGTGAAGCATGACACCTCCAAATCAGACTGTTCAACGTTATAAATGACAGCGTCGCCTATCACTGTGTCAGCAAGATAAAGGGATGATTTTTCAAATGGTCCAAAAGCATTTATTTTTCATTGCGTTTTCCCTATACTGAATATTCCACTTGTACCCAAAGCATTGCTGAAATAGTAGACTTTCTCTGTAGCCATTGCCTAGAAGTAAATACTATTTAATTGTATTATGTATAAAATATGTATGCTGTTGTATATAGTGTGTATATATCTAGTATATCTGTCTACATAGGGTGTATATGTATTTAAAATACATTAGATATAGTAAATACTTGATAGTAAGATTATACTTATGCAGGCACTGGAAATCACAGTTACTTTGTTTATATACCATGCCTGGTATCTGCTAGCCAAAACTCAACCCGAGTAACCTTGAGACCTTGATGCCAAGGTGGTCAGAGGCACAATTACACCCTCTGCATTGGAAACTGCTCTTTTCCTTCTCTTCTGTACCTCCTCCCTCCTACGGTGAGACACTTAAAGTCTTAAGGCTTAATAACACAATTCTGGATAGCATCTGTCTCTTGCAAATGTAGTTCTAAAAATATTTACTATACCCTTTAGGAAAGAACTTTCAAGTCAAGGTTCAGAAGATCCTTTGTTACTGCTCTATGCATATGTTTAATTTATAAAATCTTGCTTAGTTAATGTGGTTTATTGACTTTAGGTCAGGGCGGCTGTTTAAGCCTGACCTGTGTAACCCAAGCCCTTGGATCCCACCCAGCAGTTCCTGGCATTCAGACTTCAGTGTTGACCCCCTGGGTCTGAGCAGTGCACTGGAAATGTGGCTGTCTCCCTCACCCAACTGAGCTTCACAGCTTTTTACATTTTTCTTTTTTTCTCCTAAGAGGTTTTTTCTTTTCTCTTTTTTTCTTTGAGATTTGGCGCAAAGCCGTGTGGTTTCTGAACCTGCTCCAGTAAATCATATGAGTACTTAGTTGTGCAAAGCGTCGCGTTGCTGCTCTCATGTAAAATACCGGTGGGGCGAGGAGGGGGCGACATGGCCTGGACAGCTGCATCATATTGATCAGCCTCTCTGGGTGACCTTGTAGGACATGCACACAGAGAGTGGAAGAATAGGTTTCACTGTTAAAAAAAGCGATGTCAGACAGCAAAATTTCCATTCGAAATTAGTTTACGTGTCCAGGTTCCTCAGCTCAGCACACTGATGCACCCTTCACGTCAAGTGGTAATCGCGATACCCTCTGTCATAGCTTTGATCTTCAGCTTTGCGGTGAATCTCATGAGGTGGCGGGCACAAGACTTCTCCATCACCAGCTTGGGGAAGGAAGGAAAGGGAGTCCAAAGCCAAATTTATTTCTCAGCAGTTATGAGCTCAGGTTTCCAAAGCATTGGGGTTGAGTGTAGTGATCCCTTGTAAATGCAGAGTTGAAAGGGTGATGCAACTTCCAAGTGTTGTGCCAAAAAAAGGCAGAAGTGAGTCAAAAGAGATGACCGTTGGCAATGTCTAAAGAGAAGAAAGTTGATTTTTTTTTTTTTTTTTTTTTTTTTTTTTTAATAGCTCCTGCCTGAGGAGCTGGTGTGGGAAGGGCTGTAGCATGGTAGGACTGACTTCTGAGCAGCTCTGGCAAACCAAAAGTGAACTAGCTTTCATTTAATTAAAGCAGGGGAAGAGACTATCCATATCCTTCATACAGAAGTGCTCCAAATTTATTTTTTATTTATTTTTTTTTTCCCCCCCTGTGGCCAACTGTGCTGCCTTAAGTACATTTTCAGTCCCTTTTAATTAAAGGGTGTCTGTCAGCCTTCCTCAAGTGTTGTGTTATCATAAGCAGTGTAGTTATGGGTGCCCAGAGAGAAGACCAAATGCATTTCGGTGCAAAACAAGACTTGCAATCTGCAATGGGTTAGCTGAAACATTTTAATACCACCCAGGCTGGTGCTGCAGTGACAGTACACTCCGGCAATTGTGGAGGCTTCGCACATCTTGTTTTCACCATGTCCTTTTCCCTGTCCACCCTCATCCCATTTCAGATGCTAACTTCAGGGCTAGTATAAAGGTCAGCTTCAAAATCTCAGGATTTTTATGATTTGTGACCATGGCCACCATGTGGAAAGATGAAAAAAGATCTGCTTGCAAGAAACTGCTTGGCTGGTCATCTTTTACTATGTGCAAATAAAAATACATTAACTTTTAAATGTGCCACTTTGACTCAAATGTTGATTACCGTGGCATCGCTTAGGAGAAAGTGTTTCACGTTTTTCAAGTGTGTGCATGTGGTTTTGTGCATGCCTGGCTGCCTGCCCAGTGTTGCGAACGGCAACAGTACAGCTCCATGGTGTTTAAAAAAAAAAAAAAAAAAAGTTTTAGAGGTCTTGTCACTGAACACCTTGTTTGCGTAGGGAAACATCTGTCTGAGATTTAATGTGCTGTTCGTAAGACTGCTGTTAGAGAGCTGTAAATCCTTCCCATTTCTTCTTACTGGGATTTGATCATTATTTTTTCCCCCTTTCTAATCAAAGGGCTGCAGTCAAGTGTTGTAATTACTGTGTATTAATTTATTGATTGTCACTGTTGTAATAATAAGTAATAACAACATGACAAGACTTTATTCATTCTATAATAAAATGTTTCAATATTGTCACTTTAAATAACATTAAAATAGAGCTTTCCTAAGTTCCTTTTTATTATCGATTCAGTATGGTCGACTAATTGGGCTTGTTTGCATTGACGCCATTCTTTCCTGCAAACACAAGCTGTTTAAAGATTTAATTCCTATTTTAACTTCTTTGGTAGAACATTCCTAACCAGTTGGAGCAGGGGGAGGTTCTCAGACCGCGTTGTACACACTCGGTGTGCGAGATACTGAAAATAAATGGCGTTTTCTGCTATTTACTCCATCAAGCTGGTTTGGACAAAGTGAAGTGTGTATTTTTTTTTCTGCCCAAATTGATAACATGCTTTTTAAAACATCAAGTTGTCATCTTGTTTTGTTTGTTTCCCCACCCACCACCTCCAGGTTCATAATTTTCATGGACTGCAGTTTAAATTGAACTCCTGGGCAAAATATTAGATAGAAACAGTACTTTATATTTGTAACTAATACCTGGGATCGCACATGTGGGTGTTTGTTTTTAAAGGATGGATTGGTGTGTTGGATGTTACCTTGTTTTAGCATTCTTGTCTGATCTATAGCAAACTTGCGTCAAGAAAGCATGGTAGAATTTCCCTTAACCATGAGGCTTCTGGAAGCCCCAGGAGGGAGTTTGTTTGAGGGGTGGGCTCGGGGCACCAAACCTTCATGGACAGTTGGCCTTTGGAAACTTAACAGGGAAAGAAACAACTCTCCATTTTGGCAGTGAGGGGTGCTTGGGTGCCTGCTGGTCATGTCTGTGCAGGCGTTTTGGGCCCTCTCGTCTTGGCTCCCTGTGGCTTTCCTCGAAGACTAAACAGGCTTCTTGTCTGTAGGCAACACTGAGGATGTCAAAAGTCCATTGCTATTTCTTGTGGCAATTGCTTGGGAAATTTTTGAGCAGTAGCTAAGGTGGCAAAACCCTTCCCATGCGAGAAGGGGTCCAAGGGCCACCAGCACCACGTTGTAAAGAGATGCCAGCAGAGCTCTGCTGCAGTGCACGTTCCATGTGCCCAGCTGGGACTTACAGGTCTGTGTTGGGGATTGCAAGGTGCCATGCTTCTACAAATCTTATAGGGTAAAACAGCTTGGTAGACCTCAACTTGAGATGAGGAGGCAGTGGGAGAAAAGGAAAGGCCAGGAGGCACCTTTAATTCCTTGGATTGAACCCTACCTCTTGTTGGCCTTCTGCATGCGCCCTGCTGTCCCCAGCGTTGGCAGCCAAAGGTGAGGTGAGCTTGCGTGGGGAGCAGCTCCGGCTGCAAAGAAGGAAGAGTTGATCACCGAGTCTGGAGCCTGCAGGGAAGAAGGGGAGTGTTTTCTGCTGTGACCGGAATATTTGCCTAGTGTAAAACCTTCACAGCATAAAGCTAAGTGTTTTGGCTCTGTCCACAAGGTGTTCTTGAAATGTGCTAGCGTCTCTCCCCGGGGGGGGGGCACTTGTGCCCAAACGTTGCTGTCTTGGAGAGACCTGCCAATCTTTAAAGGGAGCACTTGCTATGGGCTGCTATATAATAAAGGGGACTGGGAGATAGAAGAAGTGAATTTTCCTTCTGAATAAGCACATCCTCCCTGCCTCTTTTAGGAGCACGCTTACGGCTACTCTAAAATGCATAAACCTATTAAATGTCACCTCTGTGGATGGATATGGTGGGTTTGTTTTTTTTCCAGATTGTGTGCTGGGCCCCTCGGAGCTCTCGTTCCATAAATCAGTGTGTAATGAGTTGTGTTACTGTCAGGGGTATCGTCTTGCAGTTTGGCAGCAGCTGCGGGCTTAACAAATGGTCCCAGTGTGGTAAAGACCATTCAAAGAAAGTAGAAAGTAGGCTCTCATGGAAGTTTTACCAGTAACATCCATCAGCAATTTCATATTTTCTGTGTTATCCACTATTATTTGTTTTGGTGTTGTGTTTGTTTTGTGTTTTCAGGAGACAGATTGTTCTGATTTCTAGGGAAAAGTAAAAATCACTAAAGTTTGGTCAGAAAGTTTTTGCAAATAGTTGGAAACTCTGAAGCGTGTTGGTCAACGGTCTGGGCTGTCTCTAATTGCTCTGTCTCCTCACTACCCCAGGAAGTTTTCAGTAATTACTCAGTTTTTTAAAGCAATGAAACTTTTGCCAGGCTTATTTGCTTGTGTGGTAAGTAGTAAAATGTCTTCTATTTACATCTGGTATGGTTAGACATTAGGAAAAATTTCTTCACAGAAAGGGTTGTCAGGCTCTGGAATGGGCTGCCCAGGGAGGTGGTCGAGTCCCCATCCCTGGAGGTATTTAAAAGAAGGATAGATGAGGTGCTTAGGGCCATGGTTTAGTGGTGGGATGGCAGGGCTAACCCTGATGGACTTGATGATCTTAAAGGTCTTTTCCAACCTAGACAATTCTATGATTCTGTGATTCTGTGTATGGCTGCTCTTTGCTCAGACAGGGAGGAACGATTTAACTTTAGATGTGAGCCACATAACTGACTGCCATGATGTGGAGTTCAAGTCCAAAAAATGTGCAGTGGGGCTGAGGGAATTCAAGTTACAGAGCCAGGGTTTCCTACGTTTTTGCATATTTTGCTTCCATACAGACTCTAGTTTTTCTACAGCAACAATAATAGCGATGGCTATTTTGGTATAAGAAGGAAAATGAAATGAGTTTTTAAGTTTGAGTGGTATTGAGGAAAGGCACAGATAAGGAAGGGGACCTTAAATGAACCGTAATATCTCACGTTTGGAAATATCTGATAAGGAGTAGTAGTTTATCAGAGTCTACCTTTCTCTGAAATTAAGCAAAGCAATCCAACATAAAAGCAATTATTTCTGTACCCAGGATTTTAACTATCTCATTTTTCAGTTTCACAGGATCTTCTAAGTAATCACGGTTAATGACATATCTGCAAACCGAGGGCTGTGCGCTTCTGCAGCGCTCAGGTGAATCCAAACTGTAATTATTAGAGGAATACTTCCTTCCTTCGGAGAGACTTTTTTTTTTTTTCTGCCTTCAGGAAATGAAAAGGAAATGATTTCACTTTTGTGTGCAGGATTTCAAATGTCAGCTTTGTGGTGTAATGGGAAAGCTTTCTGGCGGGATTCGATGTTTCTGGCTCAAGGCTCTTGTGTGAAGAATGGTGCCTTTCCCTGTTAGACACCCTCTTGGCCTGATTCTGAAGTTCTTCTATGACTTTGTCTGGGACCTCTCTTAGTCATAGGGAGATGGTGTGTGCTATGGGGGGGTGGAATGAAGCTTTTAGTCATGCTGTGCTGTGTCTTATTTATCAACTGCAATGTGAAACACAAAGTTAAACCAGACACAAGCTGTACGCTGGGAATCAAAATGTGGGCTCAGCCAGTGCCTGGGAGTTTTATGTCTGTGTGTGTGAATGGGCAGACTCGGTACACGTATTTCAGGTGTCACTATTGCCTTAACAAGTGCCACAAACATAGAAACATCTGGGTGACACCAATATGTCTGCGTGTGAAACGACAGTGTCTGCATTCAGGGTAAAGCTTGCCCATGAATTTAGCTTCATCTGTAGTGACCTGTTACTAGATGCAGTCTTATTACCAGATTTGTTTTCTGAGGATTAAGTGGCATTTGGAGCATGTCCATTTAGTCAACTGACACTTTTGTTAATGATGTGATTTAGCGAAGCAGTGTGGTCTGAATGGGGGACAGAAATGATGGTTAATTATGTGTGGAAAACAGGGGTTTGGCTATTTGAAATATATCTTAAAAAAAAAAAAAATCCCAACTGCTTTTTCTGTGCAGGTAACATCTGTAAATTCAGGGATGCTGCAATAAGCATGAGATTAAAGCAAGTAGGAGCTTGGAAAGGATTTGGTTTGTGTTTGCAGTTGGCTCATGTCTTGACTCCCTATGCTAGGGAATGGAGCATGGAGCCAGCTGGACAAGAGGAAAAACCCAGCTCTGGGCTGGGACAGCGTGCTTTGAAACTCTAGACCAAAGGATGTGAAGACTTACTCAGCAAGAGGGTGTGCAGGGTGGGAAAGCCCTGCAAGGCGTTGCACAGCAGAGCTTTCCCTCTGGGGAGATGTGCGCTCACAGCCCTGCCTTTGCGTGGTGGCCCACCAAGGGGAATCCCCAACAGGTCTCCGAGAAGAGGGTCCTGTGGCCGCTGAGCCTCGCAGAAAGGTGTGAAGCTCCAGCTAAGCTTCTGAAAGTCAGAAAGGCTCCATTCGTATTCTGGTAGCTGACAATCAACCGTATTGCCCGTATATAATTTAATAGCTAGCATATGGGCCATTTGCCTGACCACAAAAGCTTTTATTCACGTGCTTTAAATTTTTAAAGGCTTGTCATCAGCAGAAATATCACACAGCATGAAGTGTTTTCTTCTTTTGCAGCCACTTAGCTATGTGGCACAGTGATAGGGTGACAAAAGCGTGCCACCAGGGATCTAGCTGTGAGCCTGAGTGTTTGGGGTGGGGAATATGTGCTGATGGCCACCCCCAGGTGAGTAACCAGTAAGTGGCTGTTAGACCCGTTTGGCTGCGGGGAAAGAAGGAGCTGGCCATAAGACGTGTAATCCTTTGCACGTTTTTGTTGGAGACCCTGGTGTTCTGTGACCACGGTTTGGGTCACGCAGAGCGCTCAAGTATTCAGATCTCTCGTGAAGAATGATATGTGGCATTGCTACAGGTAGCAAATAATTATGTCTGTTGGATAAAATGTCATTTTGTCATCTCTTACCGGCTTCATTTGTGGATGGGAGAAGTGCCACCATGGTGCGGTATGTTCTGGTCCAATCTATTCATAGTATTCTCCTGTTGTTTGTGTGGATCTTCTGGAGGAGAAGCTTCTGAATATTTTGTAGGACTATGGAAATGTGACTGTGAAAACACTTGAAAGCACTTACGACTTCTCTCCAAATGATTAGATTTCAAATTAATGATGTCCTTAACAGCAAAAACATGTACTGCCTTGAATTATGAAGAAGGCTAAATGTATCACACTATCAGCACTGGGTAACTAAATGCAAACTGGTATTCTTTTATACAAAGCATTTGAAATTCATAATTTTGTCAATCAATAACATATTTTCAAATCTTTTATTTGTTTCAAAGCAGTCTGGACTGCAGAATAAATGTTATCTGCTTGAGCTACTAAGCTGTTGCCCTTGGTGAAGGATAAAGATAGATCTTGTTGGTGCTTCATTAGCTGCGATGTGAAAGCTTCCTCTTTCACACGGCTGAGATGCAGGACTGGGAGAGACCTTATGGTCATTAGTTCAGATCCCTACAAGCCAGGAAGGGTTATGTCATATATAATGCTGTCAGAGAGTTTAATGAAATCATTTTCCTTTTCTTCCCTCAAACGCTCCAAACCTCACTGCCTTGGTGGTTAACAGCCTTTGTAAGAAACCTTAATCTGTGCAGGTCCCCGTGCCCGCACCGGCACGTAGGTACGGCGGTATCCAAAAGCACTGCAAGCTCGCCTGCCTCCCTCTCACCTGGACATTCACCGAGAGTGGTGTTATACTGAGTGATCAGGAAAATGCCAGAAATCACGTCATGCTTTACAGCTTTTCCCTGTTTTAAGGTGGCTTTCCAGCACGCGTGTGTGTTAACTACCTCCAGCCCAATCCTTCCCCTCCCTGCGCTGGGGAGGATCGGTGTGGGACCCGGTGAGGCTTTGCCTTGCCTGCTGGCAGGAGACTCGCGGCAGGTTTGTACGCGCACGTTTCTTGTGGATATGTGCTAGTCGGGCCGCAGCTCTGATTTGTCTTGGCATGGCATTTACCTATTTAGCAGTATACAAAAATAGCGTGTATCCTCCTGTTCTCTAACAGGCTGTCACTTTTTAATTGCTATAGAGGCAGCACTTTGAAGAATTTCTGTAATACATTTTTTTTTTTTTTTTCCTTAAAAGATGAAACTGTTCTGTCTTAAAATATCATTAGTGGAGGCAGGAGGACAGAGGCTAGTTCATAAGATCAAAAAAACTCTATCTGTTCCTTGGGGTAATGACAAAAAGCTGGTGGTTGAGTTGCTGCAGTGACCAGTTTCTTAAAGATTATTGCGTAATTAATCATGTTACTGAAGAAGGAGAGAAAACAGAAATGAAAGTTAGTGACTTCTTTGCATCATCCATCAAAATCCATCAAGCCCTTTTAGGTGCTTATCAACTCTTTTCCAGGTCGTGAGTCTAACTCTCCCTAGCAAGTCGGCTCCTGTACATTGGTGCCTGAGACAGGGAATTGGTCCCTATGTTAAATATCACGATAAAGTGTTATAATGCATCTTCTGAAAGGATCTCAGGGATGCTGCTGGTCTTCTGTTATCAGACAGGATCAACTTTACTTTGACCTGTCTGAGCAGCTATTTTTTTTTCAATATGCCCATTTAAAATCTTTTAAAACAGACATTCTTTCAGCACTGTCAGGTCACTTATTGCTGTGCTTATTGGTGATGAGAGGCAACAGCCAGAATCTGGAACCTGGGAAATTTGAGCTTGTTATGTTTACAATTTCTCTCTGTGTCCTTCTCTCTTAGTAATCTCGGGTTCTGTTTCATTGTGATTTTGGGGGCTAATTAACATGGTAAAGATTATTCCTGTGAGTACGCTCAGTTTTTTATAAGTTTTATCTGCTGATATCTGTGTGCAGACTGCCTGAAAGATTGTATCATTTAATTAAAGAAAGAACAAACAGGAGGATTAATGTAATCTATGGGATGGGGACAGGAGACTGGAAAGGGTCAGGTGAGAGCTACCGCAGGGCCCGCTTGAATGCCTGGCAAGAAACACGCGTGGTTCACTGCATGCTAAAATTTGGTAAATAGAAATCCTTTAATACTTCTGGCAAATAACGAGTGGCAAAGTCCTGGTGTCAAATATGAACATTCTCATTTACATTTAAATAGTTTAAGTTGCCTTGCGCGTGTCACACATAGCATAAAATAATGCTCTATTATTGCAAATATTACTTTTAATGAAAGTAAATAGCATCATCACCAGTGTTAATCCGCTGCACTCAGGAGTCTGTTTCCAAATATTGATTTCTGGTAAATGACCTTTATCAGCGTTGTAAGATTTTATTTGGAAAATGTTTTGTGTCGAAGCCTGGAAACATTCGCTGGTGGTCTGGTTACGTTTGTTAATAGCCATCACCATCAGTTTGCCCGGTGTCTTACAGACCCATGAAGGATGGGGCATCCTCTCCCTCAAAAATGCAGGGTTCATGATAACGTGGGGACCAGCTGGGACTCGGTGGCAAACACAGAGGCGAAGGGGAGTTGGTGGATATCAAAGCTACAGGAGGACAACTTCTAGGAATGTCGGTGTTGTGCAATTCTTGAAACCCTAGCGTGGATTTCTGGGTGGTACAAATAGTTAAGAAACCATTCTGGCCTGCGGAGCTGGATGCTGGTCGTCAGTTCTCAGCTTAGATTCAAAGCTGGGGGCTGAGCTTCATCTTCCAAGGGATTTTCTGTTTATAAAATCATTGCAGCTTACCAGATCTGACTTGGAAATTGTTTGCTCATCTACATAATTAAGCTATAAATAGCAGAGTAAATGAACCTGCTTTTTAACGGTGAAGTTGTTATTTCTTATTTAAGTTCAGGGGACTTATTGCCCAGTATGTGGGTGATTTTCCAAAACCCTTTTCTTTGCCAAAATGGTGGTTGTTCACCCTGGGGCTCTGCAGATTCGGGTGCTATTTGGGAGTAGGGTAAATGATCGTGTTGAGTTGTGGGAGCCAGTGAGTGACCGTAACAGTTAGGAAAACCTCATCCATTTTTGTATTCTTCCATATTTACTGTGGGGCTGAAAGGTAGAGTCAGGCAGGACAAATAGAGATGGTTTTCTGTTGGCGTTTTCTCTCCCGCTGAAATAAAAATAAAATGTCTGCGTTTGCCAGTTGACCATAGCTCAGCAAGTTTGTGTTGGAGACAATTGTGTCTGTAGAGGTGTTTGGTCGTAATTCCTCTGCCCCTAGGCCAATTTTATTGATAATCGAGATAACAGCTTCTGCCGTTGAAGCTTGCACTGAATTTATTGCAGAGGAGGTCCTGCTGACTGTCTCTCTAGATTATATAT
>NW_009258661.1:1078734-1088034 GCF_000687185.1 Egretta garzetta
TTCTATTTGGATTCTCTTTGACTTTGAGCAAGGATCCTGGCGTGGATATTGGAGTAACATGTCCTGTACCGACTGCCGAGTACCATGCTGCAGTGAGCCGAGAGCAGCCCATGCAGGGGTTGGGTTACCAGTCAAAAAAGTTGGTTTCCTGGCTGTCAGGAATGCTTATCCAAAAAGAGATAGGAAACTCTGGCTTAGTTTTCAGATGAAAATCAGCAATGCCCAACAAGGAACAGCTTAAAGTGCCTTGAAACTCGGAGTCTCTTGTGGTGCCAGAGTAGCAGATGGCCCGTTGTCCCCACAGATGAAAATTATGTTAATTAATATATTACAAAACTGACTCCAGTTGAACATTTGTTTTTTATGGGCATGTGATTAGCAGCTTTTCTGGAAGATGAATTTTAGGAATATTTGAGCTGATTTATTTCTATGACAGTTGAGATAGGCTCTGAAATAGCTTTCTGGCGCTTTAATATGCTGTTTGTTTTTGGTGCTGTGATTATAAATGCTTCGAAGTCATCCAGTTGGTGGGACACAGTTGAAGAACTTGGGGTAAATTAATTTAAAGAGTTTGTAAATATATTGCACAATCGCTGCAGCCTTGTGCAGAGTGTGCCCTCTCATCTGCCGCATCCATCAGCGCCTCAGCGATGGCTACGCCGTGGCCCTGTCCCAAGGAGCAGCTATGTTCAATATTTATAGCAGCTAATTAACGGAGGCATGGATTGAGTGAAGATCTGAATTCTTTCTTATTCATCAGCCGCGACCTGGTATGCACCTTTTTCCCCCCCTAAAGGAAACCTGTAGCAATTCAGGATGCTTTCAGGGGGCTCGTTGCCCACCACATAGATCTCCTGGCTGATATTAAACACCAGACTGTGAGACGGGTGTTTGCTTGGGCAGGTTTCACGAGCCAGGGCTGGCCCACGTTCTTGCTGTTGAAAAATTAACTTCTGCAAGGCCCGGTACAATCAATATTTCATTTCTGTTCTTCCAAATTACTGAAAGTCTTTTGAAAAGTCTTACGTGCTGCCACTCAGAGGCCTTTGTCTGCAACCTGGAAAGCTTTTCTTTTCTTGCCTGTAGGAGCGCGTTGGCTTGGGCTGAAGGGTGGTTTTGACAGTAGCCGGCACAGATGCTTCAGAAGGTGTAAATCCTCCCCAGTTGGCAGATGCAGATAATCTGTCCCCTACTGTTAGCCACATCCTGATCTCTAATAGATAAAGACTGGCTTAATCCCCGAAGCATGAGCTTTAATATCCTTTACAAAAGCTGCCTCCTAATTCACAAGGCCCTTGTGTGGTTTTTCCTCCCCCATGAAGTCGCTGTCGGGTGGCTGAGAGCTGTTCAAGGCTGAAAGGCGAAGAGGTGTTTGGGGGAAGATGCCAAAGGCTGGTCACAAAAATGTCCTGCACTGCTACCTCTCTGCAATTTGCAGAACCTGCTGATTTTTACTTGCTACTTACAGATTTTTCAAAACATTATTTTATACTATTTTTTTTCCCCCCCCCCCGACTTACTAACTTTTATTTCCTTGTGCAGAGACTTGGTTTCTGGTGATGTGCCCCTTGCTCTGGGCGGTCTTTAGTCCTGTGTGGTCTGATACAGCCCTGTTCCCCCACCTCCCTTCTGCAGGAGGTTTTTCTTCTCGTGAAATGGAGAGTGCTACAGCACCACCGTGTTAGCCAGGAGAATGCACTTGAGCATTGCTTGCTTTTGTGACCAAACCAACCCAGCCTGGCTGGGAGCTCTTTCCCATCTTGAAAGGTCTGGCTTTGCCTTGCTGCTTGCTGGCGCTGGCTGGTGTTGGCAGAAAGCCCCGAAAGCTCTCAGCTGGGCAGGAAAGCCTGGCTGCTTTCCCCGCGGTGATGCATTTCGCACCTAAACGCGCACGCTTCCTGGGCTCTGCTGCGGCGTCTCCGCCGTGTGCTGGGGAAGGAGGCGGCTGCGGTGCGGGTCCCGGAGCGGCGAGTGAAACACAGGCAGCCATCGGTGCCGGCATGGAGGGCAGTTTGTCTGACAAGGTGTCGCAATGCTGCTTTTGGGTCAGAAAAACATCTTGGATGAGTTCTGTGAAGAGCCAGTGTTATTCTGTGCAGAGAGCTCGGTGCCCTTTCTAGCTCTCATTGGCCTCCTACAGAAGCCTGAGATAGTCTGACTTTGCTTTCCCAGCTGCGAAATCACGTGTGATCCCTTTCCATCCCACTGTTCGTTCTCTGGGAAGATGCTCAGGTAGCGATGACTTGGAGCATCGCCATGTGCTTAATTGCGCGAGCACAAGGTTGACCCTTCCCTGCCTTCCTGAACATTTACAAAGCGTTTGAGATCTTGCGTGGAAATTACAGCAAAATATTATGGTTTTATTTATCCTACTTATTGTAAGGCCAAGATCTCTGCGTGAATGTAAAAGCACAAGTTTTAGAGAGCTGCAAAATACCCCGCAAGCGCTTGTTTTAGAAGAACCCAGAGGGAGCAATGAGCTTGTGTTGAAGGTTGAGAAGGCTTGATTTTTTTTCTTTCTTTTTTCTTTTCTTTTTAGGGAAACATGTTTGTTTTGAGTAAATTGCAAAGGCCTCTGAGCACTCGTGAGAGCTGCTTTTAATTGCTTTGTAACAAGTGTTATTTTTCTTCACAATCTTACAATTAACCTGCTCCCTGTGGCTTCCCAGTGTAAGTTCTGCTGTTGGTACAAATTGATTGTGCCTCTGCCTTTTGTACTGGGGAGAGAGGGGAAATTAATTCCCAGTGCCCTCGGCGTGCTAGAAATCTCTTCCTGCCAGGGTCTGTGAATCCAAGTGGCGATCTGGGATTCTTGTAAGGGCTGAGCATTTTTGTATTGTCCCGAATGCTATTTTGTTCCCCACCCTCCTGCCTTTATCTTTTCTAGAACTTAAATTGTGGCTCATATTAGTGATGAGCAGGATTATGCAGGTGCAAGTGGCTTACTCCTAAACCTTGTGTGTCAGTGGCTTGTTACATTCGGAGGGGGAGGGGGAAGAAAAAAAAATTCTCTGCCATTTTGAGCTGAAAATGTGAATGCCTGAACAAAACCAGTGACTTATTACGTTTGAAGGAAAGTTTGGACAGGGATTTATTTGCCTAATTTGAAATTGTCTTTAAATTAGTCTGTGGCAGTCTTTATATGAAAACTCTAGAGTTTTATTTTGCTGTCAGTGCCTAATCTGCGCATAATGGCAGCTTGAGTTAGTGAAAAGGTAGGAAGCGTGTGTCGTCTGCACAGTGCCATAAATAGATTTGTTTCATACTCGGGCACACATTTGCTTTTAAGCCTTGACTCAGAGCAGCACATAAGCATGTGCGTAAGCAGTCTCACTGATTTCCGCGGGCTGTGCACCGCATGGCTCTGCCAGGGCTCCCGGTAGTGATGAGAAGAACGGTAAAATCCCAACAGAGAATGATGGATCTGCACGCAGCCGTGCCAGCGCGGACACGTACCCGCCTGTGCGCACGCTGCTGGGCTCCTGCTGCATCCCAGCACCGGTGCGTGCGGTTGGCAGGGCAGAGCCCAGGCTCTGCACCATCCTTTTGCCAGCTCAAGCCCACAACCTTTCTGCAATGCTGGCTCTCCCTACCTCTTTTTTTACAAAAAAAGAAAGGGAGAGGCGTGGGAAAATAGTGGCATTAGCTACTGCTGTCTGTGTTAGCTGTTGGCAAGTGCCGTCTGAACTGGCAAGCCCGGCGTGTGTCACTCCCCGCAGACGTGTAGTGGGTTGTTGGAGGCTGTCAGCCCTCGTGCTTCCCAGGCGGGATGGATTGCAGATGGACACGCTGGCGGGGAAACCGCACACGGGCACGCAGCAGCCTGCAAGTGTGTGCTCACAAGCATCCATGGTTTGCACGTATAGGGTGTCTGCAGACACATCAGGAAAGAGCAAATACCACTGGAGAGAGGAAAACAAATCTTACGGTCTGAAGGCAGATGGAGCGTGCACAGGAGAAGAAGAAATGATGGCTAGAGGACTTTAGAAATCAGCCAGAAAAGATTTCGGAGAACATGCCTTCAAGCACTGAGCTGCTTCCAGTGCCAAGAGGCTGCTCAAGACAAGTAAAAAGACAAACCATGGGTAAGGGTTTGGAGCAATATTCAAGTCAGTCAACCAAAGATTTGCAGCTGCAACCAACTATTAATAACAGATGGTTTGATACCAGAACTGGAGGTCAAAACCAAAGGGCTGCTGATATTGCACCATGTTTGTCTTGCCTTGCTTAGCAAGCATTGCGTGGTAGTTTGAGGGACTTTAAAATAAAACATCCAGCCTGCTCCTTGGTTTCACCCTGTGGGCAGTGACAACCCACGTTGCCCACTCGGAGTGCAGAGGGGTTCTTGATGACCCTCGTGAGACCATGCACGATGATGTGATCGTCACAGCAGTGATACGCAATGTTGCTCCTTTATGTGGATCCCTACTACTAGTCCCTATAAATGCTGCTGGTAGTAGTCTGTCTCACCTTAGGATAAGGGTTAACTTATCTTTGCCTGCTTCTTGGTTGCTATTGGTGTCCTTTTCCCTATAATTTTTCACTTCTTCATTTGGCAAAGGGATCTCAGGTCTGTGTTTTCATTGCTCTGCCTTCTTGTGTAAGTGGTGAAGATGATGTGCTGTGGATGTGTACAGATGCACCCCCTCCTCCCCCAGACTTTTGCTAGCAGGTTACTTAAAAGCAGAAAAATAAGTGATCTCATCCTCTGCACAGATAATCTGTAGCCAGAATTGCCTTTATCTTCTTTTTTTTTTTTTTTTTTTCTTTATGGGTGGTGTTCTTCCCTTCACTGTTTTTCTCGAATACGTCTTGACATAGAACATGTCCATACAGGGATCCTCGGGAAAGTTGAATTAAATTAACTAAAGGTGTGAATTTAAAAAGGATTATTTAAACCTCATTTAAACCTCTGTGTTTGCACACTTTTCAAAATTAAAGTTGCTTTAATTTGATTTCAGTTCACTTCAGTTCCTAAGTGGAGTGATCTCAATTTAATTAAGGCAAATTAATTGAGTAAATGGCCAAAGAGGCATTTAATGCTAGGTAGAAAAGGGACATTCAAGGAAAATGAGTAAAAGGGAAGACGAGCTTATTTAAAACTAATAAAACCAAAAACTTGCCATTCTGAGATGTTGAAAGAATTAGATGTGATCCGTGACAAACGCTGTAATTGTTACCCTGTAAGGGATGCTATCATCAAGTGAAAACCATTTCTTTTGGCTTGTGTGAGCAAACTCACATCACTCCTTCAATTCTGGGCACCAGCCCAATATCGTGAAAGGGGAAAGTTGGGTGTATCAAATATCTTCTCATTTTACTTCATTCGTTCCTTTAGGAACTAGAGCAGATTTATGCCAGATAATAACCTGTTTGTTTTACCTCCCTGCCTCCTCCATTTCTGTTTCTTACACAATATTTTTCAGGTGTTTTTTCTTGAGGAGAGCAGAGATTGGGAGGAAGAGGGATAAAAACACATCCCTGCCTTCATGTGAACGTACTTATTGCCACCTGTGTATGAGGTCCTCAGCTAAATCTCACTTCTATCTGGTGTCCAAAGAAATTTGTGTCAGGTCCTTATCTGTCAGTTCTGTAGAAGGTTCAACAGCAGCAACAGTGAGAAAATTGAAGAGGTATCACGCAGGAGAGTGAAATGCAGAGGTAGGAGGTTGGTGGTGTGGTGCTTGGTGTGACCTTGACTCTGATTTTTATCATCAGAGAAAAATAGCGATTAATGAAGAAGCTTCTCTGCTGCGGAGATGGGAGTCAAGCAGTATTGAACATCAAGGTGTTTCATAAAACCTAGGGAAAAGGCGTGATTTACAGTACTAAGACCTTTTACCTGTTTGGAGAGGTAGAACACAGGGGTGCTAGCTTTGTTCATGCTTGTACTCTCGTTAGGTTAGTAACTCCAAGCGTATGGATGAGGAGTTCTGTAAGTATTTTCTAGTTTCCTTGTTCTGCCTCTGTGTTGGAACAAATATTTAGTGAACTGGAGCTCATCCTGGGATAAGCCATGCTGGCAGTTTATTTATTCTTTATCCTCTTATGTTATATTTTTAACGGTGGAAACAGGCTTATGTGGGCTCCTGCTCAGGGCGGCTTCTTTGCTCCCAGGCATGCAGTTGGGAAGGGGAAATGTGTAACTTTTTTGGTGTGAGGATTTTGGGTTCTTCCCCATCTCCTTTCTTACGGACCTCCATGCAACAGGCTTTTCTAAAGGGAGCAGAAGTCATGCCTTCTTCCAACACTTCCTCCGCCCCCGAGATGTTAAGGAGCTGAGTGCCTGCCTCCACCAGCTTCAGGGACATCTTGTGGTTGTTCATAAGCCAAGCTCTGCCTAAAGACACTGTCACAGCCGGGCAGTTTAGAAATACAAAGTGAATCGTCAGAGGTAGAGAATGTAGGTTCTTGCTGTTTCTTTCATGTAGTGTTTATTCATTAGAAATGTATGATATCAAAGTATTTGTATCCGAAACAGGTTCTTCTTTCTACTTTATTGCCTGAACAGTCAACCCCAAAATCCAGGTTTCAGACATCTCTTGGGCATGCTGTGCAAGAAGTACAAATTTGGTTTTACATATCTTTGGGCTGTCAGCTGTGCAAAGAAAGGGAAAAAGGGACACAGTTAACAAATACGTGCATGCAGGAGATGATGTATGCTAAATTCAGAGGCTGGTTAAACAGACATTTAACAAGAAAGCAAATATAATCAAGAGCTTTAGCTTATTTCCCCAAAAAGTTTTTATGGAAAAGAGTAAGGTGTAGGTAAGTTATTGGGTTCTTCAGCAGCAATAAATGATGTGACGTCCTTAGAAAGCTTAGGAAAAAAATTTTGAATGGAAACAAAGTTATTTAGGTTGACCTGTGTTAATAAGGCAAAATTATGTCTCACACAGGCAATTTATGCTTGTATTTTATCCAGGCAACTTTTTGCCTTGAAGTGATTGATGATACTGTTCCTTAGACACCATTTAAAACTACAATAATACCTAATGAAGATTAGTAGAAATGGATAATAAATCCTGTTATGTTTGATTTGTGTATCAGTAATACAGGTCAAAGAACTCGTATGCCATTGTAGAGCCGTCAAGGCAACTACTTGGATTTGATGTTGACTTCTAGCAGATGCAAACCCTGTCTCTTACTTTGAAGTGGAAGCATCTGTATTTTATGATCAGTCAGCAACCTTAGATGTCTGAGTCATAGGACTCAGTTTTTACAGGCTAAGCAGGCAAACCCAAATGTGAATTTCCTCCCACGTATGTTCTTCCGTTGACTGATGGTGAAGAGTTTTCAAAAGGAGATGCTCTTTGGCAGCCAATCTCTGATCATGGCCTTTTCAGGCTTCTTTAGTAGGTAAATGAAACAGCCAAAGCAGTGAAGAAATACCTGTCATCCTCAGCAGCAGTGATGCTGCCTTTACAGTGTGCTTTCCTTTCTGAAAGATATTCCACCTTGTTACTGGAGCCCTGAGGCTCCTAGGAGAGGCAACATGGTGTTGCACGAGAGTTGCATCAAGCGTCAATGAAAAATTTGTATTATGAATTAGGAATAGTTAAAAGGAAATATCCAAAGGCATCTCTTGCTGCCCGAACCTATATTATTCTCATTTTAAATACTCCCCTGAGGTGCCCCCTAACTTTTTAAGCTTTCTTATAGAAAGCTCAGAGCTGGTGGGGTCCTTGGCACATCGTGTGGTTTTTTTATCCTGTCCAAAGGTACTGTGTACCATTAGCATCTGCTCTCTAGACTTTCACTGCAAAGCAAAACTGTCCTTGTCTTTTTCTTCTTGAATTACTCCCAACTCTGTAATTGGCTCCAATTAAATCATTCATCGTGTGAAGGTGAAGGAGACGATGTAGGGTGGGGCAGCAGCCTGAATTCTGATGTGCTGTGAGAAAGCAAATTTGTTCTTAAAATGAAGAAAGCACCTTTAGGAGGGCGGCCTTGTCATCTAATATTTGACTAGTGGATTTATCGAACAGGGTTCAGCTTCTATGTAGTCTGTTGTACATGTGTGTGTCAGATGTCTAGGACATGGCTTTATTTGTTGAGATGACACAAAAGATACTGATTTTAGTCCTCAGGGCCTTTTTTCTTTTTCCTTCTACTTCACTGTTACAGTTCCTATTAGGAGCTAATCCTGAGTGAGGTTGGTGTGGTACTAAACTCTCATTTCAGTGCCGTTGTTGTAGGGTTTTAATGCACATTTAAAAAAAAAAAACAAAAGCTTCAAGCTCTTTCATTAGACCACTGATCACCATGAAAGTCTTCTCGATGACTTTGAAAAAATCTTTAATAGGACATTAAGACGGTGTTTTTCCTATATAATAAAATATCTTACAGGACTAGCTATAAACATCTTTTTGGTAGTCTTCCTGAACTTCATGGGAATTGTGCCTACTGTTGCCTCAAAAACTGTCTCAGGAAGAGAGGACACTTGTAAAGGGGCTTATCCCTGCCATATGTATAGCTAGAAGGAAGAATACGAAATGAAGCTCTGTCTATTTTAACCCTTGGATATCTATCAGTTTGTTCTCAGCATCTTTTCATCAAATGGGGGTCTCATCATTACAGTTTTGATTATTGACTCCTAAAAAGAAATTAGATGCAGCATTTGCCAGAATCTTCTGTGTTAATATTAACTTATCTTAAAGAGCTTGCTGTATTAAGGCACAAACTACTCTGTGGTGCTTGGCTTATGCCATCTCTGAGGCTTTTACCCTGTCTCAGTTCATGGCAGACAGACTAAGCTGCAAGGCATAGAGAACGGTCTCCTGCTATGCTTCAGTAGAAGCTCAGTATCTTGGAAAAAACCTAGATGCCTTTTTCAATTTCAATTTGTAATATAGCTGAAGAATGGGAACTATATTTAGCAGCTGCTTTTAAGCCGTGTGTAAATTGTTTTCCCTTGTTCTTGTAGGTCCTTTCAGCAGGGAGAGGTTGGGGCGCTCTCAGGAACGCAGGCCAGTAGAAGCTTATGCTCCTGCAGAATCTAAATAAAAAAGGGAGAGATTTGGGGAAATTGGGAGGAAGCGGCAAAGACCCAGTGATGGAGAGTGAAGTGCCCATAGCTGCACAGCTGATCCCTAGTGGGCCTGTCCCAGCTCTCCTGACACCCTTTTCCTTTGGGCTAGGTTTCCATGCTTTTGTGCTCAAGCTGCTAGAAGGTTGCTGTTTGCGTCAGGGTGGCATATACGTCAGCCCTGAGCTGGGAGCCACTCATGGCAGTACCTGCCACCGCCTTTTCATGCTTCTGGCGGTACAAAGGTGTGGGGGTTTGACCTTGGCTGGATG
>NW_009258661.1:1088079-1088651 GCF_000687185.1 Egretta garzetta
TCCTTTCCATTAGCAGGAAATGCCCAGCCACTTCCCGGGAAGCAGGGCTTCAGTATGCATAGTTGTTGCTCCAGAAGACAAAACGTCATAAAAGACAAATGCTCCCCCTCCTTTTTACCTTAGTTTTTATACCTGAGCTGACGCCATATGGTATGGAATATCCCTTTGGTCAGTTTGAGTCAGGTGTCTTGGCTACGTCCCCTCCCAAGATCTTACCCCCTTCCAGCCCACTGGTGGTGGGGGGGGAATGTTTGAGACACAGCCTTGATGCTGTTGGAGCACTACTCAGCAGGAGCCAAAACATTGGTGTGTTATCACCCCCTTTCTACATACCAATAGAAAGCACAGCACTATACAGCTTGACCCAATACAAAAGGGAAAACAGCTCGTGAATAACTGGCTTACGTTTTTCTTTTTTTCTACAGCTGTGTTGGCATTCGTGGGGGTCTTGATGCATACGAGGAAAAGGGTGTATGTGCATGTGACAGATGTCAAGCTTGTAAGATTATTTTTTCTTTCTCTTTGTTTTCTCTACTATCAGCTAGACAAGCCTGTAGAAAGGGAAAGGCTCG
>NW_009258661.1:1093253-1096925 GCF_000687185.1 Egretta garzetta
GGTCAAGATAAAGGCAGTTTAATAAAAAGCCAAAGCAAAGACTGCACACGGTAGCAAAAGGAAAACAAGATTTTATTCTCTACTTTCCATTAGCAGGCAATGTCCAGCCACTTCCCGGGAAGCAGGGCTTCAGTATGCATAGCTGTTGCTCCAGAAGACAAAACGTCATAAAAGACAAATGCTCCCCCTCCTTTTTACCTTAGTTTTTATACCTGAGCTGACGCCATATGGTATGGAATATCCCTTTGGTCAGTTTGAGTCAGGTGTCTTGGCTACGTCCCCTCCCAAGATCTTACCCCCTTCCAGCCCACTGGTGGTGGGGGGGGAATGTTTGAGACACAGCCTTGATGCTGTTGGAGCACTACTCAGCAGGAGCCAAAACATTGGTGTGTTATCACCCCCTTTCTACATACCAATAGAAAGCACAGCACTATACAGCTTGACCCAATACAAAAGGGAAAACAGCTCGTGAATAACTGGCTTACGTTTTTCTTTTTTTCTACAGCTGTGTTGGCATTCGTGGGGGTCTTGATGCATACGAGGAAAAGGGTGTATGTGCATGTGACAGATGTCAAGCTTGTAAGATTATTTTTTCTTTCTCTTTGTTTTCTCTACTATCAGCTAGACAAGCCTGTAGAAAGGGAAAGGCTGGGCTGGTTTATAAGATGGCATTACCAAGTGGATGGGGTTTTCTTTCCTCTCTGCAGTGCCTTGCCTGTTAATGGAAAGAAGTGGTCAATAGGAAACCAGGTGCTGACTGGTGTAAGCGCAGTTGCTATGTCTGCTTATTTGGAGTTCAGGTCTTGACATTGCTCCTTGTCTTCCCCTGACTGTGCTGATGTTTGCAGCTCTTGAATAGAAAGCTGTCGTGAGAAGACAGTGAAGCCATTCAAAAGAGGAGTTAGTTTATCCTTTCACTTGCTGTTATAAAGCCCCCTCATTAGGGTGAGTTTCTTACCCCCTGCAAATTGGGTACTGAAATGTTGGTGGCTCTGGCTTCTAAGCCTGTTTGCTATACTTTGAACGCAGGGTTCTGCCTTCACTTTGAAGAACACAGCTCATATTGTTTCAAATACAGTCAGTGCCCAAGAACAAACCCAGCTGGCCCTGGGAACCCCCTTAGAAGCTACTCTCCCGGTTCCCAAAGCATGTAGCTGAGCATCTTTGTGGTGGTGAGGCCGAGGCTGGGTGGGAAGACCCTGTGAGGATGTCAGGAACCTGGGGAGTTGATGTCCCAGCTCCTGGGAAGCTGAGCTGGCAGAACAGAGTGGGAATTGCATTGCTGTTAAATGGGGCTGACTGACCTTCAGCTGAGCTCTGGCTGGAGCTCAGTGATGTGTTGCTGCTTTTCCATCCTATGCCAGTGCTTTAATGAGAAACATTTAAGGAAACATTAAGGAAATAGTTGCAATATTTGTGTCTGCTCTACATGGCATAATCTGCATTTTGCGAATTCCATAGCGTAGCAAGACAAAGAGAAAAGTTTTCTTATGCTCAGTTTTGAACTGTGGTATAGTCCCTGAACGAGCTTCTATCAAAATTAACAGACAAATGTTAATATTTAGAGCAAATAATCTCTCATTTTTTTCTCAACTCTCTTCTGCTTCTTTATATAAACTAATTAACAATAAAGCCTTAAACAAGCACAGTGCCGAAGTTACAGTTGTCTTTACGTATATTATTGTAATTAAAAAGCTTTTCCTTATGGTCTTTCAAATCTAAATCCTAATACAATAGGGTCTCCCTACCAGAAGCATTTTCAGAGGTTTCATTAGTTCTCGGTGTACCAGCATTTATCACTTTCTGTGCTCTCTCCTGAAAACTTAGAGGCTGTTAACATTGTGAATTGCATTGCAATGCTGTCTACGCTAATTAGGTTTTTTCCAGGTTTGGTGTATGCCTCAGAGATGTGCTGCAGAAAAAAAAACAACCAGCCAGATAAAGAAAGCTATTACAGCACTAATGAACCCACGCAGCTCGACTGAAAGGTAGCGTAAGCTGATGGCAAGAGGCTGTGGGGTGGGGAAGAGGTTTGGGTCTGACAGTCCACGGAGAGCCTGACCTTGGGCAAGTGAGACATGGCCTCTCTGCCTCATTTCTTTGATTGTGAAACCAAATTAGGACAACCCTGTTAGCAAGTAAGAAGGGTGCTGCAAAGAATGCCTTGTGCTCTCTTTTGTGAAATGCTTTGCTGACTCCCTCTGAGAGGTGGGATAGGAGTATTCCTGTGGCAAAAAAAACTTTCCCTTAAAATGTAGTGGTAGTTGGGAAGGAGGTAGGGAACGCGCATTCTAGTGCTTCTCTGAATGTCTGCTCATAAAGTTTGCCCATTTTTGTGCTGCAGGCACACAGTCCTGTGCTGCTCTCTTGTTCTCTGAAGTTTGACTGAAGTGCATGGAAACCTCCTGAGCAAAGGAAATGCTGGTTAGGAGCCCCTGGCCAGCCTGAAGACCAGGACAAGGGGCACATCAGTGGGGTGCAGTTCAGGGCTCTTTCTTGGAGAGGAGTGATCTGAGTGTGCAGTGAGCAGGCTGCGGTCAGCCCTGCTGCACGTGGCAGCTATGGGTAAAGGAGAGGACAGAAAGCCTTGGAGACCTCTCTGCCCTGGTGCAGTGTCGGGCCCAGTGCTAAAGCTTGCAGTTGTTTTGGTTAAGAGCAGTCCAGTTGACTTGACCCTCTGTTTTATGCTTACTGGTTTCCCCTTTGTTTAAGGGGAAATGATGGTACCAGGTTTGTTATTTGTTAAAGCGTTCAATCTCTGGGGCTGCTCTGAATTTTAGTGCCCCTGAGATGCACACAGGTGAGGCAGTGATGAATGTAATTCCCTCTGGCTGGTCAGATACCTGTGGCTGTAATGGGGTCATTTACAAGAAACTGGATCAAATAGTACAACAGAGAGAGGTGGTTCTTTTCTCCTTGCCCTCCACCTTTTTTTTTTTCTCCTCCCTGCTCTCTGCCCCACCCCCTTTTTTTAGCCTAGGGCTCTCAATCAACCAAATATGGTGTTCAGCTGTAGCCAGCATTTCTCTCTCTGAGATTATTGATGGGGAGGTTCAAATGGAAGACGTATCTTCTGATCCCTGTAGCAGCCTGTCATTTTGCAGTGCCAGTAGCCAGACTTGAGACTATTGGAATCATAGAATTGTTTCGGTTGGAAAAGACCTTTAAGATCATCAAGTCCAACCGTCAACCTAACCCTGCCATCCCACCACTAAACCATGTCCCTAAGCACCACGTCTACCCATCTTTTCAATCCCTTGAGGGATGGGGACTCGACCACTTCCCTGGGCAGCCAGTTCCAGTGCTTGACGGCCTTTTCGGTGAAAAAATCCTGGCACTGGAGGACTTATCCTGCTTGCCTCCAAGCTAAGCTCACCAGAGGAGAAGCAAGTCTTAAGTCTGCCGCAGTTCTTTGCGTTACCAATGACTTTGCACAGTTGAAGAAATACTATCTTATCTCTTTTATGTAGTATTGGCATAATGTACTGGGGTTTGCTGTGTGTTTAACTTTACACGTAGCAGCTCTGAGCAGATAGCTACCATAATAAGACTTTCAAGAGCTTTAACCCTTGGAACGAGTAGCTAATTTGGCTCTAAATCAAGAGATGAAAACGCACAGGACTGTCAGAGGGAGAGGGAAAGCTTACTCAGAAGCTGTTTTGATAAAAACAT
>NW_009258661.1:1096935-1113790 GCF_000687185.1 Egretta garzetta
GCAAAAGTCCGTCTGAACATGCTGCATCCAGGGCACACAGCTTTGTTGTAGTCTTTTATTTCTTTTTCTCTCCAATTGACATTAAACACAATAATTAAAGCAACAGAGATTAACATGTTAAGCCAAGCTTTTAATTTCTCCTCTATTTTTTTTTTTCCTCTTTTTCTGTGAGCTACTCAATTTTCCCTTAATTTAGCAGATCGTGTCTTTTAAGGAAGGTTGATTCAACAGCATGTTGGTGGCAGAGGGAGGAAAAAAAGTCTTGCTCTCTGTCTGGAACTTCTTCATATAAATACTTTGCTGTACATTAATGAAAGAAAATTATCTTTGTAAGCAGCCTTTCTTCTGGCAATAAGCTTGACATAGCAGGCATTTTGAGGCATTAAGAATAGAGATTTATTTCCAAATGACCATTCAGACTGTTCAAAAGGATTTTGATTTTTATAATTAGTTTTTCCTGTTTATATGTTTTACCGTCTCTATCTTCTTTGCTTGAGCAACGGCAGCTTTTTATTTAAACGCATGTACTTGCATTTCTTTGATTTTTATTCTACTTGATATAGTAAATGCATCCAGCCAGTAATATTCTTCTATGGAATTTCTGCCCAAAATGCTCGTTGTGGTGCAATGAGTGTTAGTAGATTCCTAGTGAAAACAGTGTTCTATCACAGCAGTGTTCTGATATGAGGAAAAATAAAGCTATTGAGATCTGTTCCAGAGCAAAAGAATATGTTGGGCTGTGGTCTCCCACCTTGTTATCTTGCAGAGGGGACCTAGGAAGGCTGTAGTGAATGGGGCCATAGCTCACGGGGTGCTTTTTGCTGCTCTCTTCTTTGAAAGTAGATTTTCACCTGTGACCAAGCAATTAGCAGTACTGAAACAGCTATTGGGTACCTGGTGGAAGGATTTTCATTGCGTAACACAAAACTGGGCTGCTGTACCTGGGGGATGCTGGAGGTCAGCCATGCTCCCTTTACAGAGCAGACCTGCTGGTGGGGTGTTTCTGTTGAGAAGAGCTGGTGATATGGTGGGCAGAGAGCTGGTGAAGAAGATGAGGCAAAGCCTTTTTCAGGTGGTGGTTGGCTGTACGTCAGGGCATCCTGTGGTCCAGTTTTGCTCCACTTCCAATTTGCCTGCCTAAACCAGTGGTGAGAGACAGACATCCAAGAAGAATTTGTGAAGCTGCCAGTGAGCTTTGTTTGTCCTACAAGGTTTCCATGGGAAGGGGCAAATATCCCCATGGTTGGTAAGCTGGAATGTGTTCCTGTTGTGTTCCCCTTTGGGGTATAAAGTAGCTGGTGGAGAGCAAAGCTCGGAACTTGCTCAGAAGGCAGAGCTGGCAACCGCCACCTCCTGCCTTGTGATGCCTGGGTGGCTTATTAAATCCCTGTTTTGCTTGGCCAGTCTCACCTGAATGGGCACAGGCCATAACCAGCTCCTGATGGATGTCCTGCTACCAGGTGGTGTTTGAAGGGCTGATGTAAACAGGAGTGGCGGAGGCTGGGTTTTGGCATGCACCGTGTTTGCTGGAAGTGAGCACCTGGGCGCTCCTCTCCTGCTGCTCTGTGCAGCTTTGGTATATTGTGCAGCATAAAACGGGAGCGCTCCTTTGGCAATCTTCTCTTGAGAAAATCAGCGTGCTTGTCTGCTAAGTCCTGGTTAGTGACATGTTAAGCTTATGCCCATTAGGCTTCCAGCGAATGAGCTGTAGCAGAGATGCACATCTTCTGGTTTTTAATGGTATGCAGCAGGTAGAGTTAAAACAAACCAGTCTCTCTAACTTGCGTCACGTTGCTTCATTATCTGCAAAACGTGCTCTCTTGCTTTGCTGGAAGCCAGAGCGTTTGCCAGCCTGGCTCTTGTGCGGCTCTGGGATTTAGTTTCCACTCACAAAGGCTGACTGCTGCTATGCAGACAGAAAACCACAAAACTTTGATTTTAGTTGGCAGTTGTACTTGGACCACTGTAAAAGAGAAAATGTAATTGGACTTTGTCTGCCCATAACTCACCCACCCCTCCACAGTTTGACTTCTGAGAAGAGTTCAAGGCAAATGCTCTGCTCTGGATTAGGGTAGATGCAGCTTTGAGATGGACCATTCCTCCCAGCAAAGAAGGGGCAGTGAAGCTAGGGAACCTTTGGGGGATGGTGTGCGGCCCTGAATGTCTCTCCAATGCGGCCAAGTTGTTACTTTAACTTATGGAGATGAAGTTGGTGGTCTTTAAAGTTTAACTAGTTTGGATGCTGATCAACACCTGGCTATAGAGCTTAGAGCAGGCAGTAGCACCCCTTCAGGGAGCTTGGTGGCCCCTTGAGCAAGCTGTTGTACAGCTACCTTGGATACATCTCCCAAGAACTGATTCCTGCTCCTGAGGACCCGTTCCCCTGGGAAATAATGCACTCCTGTCTTTGCTCTTGGCTGTGTGCTCTGCCCGTGTCAAGGTGTGTGGACTCACCTTTCTGACCGTCCCAATCTGCTCGTTTCTCACCTGCTTTGTCCGACCAGAATGATCAGAAGCTGTTCAGCCGAGCATGGTCCAAGTTCAGCAGAGTTCGTGCAATTACAAACGGAGGCCTTGTTCTGTTGTTTAACAAAGAAAAAACAACGTTACAGGTGTTTGGGAGGAATCGAGTAGAAGATGCTTTTGCGTCTTTATTTGCGGCTCTTTCTGACGGACTGCTTTTCTTCCTAGTTATACCCTTGCAGTATGCGTTTGGCTTGTTCTTCTACAGGCTCTTTGAACAAGGGGGCTTTCAAACTCTCAGCATGGTTTTTGAATGTAAACTGCTCTTTTACTCTTGCTACATACACAGGCGTGCGTGCACCCACGCTCGCTCTCTTCTGGCAACGCTCAACTATTTGTGTTCTTTATAAAGCAAGCTATTTTGTTTTGATCACAATAGTACAACGCACACGATTGCTGTCGCTTATTGTTGGGACAGCAGCCGTCATGACGCTATTCAACAATTAATGCAGAAGAGACTCCCCTTGTACCCTCTCTGCTTTTTCACCCGAAAGCCTTTTTGGTGGTTAAGTTGTGGCTGTTTTCTGTGCGCTGGCCTCTTGCTGGCACTGCAAAAGCGAGACAGTGGCTCCCTCTGGAGCCAGCACCACTGTGACTCCAGGGACCGTCTCTTTTGTGGAATCCGTCATGGTTTTCAGCTAAATATTTCCATTGAAGCAGTTTTTTTGTTTTAGTATTCAGGATGCCTGTTGCCTGCCCAGTCTGCATGTGGTGTACTGAGAAGATAGTAATTAGCTCAGAAGTCCAAACAAAAGTTGTACAAACAGGGATGTGGGCTTGATGCTCTGTAGTTATTTTTTTTAACACCTATATTTAGCTATCGTCTTCCATCCCAGAGGTTTCTACAGAGATTTGCATAATCTCATATCTTTCAAGCAATATCTAGTGCAATATTTCTGTGGATAAACGTCGCTGAATTTGCTTGGCTGTAGGTTACCCCTTGTTGGGTACAGCAGGTAGGATGCGATGTGAGCAGCACTGCTGTTAGTGTTCGTGTGCCTGAGGTCTGCTGAAGTGATATGTTGTCGTGATGGTCCCAAACGGTGAATGCTATTTACACTGTTGGTTTGGGTTTTATTCGTTATTTAGATAAAGTAGCAATTGTTTGCGAAGAAATCCCTGCATCCCTTGCAGGAAAGAAGGGTGAGCAATTACATGGGGCTGTGCACCTTGAGTTCAGCGTAGCTAGGTGTTGCTGTACCATGTAGGGACCAGAACTGGCCTTCTAACATCAAGGTCATTTTACAGACACGTGAGTAGGTGACAATCCTGCCTTGGACAGCTTAAGTATGCAGGGCAACATGAGCTCAGCCTGTGAGCAAAAACGAGCCTAGAGGTTGCCCACCAAAGGAGATGACTGGCGTTTCTGCTGAGTGTGGTAAGGCTGATGGCCGGCCAGCGGAGCTGGGCTTGCTGCACGGCTGCTCCTGCTGCAGGCGCTGCCAAATGTGTCAGGCTAGAGCTAGCTGAGAGGTCTGGGGCTCCCTTGTACAGCTTGTCAGCCCTTTTCCTGACATCAGCCACTGCCAATCTAGGCCTGAAACAAGTCCGGTTTGAAAGCTCCGATTTTTATAGGTGTGGTGAAGCAGTGCTTCTGCCAGGTCTGCTGCAGACCTGAAGTCTGTAGGCTTAGTGGTGAAATAGTGTTTGGTCAGTTAAGCCTGAAAGGGGAAATGCTGACAAGCAATTAGGGAGAACACTGGTGGCTGGGGAAGGGGAGAGGTGGCTGGGGCATGTTTGGAGTGTGTAGGTTAAGACTGACGTCCAGGCTTGCCGCGTGTTAGCCAGGTTTCAGCCTTGTAGCCCATGGGGGAAGTCAGGATGTTTGCCTGCCCAAGAGGTTCCTGGACCAGATGGGGCGGAGGTGCACTGGGTCTGCTGTGGACAGTCCTATATCCAACCACTGTTTTCCTTCTAACGAGCCAGTCTCTGATGTGTCACCTCAGATGTCACCTGTGTGCTGCTATGTGCTGGGAAGATGGTGAGCTCCAGAAGAGAGACAGGGCAGATAGTAACCCCTAAACTATGGCTCCGTCTTCTGGAGATGGTGAAATAAGCTCTGTAATCACAACGGGGGAATTGTTCTTAATTGTTCTGTTTATTTTCTTTTAGAAGCAAAACTATTTAATATTTCCATTCATATACTTTCTGACCTCATAGAACCAGGGAAAACTTTCATCCTTCCTTTTGTGGCATAGGATCCTCTCATCTTGATGTATACCAGCTCCTGAAGAGCATTCCTTAGCTTCTAAATGCTTTCCATAAATGTCTGTTGGCATATGACCTGTAGAGAAGTGCAGGTTGTGGCACACAGTAGTTGAGTTCCCTGGGGTCTCTTGTGGCAGTTTTCGTTGTGTCCCTGGGTCTGGTGTGGAAAAAATAGTGTCCTCTGGCAGCCTTAATTTAAGGAATAACTGAGCATCAACCCTCTGTCTTTGCCAGCCAGCTGTTGCTTCTCATACCCGTTTGCTGCTAGAGAATTTTAGCATTAATAGGACTGTTATATATATTTGGCTTACGTTCATTGTTCTGCCAATATGTGTTTGAATGACTGCTCCGGTGTGGAAGTCCTGCTTAATTAATCAGATTTCCTTGCAAGCTGAATTATAATGGCCGTTTTCCGAAGTGTTGTACGCAGCAATATTTCAATATAAAGAAAGTCTGACACAAATGCTGAGGTTTTTATTATCAACAGGGTTTTTATTATCAACAGACCTTGTGGTGGCAAGGAGTAGAAAAGAGTCATTGTTAATTGTTTCATTATACTCGGTCCCCATGTCAGCCTCGGAGAAATCTGAGAGCGGCCGAGGCGAGCAAGTTTCCTTTGAAATGTTTTCAAAAGGTTTATTAGCAGGCAAATTGATGTGGAAAACCCAGAATGGGATGACATGGAGTAAGCAGTTAAGGTAGTGGAGCCGGTATTGGCTGCTCCCTTTTTGAACAAACGTGTTTGCCAAGGAAAAATGTCGCTGTTTTCCCTCTAATCAAAAAAGGATAATAACTAGACCTGTGTCTGTGTGCTTTTGAAATGGTTGAAATAAGATGTACTTTTTCCTTCTAAGTTGAATATATTTGATATATTCCCCATCAGCTTGTTAAAATAACATGTAATTTTATATTGTGTTGTAAAGGAATATGTTTTATTCGTAATGCTTTTCATAAAGTTTTGAGGAAAAGCTAATATTTAGGTTTGTGATCTATAGTATTGTGAATAAAGGAAAAAATATATCCTTATAGCTTTCAGCGACTGCATTATAATCCAGTATTTGTTAAAGCAGGTGATTGATGGACTGTCTTCTGTGCTTAAAAGAATTGTAGCAGAAGTCTGAATCTGTGCAAGTGACTTTTACAGACCTCTAATACGAAATAATGACCTTTCCGCAGATCTGCTTTCTCAGCTAATGTGCAGCATTTGGAACAGAAATGCACCCCTGCTCTGCCTGCAGCAGGTTTCCAGCGTGGGGTTCTTGACAAATGCAGCCCAGAAATAAAGCTGGCAGGGTAGCGTATGTTATTCTGTAGTTTAAGGGAAAGGTGAATGCTTCATTTCCTAGAATATTTTAATATTGGTACTTTTGAGTGCAATTTAACTGCGTGTAAACCATTCGCTTACTAAGAAGAGAAATTCAGAGTTGACTTTGTGAGCATTTTGAAATTGCAGCCAACGTTCCTAGATGACGGCAGATGCGTGGGGTAACTTTGCTGCCCAGGCAGCACCGGGGCCAGTGAAGAAATGATCAGTCCGTCACATGAATGTTTGTCCTCTCTCAAGCTTGAAGTGCACTTATGGACATTTCGTGTTTTATAATCTTTCTGCTGGCTTTATCCCTGGGCAATTATCTCCCTCATCCCCAACCCCTTTCTTCCCTCCCTGGAACAGCATCTGCTCTTAAGTAGGAATGTTCTGCTTTAGGTTTTTAAAAAGTGCCCTCTCGTGGTGAGCGGCAGCTTCTGCACATTGATTTTATTTATTTATTTGTGAAAATCTTTGTACAGAATACAGATGTGGTGGATGTCTCTTAGTCCTATACAGTAGGTAAATGCCTTGTGTTCATAAGAATAAACGTTCCTCTTTGGCTCTTGTCTCATTTCCCTGATGGTTTTGCTCAGCTTGGAAGATGTCCCCTTTAGTCCCCAAGGGATGGTGGGAGACCCGCAGGGACCTGGGGTGTTGATGTGAGAGATGCCAGCAGTTTTGAAAGTTGTGGCATTTGGTCGTTCTCCTTGGTTTCATGGGATATATTGTATTTAAATATAAATGCTGCAAAGACTATCATTGACTCGTTTTGATTATTCACATCAGGTACATTTAGGAGTGAAAACTGAATTTGCGAATTATTAATTGGATTGCAGAGAAGCATTAATTTGCATTGAAAGAAAAAGAGAGCAACCTACAATGCGAGATTTTATGTGCTGGAGGCTGTGTGACCTTGCCACCTCTGAGCCTCTGACCAATGGCTTGGTCCATAATGGCTTGGACCCCAGGTTTTAGGAAATTCGGGCATCTTTCTTTATGAAAGACAATTTGTGTCTGCCTAAGTCTTTACTGCTTCGCGTGAAAGATGCTCATTCAGTTAGAGAGAGGAATACCAAATAGGATTCTTGGGGCAAAGGAGTAACAGTGTGACTTTAATTTGTGATTTTCAGTAATACTCAAATGAAAGAAAAAGTATCTCCTGAATTATAAAGCAATTCTTGTTCCTAAAAGCTCCTATTAAGCAAAACACAGGAGCAACCTATGCAGTGCAGACATGTTCTGAAGAGCTATGCTAAAGGAGGTTTGAACTACTCAAACTTCTGCTCCAATGTCTTAACTTGTGTCCCAAACCTGTATCTATAACTTGACTGACTAATCAGAGAAGATACTCATCTAGAATGTGACTGTTTCTGATTCAGCAGCCTGAACAGTGAATCGTCAGTATTTGAGCTATCAAACTTTTAAACACATGCTAGACAGGAGACATGTTGATTATTTCAGTCTAGGACAGCTAAAAATACTTCATCTAAACCTTTCTAGAGGCTAATTGGGACCCTCTAATGTCAATTCAAGACGAGTTGAATCAATTTGTTCACACGTAGCTGTAGAGCAAGGCTGCTTGCATTAATACTGGCAACGTCACTGGTTAGTGATGGAAGAGGTCATATCTGCAGTAATGTGTGCTGGAGCATAAATTGAGTAGCGGAGATGAAAGGGAGGCTCAGTAACTTGCTACTGTTGTGGAATTTAAGAAATTTGCACTGCTTCTAGCAATCCATTTGAAAGTCAATGGCTGGAAACCAAATGACTGAGAGTGTGTTCCTTGGCCTTAAAGGTGCCTTTGAGTAATTTTTCATGAAGTGATTAGATAAGGGGAGGAGAGGGGGAGCAAGACATGTTGGTTTTTTTTTTTTTTCTTCTTTATCTCATGAATTGTACTTGCAAGGCATGATACAACCAGAAGTTCCCTTTTAAGAGGATGTAGTTTAAAGCGAGTATTACAAATTATCCATTGCTGTGATACAAGGGCTTCTTAGAAGTTGAGAATAGGGCGAGAACTAGGAGTCAGACCTATGTGCAGGCTCAAGTTAGAGATCGTGTGCTGTCTGGTGTAATTCTGACAGGGCTGTAATCATAAAGGATGCTTTGCAAGCCAAAACCTGTGCTGCAAACTCAGAGTTAATACCAGCCACGAGCATTGAAGAGAATAATGCATAGCATGTAACTTGATGAACACAGTTGTGCGTCTCTTAGCCTATATGTATTTTGAGCACATGCTTACATCCTGCATGCCATGCTCTCTCGAAAAGCTGCCCATGTTTTAAGTTTGTATTTTCAGGTAAATAGGAGGTAAATCAAAATGAGTTCCTGGTCTTTGAAAAAAGACGAGCTGCCTGATATGTACTGAGTAGTAGGGGTGTGGAGCAAGTCACACAGAGTAGAATATCTGGGGTGAATTTTTAGCTCGTAACAACATTTTCCAGTGTCTGTATCCTGGAGCCACTCAGTGGATTTGGGTGAGGTGGATCGTGTACCTCCCGTGTACTGGAAGCCTCATGTATAAAGTGATAAGGATTTTTTCCTGGAGTGTGGATCTAAGATCATCCTGGTATTACATTCCTAAAAAAAATAGAAGATGCTGTTGTGAGTCAGTAAAGTACTTGGGAGTTTTACTGGCATAAGCAAAGGGATCTGTGTTCTTCCTAGGAATGCAGGCTTGTGTGATCTGTGCAGAGCTGGCTCCACATTTGAACAAGGCAGTCAAACATCGAGTGGTAACGGGAGAACCTGAAATTGAAAAGGAGGGTTTGTCAGGGGAGATTAAATGACCACTTGTTAACTAATCGCACAAGTGTCTTTCATCTGCTCCTGGCTGTAGGCAACACAGAAACGTGGTTTCTATTAAATCAGTGGTTCCACTGAGGGGCACCGGCTTTCATTGTTATAGTCGTCTTTTTTTCTTTTTTTTTTTTTTTTTTTATTTTTTTTTGTCTGATGGTTGAAGCTGGATTTCATTATTTTAGTGGTATGCATGCCCAAAGTTCTTATGTCCCTGCCAACAAAATTAAATCTTCTTGCAAACTGATGGAGTTGCAACAGATGGGTGTGTGTGTGTGGTTTATTTATTGGTTTATTTTTTAAAGCAGCTTCATTGTATACCTCTTTTTTTTTTAAAAAAAAAGATAAATTTGAGTTCTACATAACTGCTTTATTTGCAGTTTCTTGTGTGGTGTGTTAGTTCTAAATGCAGAGGATGTTGGCCAATAAAATGCGTAATCTCAGATTTAAAGCTATGCTGCAGATTTCTCAGCTTTATGGTCTCTATTACACGTATTACTATCATATGAGCAATGCAATAATATGCATTTTTATCATATGGTATTGGGATTTTTTTTTATCTTTTCATTTTGATCTATGAATAAAATATTTTTATTTCCTTGCCTGGTCCTAGTGATCTGATTTCGTGTGTAATAGCTTGTTCTGTATTTTTGCTCTCAGGCTTCTTGCTGAGAGCACCTGATTTTAATGGACGACATAAGCCTATGAAGTACTCAGCCGGATGCCAAAATCTTTGCTTGGTTCTTGCAACACAGGGACGTAGCTGAAGCCCAGTGACGATCTCGGTGTTGCAGACACCAGTCAGTGCCACGTCCAGAGTGTTCCTGGCTGTAGAGTCAATCTTATGTGTATCTTCCCTTATCTCTTGTGCGACATCTGGAAAAGTCTTTTTTAGGTGTTCTGCAATTTTCTACTTGAGCACGACACAAAGTACAAGGTGGATATATTTGCAAGTCCAGCTTGAAATAGGCAGATACCTGCTGAAGAAAAGGACCTTCATACGTGATGGTAGAAATCTTTCCTTAAGGTGCATTTCGTTACATGATCGAGTCCCAACATCAGCTGAGCAAAATAGGTCTTATTTGCCTTGGGTGCCAGTTCATCAAACCATGTTAAGTATGTATTTACGCTTCTCCCAGCTGAGAAAAGCATTCAGGCGTGTAATTAAGTCCTATCTAAATCGGCGGGATTTAAGTACAAGCTTAAAGTTAAAGGACGCAGGCTGCGAGGCCCATCTGCGTTTGCCGTTTTGGGCATTGCAAACGTGATGCGAGAAGCCAGGTGTGTAAAAGCAGCCCCTTGCCAACGCTCTCGTGCCGCGTCCTCTGCTCTTGGAGCATTCCTGGTTCTGCCAAACCAGCTGTTTATCAGTATGGGGTTTTTTTCTGGCCCTTCATCCCTTTGTGCCTTGGCCCCTGGTGAAATGCAGCCCTGAAACAGGAGTGGTGCTGGGCCAGCACCGCTGCTGACGGGTGAAGGGCATGGGCTGGCACCACCCCGCTGGCCCTGGCCCCCAGCCCGGAGCTGCGGTGACACCAGAGGTTTTCCTGACATTGGGCTGGCTGTCGGTTTGCTGCCTTGAGGAGGAGTAAAAAGCAAACTAGAGGGTTGCCTGGCTTGGGCTCCATCTGAGATAATGGTACAGTTGTTGTAAATACAGGCACACAACACCCTGACGCGGGGGTAAGGCTGCCTTGCAGGAGTCCAGCCCTCTCCCGTGGGAAGGGGAATAGGCTGTTCGCAGAATAAGGCACCTTCCTACCGCTATCCCTGCGTTTACGTTGGGGGTTATAAATAGTGTAATTGTATTGATTTTAAAAAAAGATAAAACTAAAAATCACCCCTCCCTCTGGTATAATTATGGACTGGTTTATGGAGGCCTTTAAATCAAAGCAATTCTTAAAACTAAGATAGTGTTGTGTTTGATCTCTCTGTTATGATTAAAAGCCAGTGGAATGGGCTCTTAAATAGGGGCAGAGTGGAAGTTGAAAGCAGCTGTGGGAAATCTGAATCTATGTTTTGGGTATTTTTTTTTCTCTCGTCCGCTATAATTTAACCCTTCAGTGGGCAGCCACATCATGGTTTCTAGCTGTGTTCATGAACTTTAGTCCGCTGTGGCTTTTAAAGCTGCGGAGGTTGAGAACCCCATGGGACTCGCTTGTCTGGAGCTGGGTGCAAACCATTGCTTTCACAGCAAAGAAGAAAAACTCAAGATAGCAATGCCACTGCTGGCAAAACAGGACGGCATGTTTGTAATCATTTTCTGGGTGATGCTTGTTGGTCGTCCTTTGCGCTGTGAATAAATCTGCTCGCCACCCTGTTCCCTCTACACCTGGGAGTTAAAACAAGGGCAGGATCCCTTACCTGGGCAAGGAGCAAGGCTGCCTTTGCAGAGAAGTGTTGCTTGCTGCCTCTCAGTGATGCTGAGAGCAAGAACGTGGCCAGCGCCTATGCCTGCAGTGCCCCCTTTTAACCTTGCCTCTTTTGCTAAGATATTTTGGTAGCACGCCTGGTCAGGCGGGCACGTGCCTCCCCACAGGAGTGGGAGCCGGGGCTCGACTTCGCTCTGCCTTGGCACGCGTGTGTTACGGCTTTGTATGAGTTGTGCATCATGTGGAGCGGGAGAATCTCCTTGAGAAGGTGAGGCTCTAAGGAGCATCTTCGGCATAGCTTGTGGTTTCTGTTTGCCACAACACACTTGACAGAAGCTGAGTTGGTGAGGAGGGATGGAGTTGAAGCGGGTTCATGTGTTGCAAGCTCTAGTGACCATAAGGAGATGGAAAACTCAAGTGACTGTGCACAACAGCTTATGGGTGGTCTCTGTATAGTGCGTTGTGCCTTCTCTGGACACTTCACTCAGCAATGGGGTATCAAAATGGTGCAAGCCATGAAGATGCCATTTGTTAACATTTGTTCCCTCCAGGCTACAGAGAGTATTGCAATGTTCTAGCTTTCTCCCAGCGAGTGGAGTGTCCGTAATGGCAATGTCACAAGTCCCAATGTCTGTAAAAAAGCCCCAAAATAGCGAGAACTGATGTTTGTTTATTTTACTGATACTACCCTCTGATTGAGTAGCCCTCTATGCCTGAAGAGGTCTCATCCCTTTGCTGATGCTCTGTGGAAATAGCAAATCCATCAAGCTCCTACAAATAGACCTGGCTGAGAACATACTAATGTGTGTGAGTGCCCATTTACTTTTTTTCCTCTGATTTTTTTTTTTTTTCCTTTGAAAGTCTGTCTTCTGTAAACACGCTCAGCAAATCCTGTTGTGGTTGCACAGAGAAGGAAAAGGAACACTTTCTTTAAATTTCAACAGTAAAACTGGAAACCCCACCAAAAAAACCCCCAATGAGCGTTTCCATTTAATTTTCTGTTGTAAATCAGGAGAGGCAATGAACATGCTGCAGGTGATTGCCTTCTGCGGCATTGCTCACAAATGTAAAATTCGGCCCATACCTTGCTGAATTGGGAGCCATACCTCTCAGTAATGTTTTATCGGGTGGAAAAATAAAGCCCTTTCTGGCAGATTCATTGTTTCTAACTGCAGGTGCAAGTAATTTTTTCCAGAGGTTGTTCAAGAGGGTGCAGGTGCTCAGCAGGGGTTGCTCTCTCTGCGCACAAGGAAAATCTGCAGTGGATGTGGAGGCGGGTGGATGGTCCCAGCCAGCAGGACAGCGGTTTGCCACTTGGTTTAGAGGTCTTCTCTTCCACTTCTTCCTCACACTTTTCCCTTGCTCCAGCATGGGCCTTTTCCATGGGCTGCAGTCCTCTAAGAACTGCTCTAGTGTGGGTTCACTGCAATGAACCTTCTTTTGGAGCCAGGCTTGCTGTGCTCCCTGTACCTAATGGATGTCTCCCTTTGGGTCAAGTGGCTTCTCATTTTGGAGGAGAAGCCATCTGCTATGTTTGCTGTTGGACTTGGTGTTACCGCTGGGCCAATGCACCCCTTTATCCCCATGGCACTAAGAGCAAACAAAAAAGCTGGAATGTTTCAGGTCTTGCTGCTTTTGAAATAGTTTAATTTTTACCCTACATTTAGATACTAAAATGCTTTTGTATTTTTTTAATGACGGTTTCTTCCCAGGGTTTCATCACTTTTCTTTCATCTACCATACTCTCATTTTCACCTGTCTTTTGTGCAGCCCTTCCACTCATCAGAGCCCTAATGAGATTTATGAGTCAGGTTAGTTAGCAGGGAATGAAATAAGTGTTACAGGGGTCGTTTGTGAGGGGATGAATAGTTTTGACTTCAGTTTTCTTTAGCAGCTATTTTGAATTTCAAATCCAAAAAAGAGAGAGGATTAAAAAAAACCCCAAAACAACCAAAACCAACCCCAAAACTTTCACAATTTAGAGAGGCTGCAGGAACAGAACAGGTACCTGATCCCTGAGCTGGATCTGCCCATGTACCATTAGTCTGGGCTCTGTTTTGGGATACTGTCTTTCTGAACATAATTAAGACCTCAAATTAAGCTCCCCAGATAAGTAGAACAGTAAAAGGAAATTGTGGATTCAGTTGTTACCAGTGCCTTGAGTATTTTTTGTTTATTCCCAGCTAGCTAGTGCGGAGGTACCTTTTTTTTTTCCTCCCAGAAGAATGTGTGGCACAAGACATTTGGGATCTGGGGATGCTCAATAACCTCACCCAGCCTATGGTACTTCCTTTTAGCTAAACTTAACTTGCAGCATAAGGTTGAAAATTAGCTTGCTTAATTGTGAATATTACAGTCAGAAGAAAGTGTAGCTCTGTAGTAATTTCACTCTCTGGAGAATGACCTACCAAGGAGGGCCCCTGCCTGATAAGGTGGTTTGTTTTGTTTTGTTTTTTTTTCCCCCCTCCGTGTTGAAGGAACATTTCCTCTGCTTAATATGGTGGAACTTCAGTTTGCACCCGAGAGATTACGAGAAATTAGTATCTCAGCAAATGGTTAGGGGATGTAAGGTTTGGAGATGTCAGAGCCACGGAAATCCTCTTGAAAATAGCATCTTCTCTACTGTGGATCTTGCAGATTCTTGCACTGCTGCAAAGCGTTTGCTCTTGGTTTTTGTCTCTTCCCTCAAATGCTACCAGTTGCTCTTGACGACAGATTCTGTTGCAGAGACAGGCGATGGGCACTGTCTTCCAGGAGATGTGATGGCTGGCAGCTAGGGATTGCAGGTTTTCCTCTGATGATCAAGATTAATTTTACTGACACTTTCTGTGGGCTAAACCTTTTAAAAAGGAAAAGATTTTCCATCGTATTAGTAAGAGGGAACAGGCAGTGCTTGTCAGACCGCAAGGTGTTTCAGAAAACCTCTGCGCTGACCTCTCCAAACTGCTTTTCTTCAGATATATTAACATGAGGGCTGGTTTTTCCAAGTAATGCAGAATGCACACCTTATACCTTCCATATTGTGCCTGTTTATGCATTGTTCAGATGTTTGGTTTGAATTAATATTGTATTTTACCCATGGGTCCTTTCTTTTGCATTTAATTACCTGTTTCTATGCTGAGTTTCTTCTGAATCATGTTTGCTGTTACTTGAGGGGGGAGTAAGTCATACGAATGGTTAGCCTGTGCTCGGATTCTTCTTTTTTTGATTTTTTCAAAACAAGTTGAAGTTGAAGCAAGTGCAGAAAAACTTTGCCTTTTCATCTGTCGTGTGTTCAGCTGCATCTTGGGGAGCTGCTTTCTGCTAATGCGTCCACTGGTGCCTCTCAGGGTGAATAATGATGTGTGATATATAGCTGAAGGCAACGGCATAAACTCTTTAAATTTGGTTGCGCTCATCAAATTGTCTGTTATTCCCCCTCTATTTTTTTGCATTTTGCTGACAGCTTTTGATAAAGATGATGTCAGTAGGAAGCGAAGGTGCAAGCACTGCATATCTTTACAATTAATAGAATGAGAGGCTGAAGTGGTTTTGCTGTTTATTTATGAACAAATGCTGTAATGTTGTTCCTCCTTTATTTTTAAATTTTAACAAATCATCCAAATGGCAGAGGCTTTGTATAAACTATCTTGTGCTGTTATTGACATGAAATAGTGGATTACAACTGTGAGCCATCAACAACTTCAGTTATTTTTGACAACGTGAAAAAAAATTCTGGTATTACATTACAAGGTGCAGTGACTAGGAGTAATAGCATTGCCATAATTTCATGCATTTTACCCTTGATTATCAACACAAAAATCTCCCTGGTCTTGAAATGCCCTGTGGGCACTACGTATGTGTAGTAACATGCTGGGAAATCTACCCCAGGGTCCCTTTTCTGTACTCAGAGATTAGGAAAAAAAAAGAGTATTTGGCTGATCTTCCTCTCTGCTGCCGTGGAGTATCCTAATGGTCATGCATGCATCAGATGTCTGGCAAGAAGGCTCAAACCCTGCCTGTACCCACATTTTGTTCTTTGCTGCTTGCAGCTTTCTCCTTTCACAGCCTTGGAGATGCCTCTTAACCCTCCACATGACCCAGGAGGAGCTGCTGG
Organism: Egretta garzetta; assembly: GCF_000687185.1. Taxonomy (NCBI): domain Eukaryota; kingdom Metazoa; phylum Chordata; class Aves; order Pelecaniformes; family Ardeidae; genus Egretta; species Egretta garzetta. The sequence continues at coordinate 1,112,243 of NW_009258661.1, forward strand.
CTCACAGCAAATTTAATACTGTCTTTCTCCACCTAGAGGTGGTGACCTCCATGGAGATAGGCATTGCAGAGAGAAGCCTGTGTCCCGAGGGGAAGCCCAGGGTCGCCAAGGGAGGTGGTCGGAGCTGGGAACAGAGAAGTCGAATTGCTGCTGGAGCCGGGGGGACCCCAGCTTTCCCAGGGTGACATCCATAGGCTCAGCCCCAAAGTTTGGTGGCTGGGGGCCTGTGCTTGTGGGGTTCTTCTATTTCTGTTCGCTCCATCTCACTTAAAATGTGGGAAGTTAAAACCTATTAGCTGGTTCTGTCATAAAGTCAGGCTTTTCCTGTTCCTTGCTGAATCTTACACTAGGGAGGAGGAAAAAAGCAGCCTGAACTTGGTAAATATCACTTTAATAACAGTGGAATAACAAATAACACTATAATTTTATATCTACAATTTATGTTCCTTGTATTTTTTAGACTCTGGACCACGAAAGTATAGTAATAACTGATGTCAATTTAAATAAGGGAAGGTGATAATCATAACCTTTGAAATAACTGGAACTTTTTATATACTTTGCAAATATATTCTCTGAAAGGTTATGCTAGTGCTTTAGCTAGACACAGAATTTTAGTGTCTTTCCCCCCATAATTTCTTCAGTGCTATTTTCTCTTTATTAGTGTAATTATTACAGGTTAGCACTGCTATCATTTTCTCTCTTCATGGCTCTGTAGCATGCTATTATTTTCAGGAAGCAAAAAGTAGGTGTCTTTAATAGTACCATTACTGTTCTTCAGCCTTTAAATTTCATATAAAAACTAGTTAAGGGGTATGATCCTAGTGTTAAAATCGTTCTCCGTGGAATGCAGTAAGATGATTTATAACATAAATATAAAACCTTAATAGGCACCCAAAATGGCAACCCTCAGAGATTTAGTGGCACCAATACTAAGCTTTTGATCACTTTAACAGCACATTTCTAGAATTTTGTGCAGTGAAGGAAAATTTATTTCCTTAGCAATGGATCTCTGGGCATCGGCTTGTCTGTGCTTCATCCTGTTGCCTTGAACTTTAGGCAATTTATTGACAGCATTGGGATGCAGGGATGGCAATTCCGGGGGTTTAGGATGATGGTAACATAAACGCTTGGCGTCAGTTGTGAAAATTCAGATCGATTCAGAAGGGACTGGAGGTTTCATTAACAAAATGGTTTGGTGTCTCTTGCCCACACCTGAGAATTCATTGCTGCAAGTGGCACCGGTTGGAGGTCTCGGAGCTGTGCTGGAGACAAGTCAGCCTGAAGTTTGGGGCTCAGATTTTTTTTTTTTTTTTTTGTGCTTAAGGTTTCTGACTGGTTGCTCGTGTTTTTCCAACAGCCTTTAGGCAGTCTGCCAAAACTTAGGTGAGACCTTGGCAGGTGTGGGAGTCACCTCATCCTGCCACCTTACTGTAGCTGCTCTTCCCCCGCAAAAGGGAGATGGCAGCCCTGCATGGCTTAACCTGACATATACCAGGGCAGCGTTTCCCATCTCCTTCCTCTCCTGTGCAGAAAGAGAAGTGGCAAGTT
>NW_009258661.1:1113800-1146386 GCF_000687185.1 Egretta garzetta
GGGAAGGGTGCATTTATTGTAAAGTTCCTCAGGTTAAATGACCTCTGCAGAGGTCCCATTTGGTTGTGGTAAGGCCAGGAGTGGGGAGGCCCTTCACGGCGGAGCGATTGCTCTGTTAGCAGCCACCCATGAGTAATGGAGAGCCTGCACCGCTGGCCGTGCGGCGAGGTGGGTAATAATTAATTCCCTAAGTACCTTTCTCTGTGTCCTCTCTTGAGCTTCAACGTGGCAACGCAGAGCAGAATTTTTGGTCCGAATCTGGTTCGTCTCAACTACCTTCCCTTGAATGCTGAAGAGCAGTGCTTGTAGCTGTCTGCCCGCCCTGTCCTCTGCAATAGGCAGGGCTGGGAACTCTTCCCCCAGGGCAGGAATTTGCAACCAGCTTTGGGGGGAAGAAAAAAAAAGTAATGATCTCCCAAAATTCTTGGCACTGTTTAACATGGGAATGTTTCACTATCAAACATTTCCAGATTTCATTGGAAATTCAGGTAACTGACCTCATTTGCTGTCAATATTTATTCAAACGGCTGAGAAACTACTCTGACTGTTGGAATATTAATTTGATTGCAGATATGTTAACTTTTGGTATTTCCCTTTGGCATTTCTTTATTTGCTACCGGTAAACCCCTAACTTACCTAAGGTTTTGGCACCCTTAGCTAAGGCTTAGTATTTAGAAGAGTGTTAGGCTGTACCCAAGGTTGCAGTCATGGCTTTTTTAGCCATGACATTTTTTAGCCTTTGGAAGAAGTAAATGTTAGGAAAGTAATTTCCTCCCTACGCAGCTGTGTTCTGAAAACTGCAAGTGAAAGCTATTGCTGCTAAAATAACACTGAATTTTTAAACAAGTTCTTCATACTGTTACACGCAATACAGTGTTCTTTCAAAGTTTTGAAGTAATGTAAAGGTTCTTTTTCATCTTTTATTGTTTGATACTATGAAATTGTAGAGACCTATGAACTTGTTTGGCTGTGGCCATGGTCTTCTAGCTAATTGTTAAGAGAACTTAGCTGCAATGTGGAACCTGCAGCAGCTGCGTTCCTCCAAACCATTAACAGAATCACAGAATGGCAAGGGTTGGAAGGGACCTCGGGAGATCATCCAGTCCAATCCCCCTGCTAAAGCAGGGTCACCCAGAGCATGTTACTCAGGACTTCGTCCAGGCGGGCTTTGAATATCTTCAGAGCAGGAGACTCCACAGCCACCCTGGGCAGCCTGTGCCAGTGCTCCATCACCCTCAAAGTAAAGTTGTTCTTCTGTATATTCAACTGAAACCTCTTATGTTTCAGTTTGTGCCCATTGCCCCTTGCCCTGTTGCTGGGCACCACTGCAATGAGTCTGGCTCCATCCTCGTGACATTCACCCTTAAGATACTTGTACGTATTGATGAGGTCCCCTCTAGTCTTCTCTTCTCCAGGCTGAACAAGCCCAACTCCCTCAGCTTGTCCTCATAGGGAAGATGCTCCAGTCCCCTCATCATCCTTGTTGCTCTCCTCTGGACTCTCTCTAGGAGTTCCTCATCTTTCTTGAACCAGGGAGCCCAGAACTGGACACAGAGCTCCAGGTGGGGTCTCACCAGGGCAGAGTAGAGGGGGAAGAGAACCTCCCTCACCCTGCTGGCCACACTCCTTTTAATGCACCCCAGGATGCCATTGGCCTTCTTGGCAACGAGGGCACCCTGCTGGCTCACGGTCAGCTTGTCGTCCACCAGGACTCCCAGGTCCCTCTCGGCAGAGCTGCTTTCCAGCAAGCAAGCAAGCCTATTTGGTTGATATTTTAGTTTTCTATCCCATTCCAATTGCTGGTGTTTGTTTCCCCAAGTCTGTGTGTAGTAGTCATAAAGGGATATCAGAATAATTTCGGTTTTCTTTTAAGAACGTTGGTTTTATTACTGGATTTCTGGTATAAACAATGCATTCATCACCAGGATGTTCTCATATGCTAACTCACCAAAGAAATTAAAAGCATCTGGGAAAGATCGGCTAAATATTCAGACCTGTCCCTTTCAATTACCTTGCAGTTTACGTTTTGCAGTACAGCCAAGGCGAGAGTGCGTTTATTTGATATCTGAACATTTGTTTTGCTCTGAAGCAAGCAGGAGAAGAAAGTCTTTTTAAAGACCCACCATTCAGCAGTCAAAGCCAGCTTTGTTATTGCTTCTTTATATGCTGGAAGTGCCTCGGGTGGGATCAGGAGTCTGCTGCTGTGCACCGCAAGCCCCGACCTCGCAGGGCCAGACCCAGGGTACAGAGAGGGAGGGCTGAGGTGCGGAGTGAGTTGCCCAGGACTACCTGGAAGCTTGATGGCAAAGTTGGGAGTTTTCACCAGTTTCCCCCTCTGCTGATGTACTGAGGGTGAGCGTGTTGTATGCCAGGCGCAGCGCGGTGTCAGAGGGAGTGCGGTTTGTGGGGCTGATGTCACCAGGGCTGACATGTCTGCACCGAGCTCCTAGGGACCTCTTGGGGGTGGGCCCCCAGAAGGCTCCTCATGCTCCTGTGCCAGTAGCAAGGTCCAGGGAGAAATACAACCTTTGAAAATCCCTCTGAAAGGCCCTTTGCAGAAGTAGTGGCAAATACAAAGGAAGTGCCGGTGCAGTGTTTATATGTAGCTTATATTTAGGTATTCCTTTATGGCTATGAGCAATTTTGCCAGCCCAACATCAAGCAGATAAGCTCCTCTGTTCCTCGTCCCAAGTGTATGCGTTTTAAATGGGAATGTCACACTTCAGCTAGAAGTCCCCAAACTATATCAGGTTTCCCATGACTCTGAAATGATGCTGTGCAAACAGAGGCGCGTGCTGCTGTCGCACGTTAATGACACCCGTCTTTCTGTGTGATGACCTCAGCCGCAGCGGCTCAGAGTGTTGGTTAGCAATCCTCTGCAGGAAGGGACGAGCCCCTGTATTTAAGGGGAAGGGATGAGGCAAAATCACCCCTCTGCAGGGGAACCAAGAGGTGACACTGAGAATTAACAACTAGGCTTGGGAACATTTCCTAACTCAATGTTGGAGTCTGTAGAGTTGAAATAAATTTTTCCTTGCTTTCCATGTAACGTTGAGCTGAGCCGGGAACGTCTGTGTCAAATTTCCATCAAATATGGTTAAAACCTGTCAGTTTTGAGCTTTCCTGCATAACATATCTGTAACAGAAACCAGCATTTGAGCCTAGCTGAGCCAGGCAAGCAGTGTAATCTGTCCTTATGTTTAAATGTACTGGGTAAAGGAGATATTTTGTGCATCTTGCGCTCTGTGGTAGTGCTGGATCGATATCTGATAATCTCTTTATCTATATCTGATAATCTCTTGTTGCTGTGGGGCTGCATGATGTCCTGCTCATTGGGAGAGAGTGGCCGGCCTGCGGGCATTTGGGTGCAGCCAGCAAACATTTGGGAGCCCGTCTCCATTATCTATTTTGTAGTGTTATGAACGTGAACAGCTCTTGATGCAATTACGCACGATGACTGCCTGACATGGCTCTGCTCTTCCACAGTGGCCCATGACAGTTCCTAGGGAGCACTTGGAATTTATGTATATTAAATACAGTAACTGTGAATTATGAGATTAGCAGGTGAGGGAAGAAGCCTTGTGTGTTCAGGAAACCCTAATGCAGTTGGTTTCTGGCCTGTACACGCTGCCGTCTTTGTGGACAGCTCTGAGTGGCAGGGAGCAGGTCCTTGTGGTCAGGACCCTCTGGTTCATGCTTTAAATCTCTGCCTGCATGTAAATATCCCCCCTTTCTCCATCCTTACCTATACCGATACTTGAGTTCATCTTGCCTGTCCAGCCTTCCCATGAACGACCGGGTTTGCTAGATGGAAGGACAGCTGTGGGAGCTGGTCAGCCCTCCATCTGATGCACGTTCCCCTTGTGCTTTGCATCAAAAAGCTGCACGTCAGAGCGGCTTGGGGGGAGCATGGGTCTCTGTTAGTCTGACCCCCTCGTCCAGGGCTGGATTGAATGCAGTCTGAACTGGCAGCGTTATTCCCTCCTCCACCTGCTGCTGCTCTCGCTGCTCACCAGGGAGCAGGGCTGGTTTTTCTCATCCTTGATTGACTCCTTTGGCAAATTTTTGCAATAACCTCTTAAAGGCTTCCTTCATGCAGTGGGTGGTGTGGTTTCAGGCAGCCCCAAAGACCACAGGGTCATTTGGTTGTAGACAGTTGTGTTTGGATGTTGTCTTATGCTGCAAACCTGTGGGAAAACAAAATGTATCAGCTCCAACCTAATGATACTGAAGGATGTGTCTTGAACTTGGAGAAACTTCGGAGAGCCCCGCAAATGCAGCTTTGTCAGAAAATCTGTTGAAGTATCTTAGCCTGAGTCTCCTCTTGTGTTCTTAAATACAGCAGGGGATTTTGTCTTCAAAGTGCCTCTCTTGCAGATACAGATTTAGGTACTTCCAGAAATTCACATTTAAAGATGTGGGGTGCGGGGAGCTCTCCCAAGTTTCCTGTGTAGTGAAGGTGAGCTTTTGTCAGTTTAATTAATAAGTATGGGATGGCTTCTTCATAGAAAGAAGAGCATAAGTACTGCAGAAACGAGTGCTTTATAGATACTCTGGTTAGGTTGATGGATACCTATTTCTTTCAACTTAAGCCAATGCTCTACTCTGAAGGCCCATGGCACGTTTGCATAATTATAATGTAGTTAAAAATTTTCTGGAGAAGAAACTGCATAGAATTGACATTGGGTGAGGGAGGGTTAGAAATCTTTTCCACAGTTCCACCTGAGGAACCCAGGGAGCTGGCATGACTTGTTTGCAGCTACTAGAAAATCAGATATTTTTCCTGGTCTTTTTGAGAATTTCTTATTATGTACGCCAAAAGCCTGGCTCCAGGATCACTGAATTTTTCTTCCATTGCCTCCAATAGCAGACCTGGAAGGTATTTTGAGGAGGAAGAGGAAAAAAGGGGATCCAGTTTTGTGGACCCACATGGGATGAGGCACCATGTGGCTGCTCCTTGTTCTTGTAGTTTCCCAGGCATTTGCACTTCAGCTGTTTGACTTGGCTTTACGTTGCTTCTTGAAGATGTCAGTGAAAAGCTCTAGTGTTTTATTGACGCTTTCTTTTTAGCGTTGAGGGTTTTGTCCCTCGTGGTAGCTTTATACATTAATACCTTTTTTAAATTAGTATAATCAATCTGTGACTGCAGCCAAGGACTTCATGGCAACCGTATGGATTCTGTCTAGACCCCTGTGGATTTCAGATCATTCTAGGCTTATAAGTTTGTCCCTATTTACTGTTGAGACTTGCACCAAAAACATTTAACACCTGAGCAGAGCCTCAGGGCTGCAGTTCACATTCAATAGCCATTGATCCAGGTGGATAGGGACTGCAGATTGGATGCGAGTGGGACGTGAGGGAAAATTAAAATGCTGTCTGAGGTTTCCCTTGAATGCTGGTCTGTGATTCAGACCAGCACCAAGCTTCATGAACTGCTTAAGACTTGCCTGTGCACCTCTCCTACCTGTCCTCTCCTGCCAGGGCTGGGTCTCACCATTGTGATCAGTGCATGGAACCCCAGAGCTGGGGAGGGTGCTCCCAGGAATGTGTGCCATGCTGTGGCTCATGTCCCCAAGGGCTTTCCTTGTGGGAAGGAGGACCCTTAGGAGGTGCGCGGCTGTTGTGGTTTGGGTGGTAGCCCATGAGCTGCTCACGACAGCTCTCCTTTCTCCTGATGCCTGAGGGGACCAAATGACTTCAGTCTGTAAGTGGGGGGTAATTATGGAAAGCGTTGTACTCCAGTGAGCTTGTATCTGGTAAGAACGTTAATCACGTCTCTGTATTTGGTATAAATATTTACATCTGAACTGTTTTAATTGGAAACTACTGTTGATTTTAAAATCATTCTACACAAGTGATGCAGCGTCTTTGCATACTTAATAGGAAGAATTGGTTTCATGTGTGATTTGGGGTACTAAATAAGATATTAAGTTATGCAGAATAAAATGTAAATGTATGTTTCTTATTTATGTTTTTCAGGTAAGAAATTGCATTCTGTTAAGGAAGGCTGCCTAAGGGAGTTGACAGATGCTGGCTCTGTGCATTCATTTGTAAGCTACCAAATCATGCAAAGTATTCTAGGCTGCAAAATTAGGAGCTCTGATTGTAAGTAAGGTATTTCATCTCTTCTTAACATGGTGAAGAATTTTTAAAAGACAGCAGAGGTGAGGAGGGAGATCTCAGCGAATGTGTCCTAGCCTGATTTGCGACTTGCATAGGCAATCAGGTGTCTTCTTAAGAGGAGTTGAGAGTAAAGATTAATTTGGCAAAATTTCTTGCCAAACTCTGAGACCTGCCATATCTGAACAGCTAGAAGTCCTGGTGGGGTGGTGAGAGATCAACCCTATATCATGCTGGTATTTCTCAAACCACTTGGAGAACCACTACTGCAGCTGGACAAGAGGGTTCCATGCCTGCTGTCCCAGAATGGACATTTTAAATTTCCAGTTTGAAGAAGTTGCAGAAGCAGGAAAAGTGCTGAACTGCTTAGTGAAGGCACTGCTGTTGGGCTAAGATGCCTGTCAAAGCATATGCTTTATTTATTCCAAGTGCTATTACTCTGTTTAGGGGTAAGCTCTTGGCTTCCCTGTCGATACTACGCTGGTATGATGGGCACAGGTTGCACAAGCAAAAGCAACACCCAGGCTTCAATTCTTCTAGTGCAAAGCAAGTATTAGGTTATAAATTTACTGTTAAAAGCCAATGCAATGCAGAGTTTTATGACTTCCAGCAAAAAAACTTTGTGATAGCAAAAGCATTTACAGTGGTTTGTTTCTTTTTATTAAATTCCTATTCTGATAGATGACATCAAACAGCAAGAAGTGACTAAGCAATATATTTCTTCCTGTAGCATCTTGAAAACAAAGAACCATATACTAGGCTTGAAAATATTCTAAAATTTCCCATGAAAAATAACCATGAAGATGCCAGTTGTTTCTGTTTGTACATATATCATTGTATCAATGTTTTGTTTGTGATTAATTCTGGTTTCTTCTTAATGTTCATCCTATCACATTTTAAAAACAGAAAAACAGGACTAAACGCAGCAGGTTTGATTTAAAAATTTGAAACTTCTTTTTTTTTAAGTCTAATTTTGTCTTGTAATATTTTTAAACTTACCTTCATGAATCAGAGGCAAGCTGTGAGTTTCCCTGGTTGCTAAACTTCGAAGCATTTATGTGAAGGCTTGGATCCTGAAATTGTATAACCGTATGAGCGTCTTGGTTTCCTTCGGAAGAAGGCAGTTTCTGAACTATGGAAAACTCTGAAATCATCAGGCAGCTTAATCTATCTGTTTCTGAATCCTGTACTTTAGCCCATTTCCTTTATTTTTTTTGGAGCTAGTTGCATGCATTTTGATTGCTTGGGGTTGTCACTAGGGTTGCTGAGGAAAGGAAAACCTTCTGAATAATGTTCTTGAATTATCAATTGTGTTCTTACACCATCACAAAGATCAGTGAAGAGGCATGTTGGCTGACAGGTTTACAAGGATTGACTTCTCAATGCCAGAATGACCCTAGACCTCAGATTTATCAAATACCAGAATTTGTCACTTACTGAGGGGAAACGTAGGGCAGTCTTGAACAGATTAGAGATTTCCTCATTTGGAATATGGCTGCCTAAAAATACTCTCAGATTAGTGCCATGCCAATTATTGCATTTCTTTGGTTCAGTGGCCAAAATGAAAATTAGTAAAGAAGAAAAATAGTTCCTGGTTACTGCTAATTGAAGATCTTCCCCCCTCCTGGTTTTCTCAGCACAATGAAAATGAAAAAGAATCATTTTGCCATAACGCATCATTTGATTTTTCATTTTTAATGAAATGTTTTGGTGGCTTTCTGAATTAAATTATTGCTTTTAAATATCCAAACAAAACATTTCTTCCAAATTCTGTTGTTCTATTCCTTCTCTTTGCAAAACTGTTTACTAAACACCATCCAAATTAGGGAATAGTTTGTAGTCCTTCCATAGACCTGCACTTTTTTCAGTGAATTTTGTGTACTAATTTTGCCTGACTATACTCTAGACCTTTCTGATATCTCTCAGGTAATCAGCTTCACAGATAGACAGTTCTTTAAATAAATGTAAGAGGCAATCTATAGCTCTAGTTGTGTTGTATATTTAAGTATTGCCGCCCAGTATTTCATCTCCACAATGCTATATTCTTCCCCTGCCTCAAAATTTTGTTTTGCCTTTCCTCCCCCTCCCTCCCCACTTTTTTTTTTTTTTTTTGGTCCATCGCTGTGGTAAGCAATGCAAAAGGCATAAAAACGTTGCTTCCAGTCTCTTAGAGCTAGGAAGTCTACCAACTGCAATCAATAACTCTGAATTTCTAGGGTAAATTAAATGAAAGCAATATACATGATTCTCCCTCATTACACAGGAGGGGAACAGAAAGCTAGAAACGTGATCTGGTTCTTGCAGGTACTTGATGAAAAATAATAAAGCTTTGCGGGAAGGTAGCCACCAGGAGTCTAAAATTGATTCTCTTCATTACAGCTGCTTGAGATTTGCTTTTTTTTTTTTTTTTTTTTTATCAGGAGGCTTTTACAATGAGAGACATTTTCCCCTCATAAGTAGTTTATTTGGTAAGGCGAGGAGAGGAACGATTTTGCTTAGACAAACACCAAAGAAACCCTCAAGTGTTACTTCATAAAGGCAAAGCTACTAGTGTCCGTCTTTGCCATGGATACAGGGAGGCACAGGTGCAAGAGCGCTAATTCAGCTCATTAATCCTAATATGACTCCATCTCCTAGTTTTTCAGTGCCAAAAGAGTTGTTTGAAGGAGGTCACTGTTTTCCCGAAAATTGCAGTGTGGGCCCCTGGTGCTGCGGTGGGCTCCTGTAAGGGAGCTCCTGCCCACACTCGTGCAGCCCCTCCCACCCCTCTTTTAATACTCCTTTTCTAATCCTATGGTTGTGTTTATTTCCATCAGCAAAGCACCTTGAGCATGTGCTTAATTTAAAGCCTGGCTAGTCTCATGGAAGTCAAATGGGATTTAAGCTGGTGTGATAGAAGCTCCCACGGCTCAGTGCGACCTGGGAGTGTGGAGGAGCCTCGGACAGCACTTGGGTCCCCATCCTACCGCTGCATTTGCGCATTCTGTCCTGAAAATCACCCCTTCCCTCTCGGCAGCAGGGGGGGACACAATGAACAGCAGCTGAGGCCAAGGAACAACAACTATTTGAAGCTATCGGTTGTAGTGTTTATAGGCTCACCAGGCATGGCTGTAGTAAAGAGAGCAGCTCTTGGCCTTTTATCCCACAGAAGCTGTGAGAGTTAGACACAAGTAAAACTCTTGACTAACGTGCTGCCCGTCTACTTGGTTGCAATCTGTTCCTTGGCAAACGTGGACTTTTGTTGGGTGATAGATGATGGCGTGTTGAGAATGGCTACCAGTCTCCTGGATGATATGGGCGAGCCTTAATTATTCTTAGCTGAACATAAGGCTGGAAAATATTTGGCAGGAAGATGCCTTTGCATTTTAATTAATCAGTGTCTTTTTCCTGGAACCAAAATGAACCTTGTGCACTTGGTTGGCTTTGACAGTGGAGAGCAATGTCCTCAGCAGAGCTCGTGTTTTACCATTTAGTTCCAAAATACAGCCCTGGACCCGGGCAAAGAAGGTTATATGGGGGTTATGCTGGTTTGGAAGTTGTCCTGCATCTTCGTTTTGATTACTTGCATGATGCTGTGAGACAACAGAGATGTCCCTTTAGTATGATAAAGGGGATGGATGCGGGTGTTTTTCTTGCAGAAGTTAAACCCAGATTTATATATCTGGGAAATTGGCTCTCCTACCCAATTGATGCAGTGTGTGAGTTTTCAAACCACGTGCTGTGCTGTAGAGGTTGTTCTTGCCTATCACCTTTCAAACTATTTCCCCAGAAGGAGAAGTGCCAGCATAATTTTAATATGCATAAATTGTGGAGGCAATGATGATAATTAACAGCTGGGTGCCCAATTTTGAAATACTGTATTTATCATTCCTTATAGTTCTCTTTTTATCATTCTCACTTTTCATCAGGCTGGGAAAAATTTCTCCCAGACAGAGCTGAGCTTTTCTTGCAGAAAACGGAGAAAGTACGTGATTCAGAGAATCCTAGTCCTGACCTACTTGAAGTCAGTTCCAAGGCTGCCGTTGATTTTACCAGCACCTAGTTTGAACCTTTGGACTGCAACTCATTCAAAAATACTCCAGGCTTCAGTATGACAAAATAAATAGGATAGAAATAGGTTACTCTGCTGTCTCCGTCCATGCTGCTGCCTTTAGATTTAACACAGATTTTAATTTCCTGCACCAATTTTCAGACATATGGAATATTAACATCATTAATTCATTTTTACCATCTCAAAGAATTTAAATCAGCTGGGAACTTTATTCTTCCAATTCAAAACTTAATTTAAATCCGTAAGGAATTACAGTTGTTTAATGACTCTCACGTAATTAATTTCTTTATGGAATAGAATGAATGCTTAGTGTCTCAGGTACTAAATGGTCTATATTCTTAGGATGCTATTTCAATTTTAATTTAATTAAAGTGTAGGATATCTAGTTGAGAAACATTATAAAAAAAAAAAAAACTTACTTAATGTGAAAGGCAGAATGATATTATTCTTGCAGTGATAAAACCTAAATCAGACGGAAGTGGAAATCTAAATCAAGTGGAAGACTAGTGCAGAATCTGTAATCTCTGTTTAAAATGTAAGACTCTTCACAGTCAATAACTTAATCTCATTTATTCTCAGATCAGTCTTATTTTAACAGTGGCTTTTCTTTCATTGCTTTGTGCTCTTCTGTGGAGCAAGTCATGGCATCTGAGGTGGCTCGCACAAGGCACCTGATTTTGTTTATTTATCACACTTGTGTACAGCTGCAAATCTATTGGATGAATACCAAGCTGGCCACAAAGTCTCTTAAACTCAATAGACAGCACTGGTTTACACAGTTCTTGCCTGTTGTCTTTGCCAAGATGATTATTGTTTTGCAAAAGTTTGTGAGAAAAGATCTGAGCTCTGGTAGCTATGGTCTGTACTGTTGTGGGTTACCGTGTTGAGTTGTTTTGGGTGGTTTTTTTTCAACAATTGCATTGTAATTCAGTGTTTTAGGAACATACTGCCGTATAAACGTGTACTGTGTCCTACTTGTGCTTTCAACGAATATCATCAAAATGTTTGGGTTGGAAAGATTTCTGGGAGACTGTATAGTCCAACCTCTTGCTCAAGGCTGGGAGAGCACTGAATTTAGACCAGGTTGCTTAGGGCTTTGTCTAGTCGGGTCTTGAAAACCTCCAAGGACAAAGATTCTTCAGCTTCTCTGGGCTCCTGTTCCAATCCTTAACTGTATTCAGGGTGAGTATATCCAATATATCCCGTCCAGACTGTTGTATCACATTCTCCCACCACATACCTCAGTGAAGAGCACGGCTATATTCTCTGTAAGCCATGCCTAGGTACTTGTTGGCTGGTGTAGGTCCCCCCTAAGCCTTCTCCTTTCCAGGTTAAAGTAACTCAGCCTCTCCTCACAGCTTGCACGCTCCAGCCCCATCTTGGTGGTCTCAGCTGGGCTCACTCAAGCTGATCAACATCTTTCTTGTATTAGGAGGCCCCAAAACTGGAGGCAGCGTTCCAGCTGTGGCCTAACAAGTGCTGAGTAAAGGGGATTAATCACTTCCCTTGATCTACTGGCTTATGCCCTTGTTGCTACAGCCCTGGATTCTGGTAGCCTTCGCCGCTGGTAGGGCTTTACCTGGAGCCCAGGTCCCCATCAGCGTTTTTACAGGTGTGGTCCTAGACAGCAGTTTGCAAAACACTGTGTTTTTTACTAAGAAAGGCAAACACTGCATTAATATCTTAAAACTTTGACTCACGTCTGCTCTCTTGCCAAAAGAGTGAACCACCACCTGCTATTAATTAAAAACAGCCTGCTCCAGCTAGTGGCCAAGACCAAACTCGGGCGTATGCGTCTTCTGTTCAAACAGAAGTTTTAGGCACTCATGTGACTCTCCTGGCATCCTGTTTCTTTTAAAGGCCAAATTCAACCCTTTCTCTTGACTCCCACAGGCTTTGAGCTGTGCCTAAAACATTTCCTTTCAGTCAAAAACTGTCCAACTCCTGCTTTCTGGACTGCCCGCACACACGCTGGAAGAGCCGTGTGGAATCATTAGAGAGGGAATTAGAATGAATTAGAGGAGCCAGGTTTTATAAAGGCTGGAGGAAATGCAACGTAAATGCCAGTGACAGAGGAACTGCCAGTTCCTTCACGATGAAATCTTGTTTACGTCTTTGTGTGCGTGCTTTTTTCTTCTTTGCAGAACCTACTGCCTCTATGCCCTTCCTCACAGCTCCTTGCTATCTTTGTCTAGAAAGTCACTCGTCTGCACTGGTGGACTATATTTATCTTCAACCAAGTCACCTTTCTCAGTTAAGTTTTCCACTGCTGCCGTTGGTGGGACCCTTCCCTCTCTCCTCTCCCATTCCCAACCAGCATAGCCTTTCTTGCCAAGCCAGACCTCGAAGCCCAGGCACCACCTCTTTATCCCATCTGGCACAGTTTCATTTTCAGCAAAATGCCTCCCTCACCCCCCTTCCATCACGTGTCCTCCTCTCCATTTGGGCTCATTGTTCCAGCCGGTTTTAGTTGCATGTTAGAACTGGTGCTTTAATCCTCAGGCTGACCCCTCCACTGACTTGTCCCCTGTTTTGGCTGCATGAGGAATTGCCCGGCTCTGCACAGCCAGGGCAAGGAAGGTTGCTGGGAGGCCCATCAGGTCCCATGGAGCAGCATTGCCATGTCTGACTGAGAAGGGTTCCCGCACGGACCCGCAGGAGCTCGGGCTAGATCACGATTGCTGTAGGGCAATGAGGAACGAGAGGAAGAGCCCTGCTGTTTTGCTGACCAGGTGCTGCTTGTGCATGCAAGCTGCAACTCTTGGAAAGTCCCAAACCTGACTGACCCACAGCGTAAGGACAATAAAAGTCATCTCCATCTCATTCTGCTGAACTTCAAGGCCTTAGTTGAAATGTACAATTTCCAAGTAAAATATTTGAAATATTTTTTGTTTGTTTGTTTTGGTCAAAATAATGCCTTTTTTCTGATCCCTATTCTTTGTTTTCTTTATAAATTGGTATTTTATCGTACTGTGGTTGATATTTGGTTGTATCGTACTGTTGGACTTTGATGCTGTTCAGACCAGAGAGAAACATTTTTATTCTTGAGATTATTCAGTGTGTGGAAACATGTTCTATTGGCCATGTCTGGTATGACAGCTACCCAATGTCTTTGTTCCTGGCCTTAATTCTTTAAGACTTTTTATTTTTGCTGAGGAAACACAGAATTATTGCTATTGTTTTTAGTTCCTAAACAAATTTTCATGTTTATTGGATCATTTGCATAGCACCTCTGCACAAGGGCTGGAACTGGTGCAGCCTAATGCAACCTGTTACCCATCTCCTCCCAACGCAGTATCCAAAGGAGGAAAAAAAAAAAAAAAGAGGTGTCATTTAGGCCATTGGCTTTTTAAATAACTTTCTGCTAGAGCTATGAGATCCAGCTGTTTTCTAGCACTTACCTTTTTGTAATACAATTAGAAGTTTAGACGCAGGTTTACTTCGCAAAAGCAAACCCCAGATCTTCGCACAAAGGCAGCCCAGGATTGGCAGACACACTGCTGCTGGCCCTAGCCAAGCTTTTAATTGATTAATCTTCTGACAGTGCTGCAGTGAGAACTGAACCTTTTTAAACAGTGCCTTACTAGTTTCAAAGTACTCTAAAGCACTTTCTGAAAAAGCCGAGAGTCAATGCCTCTTGGCATCGCAGCTGTAGGCAAAAGTGACAACTCTTCTCTGTCAGCAGCAATTCAAATGCCACAATAAATGGCAGAACTTGAGGGTTTTTTGGAGAAAGTGTCCTCTGGCCAGGCCACCAGCACGCTCTCCTTGTTTTATTATTTTATTATTTTTTTTTCAGAGCATGCAGCAAAATTTTGCTGTAGCTATTCTGTTTGTAGAGCTTTCTTACTCTGAAAGCACTTGAAACCATCGCAGTGCCTCTCCGAGCAGGGCAGTTGGTTGGGATCACCCCTAGTGCCTCCTTCGGGGCACTTTGCAGAGGGGAATGCTGTTATTGCCCTGCCCCTTCTCCATGTGGCCTTCATTAGGAGAAAGCTTAATTTCAGTCTGACTGATGGCTTGTATGGCACTTCAGATAGGTGATAGGTTTGACTTCATTGCTGTGAGCATTGCAGCCCGTTTTGGTTCACCAGAGCTGTTGCCACTTGGCCTTCCCGTGCACAGGGAGTGTTTTGCTGCAGGACGCGTGGGTTGATCTCCTGTTGCGCTTGGAGTCATGCTCTTCATGTTTGGGAATTGCTTGATTCCCAGGAGACCAAGTGTGCCAGTGCATCCCCTGCTGTGGCTGTAGTTTGTAAAATGTGCCCCCAGGTATTTGAAGCTAAAGTGGTGATGGTTACCTGGCATGCAGCAGTCTGGGTCTAGGAGGAAGAAGTCCTGGGTTGGTGCCAGCCCGAAGGTGCAATACTGCTTCGGGGTCCGCCTCCTCCCACGGACCCGGAGCACGTGCCGGTTTGCAGAGCCGCAGCGGGGTAGGGAAGTTCCGTCCCTTGAGACGTATTTATGGGTTTGTCTTTGAGCATGGGGAGACATCTTGACCCTGCCTAAGCCTTTTGCTGTGCTTGGACAGCTGCTGGAGATATTTGGGGCCATCAGCCTTCCTCCGAAGGCTTCCTGGTGGTGGGGTGGCTGTTGGTCGTGGGAGCTGTAACCCTGTCTCTGCTGTCACGTCAGTCTGTTGCCTTGGGGCAGACTGTTTAATCTCAGCTTGATCTCCTCTGAAGATCTGACCTTGTTTCCCTACTGTATAATTTTTACAGCCACATGAGGATTGAAGATTAATTAGTTAATGTCTGTGAAGCTCTTTGAGTGTGTTATTTAAGGGTGAAGTATTATCATAATTCTCTAGGGAAGTGTCACCGTGTTTAATGTGTGTACTGGCATCTGTCCTTCCTTGAAACTTGTAACGTATAAATTCTGTTTCAGATCCTTTGATTTCCATATCTTCATTATTCATTTTGCACTAGTTTGGAACTCGCTTTTCATTTGATCTGAATTAGAAAAATACCTTCTATATGGCAAGAGTACGTAAAATTAACTTCAGCATTTAGATACGTTACTAGTTCCAGCAGTATTTCTGGGATGCTACCAGAACCACGCCGGTCTATAGAATCGAGAGACTGCTCCAATCCCTGTGTGTGTAATTTTCACTGCATGTACTCTTCTAGAATAACTGTATCTTTTATATTTATTTTCATCCTGATATATCTGCACAATACTTACAGAGGGAAAATGTAATGACTCTCAACAGTGAAGAGGATGCTTGGAAGGGTGCTTATCTTTGTTCCCCATATTGGCTAAGGAAATATTCAGAAAAACACAGGCAGGCATACATGCAATGTTTCTTTGGAGAGCTAGCCATTACAATGTGAGACAGAAAGCTGGCATTCTTGCCCTTGCCTCTAAGATAAACCGCTTTATATATTTGACTTCAAGTTTTCTGTCTTTTTCCATGCAGAGTTTATCCGGTGACTTTTGCTCTGCTTCTTATCCCTTAATTTCTTGCTCCTTCCTACCTCTAATGCTGTCATCAACTGTTGTTTAGTGAAAAGCTGGCAAATATGTGAACTAATCATCTTTCCTTCTATCTGAAGTTTTCTCCCCTGGGATCTTCAGAAGGCAATTTCTCTTCTCTAAATCAAGGTGGCAGAAATCACATAACCTTCAATTTGCTGATTCCATGTAAGGCCACTTGGTATTTTTAAAGCTTTCCCACTTCTTGTTAGTAATATATCTGTGCTACCCTCCAAACCTGTATTCTGTGCATGTCCACTCCAATGACTTATGCATCTTGCTTTCAGAAGAAACCCTGTAGTTGCTGTCAAATATGTGGCCCTTTAGACAGTTCAGAAATCCTGAGGCAATGGCTGGGAAAATTTCTCTGTAGTCTGAGGCGACCCTTGCTGGAGGCCAGAGCAGAAGGGCATCAGGGGACAAAGCCAGAGACACTGCCTCCCCCCCCCAATGCACACGGGAAGGGTGGCGTTAGCCTGGCAGTGCAACCAGCAGCACCCGAGTTGTTGTTGGGGTTGCTGGAGGGCGCAGGGGCTGTGCCTGGGTGCAGTGGTGTTTTCCCATCTGCTGTTTGCAGGCTCTTGTGAAAGGCCCCCAAGGGACAAATTGCAAGTTCTTCATTTGCTCTTGCACTTTTGGCCTTGGCACCAATGCAGGGGCTGTATTTGGCATGAAAACTCTTTTTCTGTTCTGTGACTTGTCACATAAATGGTGGCTTTAGGTCTAGAATGAATTAAATATGACTCCACTCCAGCCCCTGTATATTGTGTTTATAGATAACTATTTGTTGATCCATATGGGAGTCGCTTTCCATTTTTAGAGTCTATATAAAAATCCACACTATATATAAATATGTAGCCTTTGTAAGGACCTGAAACTTCTTCCCGCTAGCTTTGCTGACACATTTACAGAAGTGGAGTGGTACAATGACACAAAAATCTAACATTCAGCATCCTGAAGACCTGCCTTCTGGCATGAAGTGCACTTATTCTCACAAAGGACAACTTTTTTAATCTACCAATATATTGTTGAATACTTTGGGGAGCTCTGGAATGACCTAGCAACCTAGATAACTGCCTCACGATTAGAAGTAATGGGGAGGCAGATGCCAGCCATTACAGAAGTGTCAATAGAGAAGCCTTTTCTGTATTGCTCACTCTGAAGTTAACGTGCACAGATTAAATTATTGCTTAATTTCAGCTGGCAGTGTTGAGAGTAAAACTTGTGTTGCGGTGGGAGGCTTTCCAGTGCTGTTCCTGTGAGGTCTGTCCAGTCCTTTTTCCCTCTCTCCTCCTCAGGAAGGATGCTCACAAGGTGGCCGGGGGCTTGCAGTTACGTGGGAGCTGAAGCACGCTGGGCTCTAAACTCGGCGATAATTTTTTGTATTGCAGAAGTGCCTGGCAGCTCTCCTGGGTCCAGGTTCAGTAGAAACAGGCAATGAAGAGGCTGTGCGTGTCCCACAGAGTTTAGCCTCAGAGTAAGAGAGGGCCAACAAATACAAGACTGTGCTCAGGCTGGCAGGGAAAAGCAAGCGATCACATCATCCAGCAGTGCCCCAGCACCAGCTCCACCTCTGTCGTAGAATCATTTCGCTTGGAGAAGACCTTTAAGATCATCAAGTCCAACCGTTAACCAAGCACCGCCAAGTCTACTACTAAGCCATGTCCCTAAGCGCCACATCTGCCTGTCCTTTCAATCCCTCCAGGGATGGGGACTCGACCCCTTGCCTGGGCAGCCCATTCCAGTGCTTGACAGCCCTTTCGGTGAAGAAATTTTTCCTAATATCCAATCCAAACCTCCCCGGCCATTTCTTCTTGTTCTCTTGCTTGTTACTTGGGAAAAGAGACCGACCCCCCCCCAGCTCCCCCCTCCTGTCAAGCAGCTGTAGGGAGCGATAAGGTCTCCCCTCAGCCTCCTCTTCTCCAGGCTGAACACCCCCAGTGCCCTCGGTGCATCACCCATCACAGCATGGGCTCTGCTGACGCTGGAGAAGGGATGACTTCCTATATTACTATTTCTCCAGGGCTGTCTCAAGACCAGTGAAGACAGCTCTTTCATAGCTATACCTCCCCAGTGTAAGTGTTACTGCAAACAGTGGCTCGCACTTGGTGAGCCTTCTGGACACCTTTGCCTGTGTTCTCATTTGTAAAAGGAGTGAGCTATAACTTTGTATAACTCCTAAGGTTGCTTTTTTGCACAGTTATATAAAACACGAATATCCTGAGATAAAACTGAGTGTTTTGGTGTAATCAGTTTCCATAAATATTTCATTGGTGTAATTACCTGCTACTTTAAATTATTTTCTTGTTTGGCTTGCGCCTGATAAAAATACGAAATCTAATTCATTTCTGGAATGTCAGTTTGAAATAAGTGTGTGGATGTATTTGTAAAACCTATTAAAAGAGAGAGGGGAAAAAATAAAGTCATGCAGGAAACAAACATCCAATCGTTTTCAGCAACATGAGATGAAAAAAAATGCCCTTCTGAATTTGTGAAAATCTCAGCAGTTTCCTTGATTAGAAAGGTATTTTGAGTTGTAAGTTGTTGGAACATATAGCAGAGAGAACAAATTGGGTCTGAATACCTTTCCCTTTTTTTCCCCTTTCTCGTTTTAAAGATTTGTGCTAGAGAGCTGATCCATAATACTGCAGGCAGGTCTGAAAAATCTCTCTTAAACCACTGTAAAAATTACTGTGATTCTTTTGGATTCAGGGATTTATGTTTGTGGTGTGGGGGGTTTTTTTGTTGGGGTTTTTTTGGGGTTTTTTTTTGTTTTTGTTTTTTTTACATTTTGTTTGTGCTTGTTTTCCCATCAGCTAATTTCCTTTATTCTTTCAGTAAATTATAGAGCATGCCATATACTCAACATTTTTTTAAATAACTTCAATGACATAAGCTACATCAGAGAGGGACTTCTTCAGAGTGTTTTGCTTCTGCCTGGAGGACTGAACTGGACTACAGCAGGTATATGAGTTCTTCCATCCTTTGTCCAATTTTTGGAGGTCTTTTCCCCTTTAATTAAACTGTCTTTTTTGTTCTTACATCCACACCAAAAAAAACCCAGCTGATGTCAGCAGGCTCAGATCACCATGGAGATCTTCCTAAAGTAAAATCTGATATTAGTTACTATTGGCCAGTAACGAAGCTTTATGGATCGAGAAAAGCCAGCTCCCCGAAATCCCAAATCCTCGTGGGTGTTCCATACCTCATAGAAAGAAGCTGCAAGTTCGTGGCCTGATCCCTGATAAAACCCAACCCTGCAGCTCCCTCTGGAATTGTATGGGTCTGTTTTCCCAGGATGCCCATGTCTGCACTCTGGGAATAAGCCATCGCAGGGGATGAAGCAATGCATCCCACCTGAGTACGTTGCTTATTAAACGTGCATGAAAACAAAAGGTTCTTACGTTGTAAAGATAGCAAAGAGAGGCTGGGTGGATCAACCTTGGATTTCACCGGCGTGATCTTGGCACGAGGAGCAAACGCTGCCCTGTGATGAGGGAATAATTGACACAGAAGATGCATCTATTTGGGTCTGAATGCAGGCTGCTGCCATGAGTGGTTATGTGCTTACATTGAGCAGGGTTGCTTTGTACTTCAAGGCTCTCTAACGCGAGCACCCTGTGGGTGGCAGTGTACTAGCTTTGGATGAGGCATGTCCTCTCTTTTTTCCCTCTTTCTTTTTTTTTTTTTTTTTTTAATTCTCTAGCTAGTTTCCATGGTGATGACTGCAGCTTTGATGCCTGTGCAAAAGTGGAGAGGCAAAGAGAAATAAGAGGGCGATATTGCATTAAACTAGGAGTTGAGTAACCCGTGGAAGTCACAGTGGTCACAGCAAGCAGCAAGTTCTGCCAGTAAGAAAGTAGTAGACACAGAAATCATGGATGCCTGAAGATCAGCTGCCATCAAGCTGTTTTGATGGAGTGGTCTAAAGGCAGCAATAAACCTGAAGGATTTAGGGGGAAAAAACAAGGCAAATTGGCCATGTATTTACATTAGCTGAACTAGACTCCCTGCTGGAGTTTTTGGAAGATTTTTGCATTATATGGGTAAAGTTGTGATAAAAATAGTAATAATGCACAGTAAAATAGAACATGGATTCTCCTGCCAGTGGTTTAACGTGATGCATCTAAATAATATTTTGGGTTTAAATGCCAGGTCAGAGAAGCATTGGTTTTTATGAACTCATTGAAGTTTTGTATGGATTCAATTTTATTTTCTGTTAAAAGAAATAGTTGTCAGGCTTGAAATTTGGCTTTGTTAAAATTGTATCTAAAATTCTCTTTTGCACACGTTGTGCCTCCTCTGCAGCAGTAACCTCCAAATTATGCAGCAGAGGTCTTGAAATTCATGCACTGCAGTAATTATCGACGCTGTTGACTTTGCACAGTAGTTGCTTGTGACTGCTACGAGACGTGGCTGAATTTAATGCCCACCATCTACAGCTTAGCAGTGTAGCTTGATCCAGGAGTATTTTGTGTAAAAGCTGCTGAACAAGGAGTGCTACAGGTCGGTCTGTTCCTCGGACCTGCTTCTTCCTCCCTGCTTCAATTTGATCAGCTTGTCCCGCTTAGTTTGAGCAGAGGCTGTCAGATGGGGAGGGCTCTGACAGCTCTGGCGAGGGGGCAGAAGCTAAATTCCTAACACACCCTACCATTTGGAGCTCTGAAACAACGCTATTTGCTTGAAATTTAACTGTGTATCAAAGTTTTGGTTTGTGTTTTGGTGTGGGTTTGTGGTTTTTTTTTTTTTCCCAGAAGAAAAAGGAAAAAAAAAAAAGGGAGGGGTGTTCGGAGGGTGCTCAGAGTGATGCTTTATCAGTACAGCTTATGGGATTGTGTGTGTGGATCACAGGGGTCTTTCTCCAAGCTTCCAGTAAAACCGCATCCCCAATTCATCATTGGTGATGTCCTACGTTATCCCAGTTTTTCTGTCTCCCTCCTTCATCTCTCATCGCCTTTGCCCTCAGGCTCCTTGGCCAGCACCCAGACACCAGCAGAAGCCTCCCTACCTGCAGTTTGATCCTGCCTCCGTGAGGGTCTCACCAGCCCCAGAAACGATCCTTCTCTGGTAGTGCTAAGCTCACCTTCAGACTCCTGCCTCCCCCAGGAGATCTGCAACACGTCTGCCTCTCCTCCAAATCATCCTCGATATGCAGCCGCAGGCGGTACAGCAGGAAGGCTCGAGCATACCTTGCTTCTGTGGTGATGGGATGTAAAGCTTCGTGTCTGATGTTGATGATTTGATTTTGAGGTGTGGGTACACGTAGTCGAAGTTGCAAAACCTTTGTTGGAAAGAGAGTTTCCTCTTTGACTGCTGGAGGGGCAACATGGATGATAAAACTTGTTCGCAGAAATTGCTGTGTGTTAGTGTTTCTCCGTGTTGTGTGGTTTTCTAAAGCCCCCCACAGGAGGAAAATCAGCCTTCCTGCAGCTCCGGGTGCATGACTATGCAACTACAACTACCTGAAAGGAGGCCGTAGTGAGGTGCGGGTCGGCCTCTTCTCCCTGGTAACGGACGATAGGATGAGGGGGAATGGTCTGAAGTTGCACCAGGGCAGGTTTAGGCTAGACATTAGGAAAAACTTCTTCACAGAAAGGGTCGTCAGGCTCTGGAATGGGCTGCCCAGGGAGGTGGTCGAGTCCCCATCCCTGGAGGTATTTAAAAGAAGGATAGATGAGGTGCTTAGGGACATGGTTTAGTGGTGGGATGGCAGGGTTAGGTTAAAGGTTGGACTTGATGATCTTAAGGGTCTTTTCCAACCAAAGCGATTCTATGATTCTAGGAGGTGTGCGAGAGTCTCAGTAAATGGCATGTTTGAGCAAGAGATGAAAAGAAAGTACGCAAAGAGATTGCTGGTGGTTCTTTTTCTTTTCTGTGGTTGCCCTGTCTCTGGCTGTACCTTTCTCTCTCATTCCCAATGCACACACTTCTTTAATGAAAGATAATCAGCCACATAAAGTCATATGCTTCCCAGCCCTCAACGCAGCTCTTCCGTATGGGGGATGTTTGGGCATCACTGACTGTGACTCTTAAACAAGTGATCTTTATATCCAAGGGTGGCCAGACAAGGTTAAATATAATTTCCCTCTGTGTTTAATACAGAATATCTGAGGATATTTTTCCTCTGCTCAGTTAAGTTACATTTCAGGGAGGTGGCTTGGCCAAATTGACTTCATAGGCATGAAACAGTCGTTGTCGTTGTGGAAAATCATCTCACTCAGAGGAGTTGTTCTCTGGACTTAGACAGGTTCTTGCAAGCTGTTTGAGGGATGCTAACTATATTGCAGCCAAGGAAAGCTGGCAGGGGTTGTAGCTGCCAAATTTCTAATAGCAACTTTGTAATTCCATTGCTTTTTCAGCAACAAAGAGAAAAAAAATACTTGGCAAAACCTGTTTTTCTGTGTTTCTCAGGATGCGGTGACAATCCTTACTAAAATTACTGAATATAAGTCAGCAAAAATATAACATGCTTTCAACAAAAATTAAAGCTATGTAACCCTACCAGTATCTAAAATTAGTGTATGACTTTCCTTGTTGAAATACATCACCCTTCTCCAAATGAATTAGAGAGACTGAGACTCAAGACTTGAGGATTAGCAGAGGGCTTAATTAAAACATCATCAGTGTTGTCCCTGCAGAATCAAAATCGTGTCACTCTGGTTACTGAAATATATTTGAGCCTTAATTTTAAATGACTGACTTTTATTTTAAAGGGATCATCACTTAGAAACTTAAGCATACCTTTCTTTTCAGAATCGTTGCCTCACATGTGTTTGCCGATCAAAAGAGTTCTCACCATTTTATTAGTGCTATGATCCCATTTTCAGGTTACTACAACGCATTTGGAGTCCTGGCAAGTTAACGATGCTTACTCTCTTGGCTTTCAAAATGCGGTATTAATAGTTGCACAAAGTCTTTCAGATTTGCAGCATTCATCCTCCCCAGAGGTCCATGTTTCCCAGAAGGCTGAAGACTGATATCAGTTTGGCTCTAGCCTGTCAAATAAGTCTAAGAAACACATACCAGTCTCAAATGCTAAGCTTAAATAAGAAGTCTTTTTCAGTCTTGGCAAGGAACACTTAAGTCAATAAAAACTTAAAATTAAAAATACCAAGAGAGTCCAACAAGTTCAAGCATTTGGTAGTAAAGAAAAGAGAGCTCAGGTGTCCAGAGTTATGATCAGGTTTCCAAACTGGGGACAAGAAATTGATATTACTGTTGTTGTTTGGCCTATTTTGTTTGTTGTATGTTTGTGTAATGGAAGATAGCACAGCAATTGGTGTTCGGTGCAGCTTTTGGCACTCGCTGGTAGAGTTTGGCTGCCTGTAGTTAAACCAGGGCTTTGCATAACACGTACATGCTGTGCAAGGGAGTGTTGAGAAAGATTTCTGTAAGATTTTTGGTGAGTCAAACTCATGAAAAAGAATATGCATTAAATGATAGAAAATATTTGATTTTCAGAAGGCTGCAGTGAATTACGAATAAGCTTAAGTTTGCATATTTTAAGACTTAAGAAGAACTTGTCTCACTTCTTGATATTTTTTTCCCCCCCCTGAATTGAGACCACCCTGTGCATGTTTTTATAGCAGGTGGTGAAAGCTGCCTTTTCTAGGAGCTTTAAAATCAATTTTGTTATTTAACTAACTCAGCTTCCCTGAAATCGTAGGAACCCAATCCTGGCACTGCCTTTGACCTTTCTATGTTCTTTATCTGGCCCACTAACCAGTTTGTGGCCAGCCCTGTGCCACTAAATGCGTGACATTTGTTAGAGGTTTTGCTGTGGTGAGTAGTAATGAGAGGAGGTTATATTTTGTGGTCTTTTGCAGGCAAAATACTTTATTTCATGGTACCTGCAATTTCAGGAGACTGGATTTGTTGTAGATGGTGGCCTTCAGCATGATGTTCCTCAAATGAGTATGTGGAGATGTGACTATCTTGGCTTGCCGTCTAATGCTCTGGAATCACAAGTGTTACTTTCTATCAGTTCTGTAATTGCCTGGGTATATTCTGTGTCTGCAGTTTGAAATCACATATTCGAGTGAAATCAAATACATTTGGAGTCTCTTCTATCTTCATGACTTGTGGTCAGGGCTATTTGATGAGCTGTGCCAACGTAGTCATTATAATAGACTTTAAGAAAATAATGACTGTGCCATATCCTAGGAATGAATGGCTGAAACTTGAAAGTCAAGTTAAGAATGCCTTATAAAACTGTTCTCTGTTTGCCTCTCACTCAAACGTGAGTAAATTAGGTGTAGTGCCACTCAAGTCAGTGGTTCAGAAGGAAAGTAAATGATAGGAGTCCACTATTTCAGGAGATGCCAGTTTAAGGAGTTCAGCTAATTCACAGTCTCACATTCAGATCTCTGAATGTCACTGCAAGATTCTTCCATATTTTGGATGTAACACTTCCCAGTCACTTGCAATTTAAGCAGAACTCCTAGGCGCAGACAACTTAGCCAAAATGACCTATCCATGACTTTTAGACAATTCAAAAGGGCAAATCTTCTGTGTTAGCTCTAAATGTCAACATTGAATCCACTTGATTTTCTGCAATAAAAGCACGTGTGAATGGAAATGAAACGCGCATCAGAGCAGGTTTCCCAGCTTGCTGACCAGATTAAAGACTGCAAGAAATGTCGGATAGCTCTTGGTCAGTAAGGATTTTCTCCCCTTCTAGTGTGAATAGAAGTTTCCCTCCGGGGAGGCATGCCGCCGCTTTGATGACTGCACGTTTAAATTTTTTACCAAGCACTGGTCATATTTTTTTGTTAGTTTGGTGGCGGTGTTTTTTTGGTGTTTTTTTTTTTTTTTTTCTTTTTTTTTTTTGGTGGCATCAGCTTGAAGCCACCCAAAGAAAGGATCAGCAACAGAACTGAAGACCAGCTACGTAAAGTAACGTCTTAGCTGGCTATTTGACTCGCCACAAGCCTGCTAACTGCAAGTGAAAAAGCACAAACCATGCCTATGTTGATGTCCTGGCTACGCGTGCAAGCGAAAAATTTCCTCATGGCTTTTACATTAATGTGCTCTAAACTGCTAAGTCAGAGCTCTTATTTTCCCCTTGAGCTGGCAGCACAGGCCAGCTCCCTTTAATCCACACATTAAGCACACATTTTAAAGTGTGTTGTTTTTGGAAAGATGTTTAGCGACTTAGATTTCAGACGGAGAGGTCTCTTTCCAAAAAAGGGATCACCTTTCTAAATGGGGCCTCATAAAAGGCAAGGTGAAAGGAAGGGCAGCTTGAAGGGGGGAAAAAAATAGATGGACCTCAAGAGTTTGGTTTGGCAAGGAACAGTGCAAGCTCCTTGTGCTTTAAAAACTTTTACTAGACTCTCCCCTGTTTTAATTATACCTTATTTTTATTACTTTCACTGTGTATTACTATATAAAGCATATGGATGTGGCACTGTACAAGTGTGACAGTTCCTTGAGCCTTAATTTCTCTCATGCGTATGACCAGCTGGTATCAGAGGAGTGATGTCCTCGTGGCTTTCCTCACCTCTGCCGGCTATGCTTACGGTGGTACCCAGCATGGATGGCTCCATGCTCGCCATGCAGGGTGCAGGATTAACAGAGCAAAACCACAGCTTTACTCTATTGGATACTTACCATCAATGCAATTATCCAGCCAACACTTGTACCTCTCCCTAATGCCTTATGCTGCGTGCAGAAGGGATGCCCTTCTCACGGGTTGGGGGTGGCAGCTGGATAGAGCATGTACCAGCAGTCGCGGTGGCCTTCATGGTCCATTGTGGGGACCAACACATTGGTTTTGTGTCTCATCTAGGTAAGTAGGTTGGGTTGTGCTTTAAGGACTTACCTTGGCCATTGCTTATAGTCCTTCCAAGGCTACTGCACTTGCTGTGTGCTGGCGGTCATCCTTTTCCACTTGTGACCCGTGTAATTATGATTGCAGCAGGATTTGCTGCTGTATCTCATTACTGTTTCCTATGTGAACATTTCTCAGCGAGGCAGTTAATCTTATTTTACATGTCTGGAAAAATTGACTTCATTTCTTCAGTATTTCAGTAGACCGTCTTGAGTTGTTAGCATTCTTTGAAGGCCTTTCTTATTGGGGTCAGCAATTGCTAGAAACAAGTTTTATACTGTCTTAGGAGATAAATATTTTGGGTATTTCATATAAAGGCTTTCTATATTTGCAGTTTAAAAAAAAATCTCTTTATGTAGGCAAGGCAAATGCTAAGACATTTTGCTTGCAGTCTGGTGATGGCTTTTGCAAACATTAAAAGTATTGCTGTTTCCACTTGATTGATCGAGTGAGTTGTGATGAAATTTAATTTTGCTATGTCATTTAAAATAGTTCAGTAGAGTCAGAATACCTATTATGATGCAGCCCTGTTGCACATATTTTTGTGCCTTTGGATATGTGCATAATCTCCAGAGACTCATCTTCAGTGCTGAGAAGCTGGTACTTAACTGTAGACAGTACTTGGTTGGAAGGGTGTATCTACCATGTTCGTGGCATGTACCATTTATTTCCTTTCCAACCAGTCATTTTTCAAGGCATAAATCCAGTGCAGGCATGTGAAATCAGAACATCCCTTCCAACATTTGAAATTCATTAAAATAAAAAAAAATAATAATTTGTATCCAGATGTTTGAAGACATACTCGGATGCAAAATGTATGTGGGAGAAGACTTGTACGTGTATAGTTAACTGTGTAATTAATAAGCCAGGGAAATACAGTTAGAATCACTTTTGATTCCAGAAGGGAGACATTTGGGTTAAAATTAAATGTTTTTTTTCTCCAAGTCTCACTCATTTCTTGGGTCAATGCCAAGTGTTTGAAATTCAGTGTTATCCTCGCATTGCAGTTATGTCAGACTTTTTTCAATATCTAGGTGAATGAGGAAAACACCAAAATAAATATAGTGTTACTCCTTTCAATGTGAGTAGCTAGACAAAATTCAGGGTCTTGTTATTTATCACAGCCCTGAGAACAAATTGCCGATGGAGTCAGATGTATTCTATTGTGATTCAGCTTATTTGCAAGTGTTTTCCAAGTTCTACTGACTGGATGCATTTTTACCTCTGTTAATCGCAGAAACTAAATAACTAAAGATAGGGTAACTGAAGATAGGGGTTCTAGAGGAGAAATGTTGGATTATCCAATCTCTGGCAATCAGGTTAATTTTAAAATGTCTTAGTTTGTTCTACAAGTTCAAAAACATGCTGTCTTGATTTTTGGAGGGATGGAGGGTACTGTAGCAATACTGTGTTCATGCCAGCCATAATAGTTAATCACTGCCAATTAATGAGAGCTGTCCAAAGGAGCGAGAAGTAGGGAATGTGTGTAGTCCAGACATATTGCAATTGCACTGCTCCTTCCACCCAGGCCAGCTATTGAACCACACCGTACGCTAGATGAGGTGTCA
Organism: Egretta garzetta; assembly: GCF_000687185.1. Lineage (NCBI taxonomy): Eukaryota > Metazoa > Chordata > Aves > Pelecaniformes > Ardeidae > Egretta > Egretta garzetta. The sequence goes on from NW_009258661.1 coordinate 1,140,847, forward strand.
GCCATCTGTTGAGGTTAGCAAATCTGAGGAACTTGCTTTGAGTCTAAATATGAAGCAGCAAGCAGTGAATACCCTTGCACTGAATTTTGAGGCTTAGCTACATGTTTTCCTTGAAGTCAGATACCAAAAACCAACCCTAAAGTTGTCTTCATTTAGGAGTGAAAGCTTTATGTTGAGCCAAATAGATTGATCTAGCCATTCCAGCAAAATAAGTGTCTCTCTTGCATCTGTATCATGAATAACAGGGACTTTATTAGCCATTCTTCTTCCCCTGAACAAGCCAAATTTTCATTCCCAGTAAGAAGGCACTGTTGAACTCTTCAGAGGAGCCCACTTAAAAGGGCTGCTAAGAGTGATGTTTGCTTGTTGCTTGCCTCCTCCTTACTCTCTCCATCGCCAACTGGAGGTCCTGGCCAGACAGGTTTATAATCAATGCAGTTCTTCACTTTTCCAGCTTCTTACAGTAGTGTTTCAGTCTCTTATTGCTGTACAGTGACCACCAAACTCTCATAACTTCCTCGGTCTGGGCTTTTCAATGGGAGAGCTTACGGGGCTGGCGTAAAGGCTGCTGGAAACGGTGCAACTCAGCACAGTTATTGCTGGGGTGCCTGGAGTGGGTTGTGCTGAAGCACTGGGGATCTCTTCATACTCTTGTCTGTTTTGCTGCAGATCTGCTGTCAACAATTAAGCTTTCTATAGGGAGCCACAACCCTGCCTATATTGATTTTTCTAAACAGTCGCTCTGTTTTAGTGCCCTTTAAGGAACTATATGTCTTTTTAATTAAAAATAAAGTAAATATCAAATGAGTGATGAGGGGTGCAGTGGGCAGAAAACCAGCTGTATATTGACTTTTTGTTCTGGAGGTGGATTCATAGAAACAACTTATAAGGAACTCCAGGAGCCTTACTGCTTATGTCGTATGGTGACCTCATGAGAAACATACTGGCATGGCTTGGAAATACAGCTGATCTTTTACTTTATACTCTGGAAAATTGAAGAAGTTAAATTCACATGACACGTTTTTTTTAAAGGTCTCAAGACACTCTTAATTGATACTGTGGTTTCATCCCTTAAATTTCCACATTTCCACTGTTGTACATTTGGCTGCATGCTCGTGACTGGTGACCTTCCATCTCACCAGTACGATGTGTGCACTCCCAGTGAGGGATCTATGTGTTTAAGGCATCGGGATGGAGGGCGTGATACCAGCATGAGATATGTTCTTAAGAAAGCTTTGTGATGATAAGGTTTAGTGTTTATGGGTAAGAACTGGGGGGAAGGCCATCAAGGCAGATATGGTGGGATTCTGTTATAGACCACCCAACCAGGATGGAGAAGCAGATGAAATATTCTATAAGCAGCTGGGAGAAGTCTCATAGTTGCTAGCCCTTGTTCTCATGGGGGACTTCAATTTACCAGATGTCTGCTGGAAATGCAATACAGAGGAGAGGAAATGGTCTGGGAGGTTCCTGGAGTGTGTGGAAGAGACCTTCCTGACGCAGGTGGTGAGGGAGCCAACTGGGGAAGACTCCCCGATGGACCTGTTGTTTGCGAACAGAAAAGGACTCGTGGGTGATGCGACGGTCAGAGGCTGTCTTGGGCACAGTGGTCACAAAATGGAGGGTTATGGAGCAGATCATGTCGAGTGCCATCATGTAGCCCGTACAGGACAGCTAGGTTATCAGGCCCAGCCAGCATGTGTTCATGAAAGACAGGCCCTGCCTGACCAACCTGATCCTCCTTCTATGACAAGGTGACTTGCTTAGTGGATAAGGGCTAGGCTGTGGATGTTTTCTACCTAGACTTTAGTAGAAGCCTGCTCTGCAGAGGTCCGCTCCTACACGCTGCTCACTGGACCACCAAGCAAAAGAAAAGGCAAAAGTGGAACTGCACTTTTAATATTTCCATAGTAAGCATTGATTAAAATTGCTCTTATAATTTTATGGCAATAAATCTTATATGACAGTTTTGTTGTGCTGTAGTGGGAGATGGATGGGAAGGAGGATGCAAACGATCGATTGCTTCATCTAACTAGGCAAGAGCAGGAGACATGAATTTACAGGAAGAATAGTGAAGCTGTTTGGACCAACTGAGTTTCTTAGAAAATAATTTTCATGTGGAAGAGCATCTCCAGCCGTTTGCTATAGAAGAAATGAGAAAACTTCCAGGGCAAGCTATGAGTCTGCTGGTCTGGTTGGTCAGTGCGGTGGGCTGCAGGTAACCATGCTGTCCTCTGGACTGGAGATAAATTGGAGAGACATAGGAAATCTTAATTTCTGTGATTTAAATAGTGATTTAAAGAACCATTCCTAAAGTGGATCAATAAAGTAATCCATTTCAGGTAAATAAGTAGAGGTGAACAAAAAGGTCCAGGGAAGTACACGTCTTTTTCTCAATGCCCTTAACGTCTCGGTGGGCCCGGGCGGGCTGAGTGTGCTTTGTGCTTACTGCGGCTGGGTAGTGTTTTCTCTTTGCTGTTCTTTGTTTGGAGACAGTTTCCTTTAAGGCTGATTTACCAATGCAGCAGTGCATTGATGCACACATAAGCCTATTTTACAAGGGTAGGAACCAGAAATCTCAGATTACACAGAAAAGGGAAATTTTTTTGAAATTCCTTCTGCTGCTGCCGCAAAAAAATTTTGTAGGATAGCAAGTTTTGTAGTGGTGTATTAATAAAAATTGCCTTTCTAAGTCTGGTTCTGGGTCTAATTTCTGAATTGAGACAGCATTGCTGTCTGTGCTGCATGCTGTCTCCTACTTCTCTACAAGCTTATGGTCCAGTGGATACCAACACACAGCTTCGTAAGCTATGCTGCTGGGCTGTCCACAGCCCCATGCCAAGCATCTTCCAAGAGGAATGCCAAATTATGGATAAAACCCATCCCTTACTACTGGCAACACCAAATGACTAATTTCCCCCCCCCCCCCCCGCCCCGTGATTGTTACTGCTTTTGTCTTTGCTGTGCCTTATGGCATTTAATGCTATCGTGTATTTTTGCCTTATGAATGTTGTCTTGTGGAGTTAGCAGTATTTGTCATGAAATAACGAAACATCACCTTCATGGACCTATTTTTTTGGCAAGACTCTTGGCAGCAGTCTGATTAAGAGCTGGCCTTGCTAAAACTCAGCTTATGACAGAATATTCTCTTTGAAGCGTAGCTACTGTAGCATTTGGTATTCAGTGGCTCTGGGCGCAGTACATCTAAAAGAGTTCATCCAATATTGATGGTCTTCCACTAAAATCATGAGTAAAAAAAAAAAAAAATCCTATTTCTTAAAGCTCATATTTTCAACTTCTCTTCTTGTTTCCTGATCTTTGTCTGAAGGGTCACAAGTCTGAAGCCTTAGCAGGGTAAAACACAGCATTAAAGATCTATGCTCTGTCTTTTGTAAATGCAAGTTAATATTTTCTGACTTGCAGCCTTATGGAGAAAAGAATGAGCCTGTTTCTGAGAGCAGTGCTGTATATTGTAAATCAATATAATACCATAGTGTCTGAAAGTTTCTTCAAGGCTGTTTTAGATCAGTCTTGTATTAGATAACATTGATGAGAGAACAGCAGAAAGCATGTCTGTGCTGCTGCGTTTGAACGTGGTTCTAAAAGGGGTAGTCCTGCCTGTCTTTTGGCCACAGAGAAAATGGGTCTGGTTTCCTGATCTGACTGAGAATGAATCTCTCTGGTTTATTGCTGTTGTCTTTTGCACCACTGCTTTGCCATCCCTGTGCAGATGCAAGGGCTGAGGCAGGGAAGGACCGCAGGAAGCTGGAGGGGACAAGGAAAGGGACCGATGCTTTTGGCAGCCGCACTGTCCAGATCAGCTGGGGCTGGTTGGTGTTTCCACCCTTAGGCTGTGTTCACATGTCCGCAGAGGATGAAACTGGTGCTTCTTAAGGAGTTGCTGATCTCCAGGTCAGAGCCTGTAACTGCCTGTATGGGGCAGTGCCAGGCTGTTGCAAAAGAGACATTGCTGAAGCCGAGATGATTTATTTTGCATTTTCCAAGAGGCTGTAACTTGTTGAGATGGTAAAAAAAAAAACATACTTCAACCTGTATGAGCAAAAGCAGTTCCTAGAGGTGTTGGCAGTGTTACCGCTATTTGCTGATGTAGAGCAGCTGCCTGGGTACCAGTGTAGCTGTCTGGTGTGAAGGTCTTGGACGTGTGATCCTGGCCCGCGGAGGTACCCTGGCACAACTACCTTTAAAAGTGCATTAGCAAGCTGCTTTGTTATCTTTTTCATATGAAATGGCACTAGCTATGCTGTATGTTTGTGTGTATCTACACGTTTATCTTTAAACCTATTAGACGGGATTTTGTATGGTGTGCATGGGTAGGCTTTACACTTTTTTCCATGTACAAACTTATCTTGGATATCTGAGATAGCAGAATTATAATGAGAAACCACTGAAGCCATTCTTTGGCATTAGAGATTCACTCAGTGTTTGTGGCTGAGGCTAACAACAACAAGGTTGTCATGTTGCAGTGCAAACAAATATGGAAATAAGGCTAAAGTTTACTTAAAATTCTCATATGCCATGGAGAGAATGAGTAAATGTGATTTCATTTCTGATATTCTTTATTAGTTTTTCACACACAGTGTGGTGTAGAAGCATTTGTATTTCAATTTATTTTGTAGAAAAAGCCTTCTTTCATAATCTCTCATTCAGCTCATTATGAATAGCAACCTCTGATCGCAGAAGGCTATTAATTCTTAATTATCTGCTGGTAATTTACTTGTGCATGAATTTAGCAATCCATTAGATGGTGATTTATTTTTGAGAGAAATATGTAATGAAAAGTTTTTTAGGATTTGCCTTCCCTCACCCCCCCCTTTTGGCTTGCAGTGGAATTAGCTGATTGATTAGATTACAGGATTTATCCAAACCACACTCTGTGTGTGAGAGATTGTAGTTAAGTACATTAAGAAAATCTGAAGCAAGACACAGATAAATGAAATGGTGTTTTTGATGGCAGTCTCTGACTTAGGCTAGTGGCTGAGAAATTGGAAGTTAAATTAACAAACACTAGAGGATTGGTCTAATTCAGGGATTTATTTTTTTTTTCTTCCAATCTCTCTTGATTTATGGATGCCTAAAAGTTTTTGAGTGGAAATATAGATCCTGCACAGCAAAGGAGCTCAGTAGCAGCGAGCTAGTTTTCTTCCGTACTGTGGGGCTACATGGAGCATGGGCTGAAAACTTTGATCTAACGCTGCATTTCCATGCAATCAGGAGGGATGGAAGGCAAGACCTGAACCTCTCGCTGCCAATTCAGCTTGACTGGTGTGTCAAGCCCTGTCCTGCTATCTTTGCTCATGCTGAATGCAAGCAGGGAAAAACATAATTTGTTTTGCAAATAGTTTTCCAGAAGCAAAGTGTGGGATTTCTCTAAAGCACTCGCTTCTGCCCCTGTGCTCCTTCTGCTGGGCGTAATATTGGTCTCGATTTTCAAAAAGCACCATAGCTTGCTTTCTCCTCTGCCGAGAGTTAAACATTTAATGGTGGGCATCATCTGCCTGACTTGATACTAGGCTTAAAGT
>NW_009258661.1:1146400-1175443 GCF_000687185.1 Egretta garzetta
TTCAGCAGCTGAGCTGTGGTAGCTCTCCAGGTATGCAATGTTAGGTAATTTAATTTACTGCCACTTGCAGTGGACAGGGTGGGACGTTAAACCCAATTACTTCTGTTAACAGTTGTCTTTTCACACCTTGTTCTGTGGCTTAAAGGCATAACATCGCAATTTATGCTTGAGGTACCAGAATATCTTGGGACTTACCGTTTTTTCTAGTGGTTTCACGTGCACCAAATCAGCCCTTTTTTGCTGAGCAGTTCAGTGCAGAAGTTAATTAGTCATTAAAAGAGTTAGTTTTTCTTCTAGCTTGAGTTAGCTTTAGCGGGCTGTCTGGTAACCGACTGCTGTAATGTGATTTTTGCAGAGCGAGCCTGCTCCGTGTGGCTGCTGCTCTTGACAGCACAGAGCGGAGGGCAGGGGCTGCTTTCTCCTGCCAAATGCCCTATCTTTGCGTGCTCGGTTGCTACTTTTAGCTCTGCTTGAAGGAGTGACAGAGTCTATGGCACGTTTGTCACGTCAAAGATTTTGTTAGTAATTGGCCTCAAGTCTGACAAGATAAATAACTCGAAGGAGGAAGAAGATATCATTAAATAAGTATCGTTCACACTCTTTCTGCTGTGCGGGACACAGCGGTCCCTAAGCAGAGCACAGAGCGTAGCACATCCTTGCTGATGGCTGTAAAAGGCAAAAGATGCTGTTTATGCCCCACATAGGGAATACCCAGGGGTCTGCTCCCTGTGGGCTGCAGCTCTCCCTAGTTAGTGTGGTTTGTACAAGATGGGGAATGGAAGACGCCTTCCCAGGACTGCTGTCCTTCATGCCACAGTTGGCAGGGCCGTGCCCTGGCCACGCTTGTGCAGATCATCCGTCTGCGCTGCTGCCCTTATGCCTGCAGACAGCAGGGCAGAAGTGGTTTCTCCGAAGATACTCAAGCCAGAAAGAGGCAGAAACTGAGACCTGAAAAGCATGAGAAAGGCAATGTCTCTTAAGCGATCTTCTTTTAATTGGGGTCTCTTCTGTTTTAGCAGCGCTTCTGATAGCGGAGCATTAGAGGAGTCCTGAGCCCGAGGCAGTTCTGCCGGTCTGTACCTCTCTACGTGTGCTCGGCTGTATCTCGCACCAAGGTTGGGGAAAGCACTGGCACAAGACTGGCGAGGGAGGGTAGTGCTGGCAGAGGTTTCTTGGACTGTTGCCCGTGGTTCGTTTTCTCTCCCACCAGAAACATTAGCCAGCCCCACTGGTGGCAGCTGCACGCCCCTTAGAGAAGAGTTTCCAGGTGTCTGGCCAGAAAGATGGAGCTGAGCTGCAGAAATTTCATTTTCAGATATGCTGTATGCATTCTTCATCACATTTTGGACTTTGTCTTAATTGTCTTTAGCCTGTAAACAAGTTGATGGGGTTTGGGCAATCTGTAGCCTCTCTTCTCGCACCTCGCTATGGTGGCAGGACGCACAGCGGTGGTCTGACACGATGGGCTGTGTTGACTCTTGGCTTCTTTGCCAGTGGCTGCAGGCGAGGAGCAATACGGGTCCCAAGGTGCAGGCGTGGTGCTGAGCCCAGCCCCAAGGGACTCGTGCGTTGGAAGCGCGGCCGGCTTGTTTCTCCTTCCTTGGAGAGGCTGTTTATCAAGATAAATAATGGCCTGCTAGTTTGGGAGAGGGCACTTAATCAGCTATTTCTCCTTAGTTACAGATGTCTTTTCCTCAAAGCCATGTACTCAGCAAAGCACACAGCCAGCCTAGCTGAAATAGCCACAGAACAGCCATTCCAATTGATCACAAGGCTCCCAAACAGAGAATCATTTGTTTCCAGAGTCTGAGGAGGGTATTCAGTGAAAACCTGATGGCAGTACATTAAAAATTGCAGTTTATCTTTCAAGCACGCCTAGGGTTGCACAACACTAGCCCTGCATGCGATCTGCAAGCGTAGAACAGTAGCAATTCTGTCTCTCCCATCATTTTCTGGAGGTTAGTAGCAGCACATAGCATATCTTATTTAGATAAAGAATTGGATTGTGTGTCAGTCTGGAGAACTCTTAACAAAATGATTGCAAAGATCTGGCAATTTTTTCTTCTCTCAGGACCATGTGAAGTGTGCCTTGATGACTGCTATGTATTTTATGAGCATGCAAGGAAAAAGAGTTGGGGGGGGATTTTAAAGGGGTTTAATTGGCACATGATTGTTTATAGGGAATTTCTGCAAAGATCTTAAAAAGTTGGGAATGCTTTAAAAAGGTTTAGAAATGGTCAGGTAGGAACCATAGTCCTTAGAGAAGAGAATTTCAGTGACAGCTCCTGGCAGATATTGTCCTCTCTATGTCCAGCACTCTTTGGCTGTATATTTTCCAAGGTAACTTAACTTAAAACCCTAGGGATGATGCTGGACTCTGCTGTTTGCAAACAAATTAAGAGAGGTTTTTAAGGATGAGGAAGAAGCCTAAAATTTAGCCTGAACTACTTTGCATATGGTTTTTTGAGCTTACAAATTCCAGTTGGGAAAGGATCAAATTTGTAACCAAGATGTAATCTCATCTGAGTTTGAAAAATCCCAGTACAACGTCCTAACTTGCAGTTTAAGGTCTCAAATGTACAGAAGATATTCTGCTTTTATAGGCAAATTCATTTCCATTCCAGTTTCAAACTCAGGGTGATTTACAGTCTGGTTTTGGAGGTGCTTAGCATAGGCCTGAGCAAAGTCTGTAAGCTGGCAGTGAGCACTTTGAGCCCTACAGCTCTGCAAAGCAGTAAAGGAGAGACGTATAAAGTGTATTTTTTCTGAGGAACAGAAGTAAATGGTGGAATGAAATACTTCTATTGATTAATATTTCACTTTGAAATGGATTAGGAAGGAACTGTGAATTATGTATTTTGATTCAATCTACTGCTGCTTAAAATATAATCTTGGTGGAGTTTGCAGTTAGCACTGTGCATTCTAATTTTGTCTTTTTAGTTTTCCAGAACCCAAACTTAATTGTATCCATGTACACATGAACTGTATGTCTGTGTCGTGTGTTTTTGCATGCACCCTTAAGTGTTTAACTGTCTTTGTAGCGTTATTTGTATTATTTGATTTCGCTCAAGTTTCTCAGGCTGCTTTAAACTTTCAGCGAGGTGCCACGCTCCCCTCCAACCCCGCAACCAAATGAGTGCAGGCACACACTTCAATGACGGCCAGGCAAAACCTGCAGCATTCCGTCCCTTGGAGTCTGTGGATGAAGTTTTTTGTTTGTTGAAAGCCTCTGTAGGAGATGGTGGAGCAGAGCTCTCAAGCGTTTTAGGCAGGAGCAAGGATGAGGAATCGGCTGTTGGTGGCGGAGGCGGCTCCACGCTCAGTCCTGGCCGTGCTGAATTCACCGCCTGGCAAGGCTGGGTGCGTCAGTAGTGAGCGGATCTGCCTCCGAAAGCTCACCAGCTCAGACAGGCAGAGCCTGGAGGAAATAGTATTATCTCTATTTTACTAAAGCTGAAGGAGATTAACTGTATACGAGAAGTCTGAGGCAGAACTGACGATCAAATCTAGATGTCCTGGTTCGTTTATTCAGATCCTCTAGGAAAAATTATCCTCTGATAAAGCAGAAGAGTGGAGTTGTTCATCCCACCGGCAACAAGACAGCATCTTTCCTTTGGAAGAACTGTGTGTTATCCTCAGTGATCGATAAAGACAGTATAAAACCTTTCTGGTTTAAAATATACTTAAGCGAATCGCTGAAGTTCCTTGGTTTAGAAAGTTACTGCCAGAGACCTTGCGTTCAATCACTGTCAGCAGAAAATGGATGGAAGTTGTAACTCAGTGGCAGGTGTAATCACCAGTGGCTAGATCTTCTTTCTTGGAAGCACTTAAATCTTGCATATCTTTTCTTTTTACATTAGTATCAATTGCTTTCCCAAATTCCTAGGGTGTGCAGGTGCAAAACCAGCCATTGTTTTGTCTGTCTTATTCAAAGGCTTAGTTGTACTTTATTTGATGTATAATTGATTTAATAATATATGCACTTTAATTTTAAGTGGGCAAAATTGCTATTTTTCCCGTGCATGATTTTTCATTAGACAAAATAGGAGTAGTTGGTAGCATAAGCAACCCAGGGAAAGACCTATTTTCCCCATCTGCAACCTTACAAGAGTAAACATGGAAATGGATGCATTTCTGGCTGATTACAATCTCTACAATTCACTGCTGAATGCACACACTCATTAAAAGAAAATTGTTGTTAGTCCACAAGCTATGCAGCAGATGAGAAATTAAGCAAGACTGAGGTGAAAGGACTGAACAAGCAGTACCCAAAATGAAGATGGGCAGTTGCTTTGTGATTAGAACCAGTTACATAGAGTAGAGATCTGTTGTTTCATAAATCTTGACAAATGTGCTTATGGTTCCAGTGTAATTAGAAGGCTCTAAATTGAAAGGAGCTGGTGACTGAATGCTGAGGAACATCTTGAATGTTCAAGCTGAGGAAACTTCAGACAGTTGGAATTCTGCGTTTTAAGTTAAAAAAGAAATAGTAAATAATTTGTTTTAATAAGTATCATAAGAAAACAGAGAGAGACTGAAATCTGAAAAGAATCCTGGAGGACTATAAAATTCATCTGATTTTACTTAGTTTCTAATTTTGCAGACTGAAATTTTCCAGCATGTTTCCAGAGCCTCTTTTTTTAGTAATCCAATTTTCAAACGTGATGAACATCCTGCAGCTCCTATTGGCTTTGCTGAGGGCCACAGTTGTGAAAACTAAAATGTTTTGTTAGAGATAGGAAGAGATCTAAGCAGGAGAGAACAGAGACAGCAGTGATCTGCTGTGAAAAGGCTGTGGTGCGTAAGAAATATTGTACTTATTGGTGGGGGGCCAGGTAAGACAGCAATTGGATTTGAATAAGGAATGCTGATATTTTGCTGTGTGGAACCAAAAAGCCCTTTGAAGGACCTGGTAGAGCATGTGACATCTCAAAGCTTAGTCCTGCAAAGGGCCAGGAAGGGGCTTGGGGTTTGACATCCGTGAGCTGTAGAAGAATCACTTATAAAAGCAGAAGTACTTTTCACTTCATACTTTGGCACATAACATCCTCCTTGCTGGCACTAATGATGTGGAGACATTTTTCTATCAGATGGTTTCTGACAGTTCAATTGCCAAAATACTCAAGTGGCAGAATGCAACTGCAATTACTAACAGTGTGCTTGCCCCAGAGTCTGTAAATTCTCTTATGAAAGCCTAAAAAGCCCATTCACTTTGTCTAGAAATAGCAGCAATAACCATGGTAATAAGTTCTTCTCTTTGTTGCTGTGGTTCAATTCTTTTCATGGGTAGGCTGCAAAAAAGCCATTTGATTTTTCTGTAGCTGCCTCTGTTGTAAGGAGCTGTTTCTGTTCACCAGGAACAACAGCGCTACTGAAAGCCCTGCAGTAGCCTGGTTTCCAGAGGCTGAGGGGAAATTTAGATCCCACTTCAGGCAAGGTTGAACCCAGTTTTGTGTTTGGGCTGTGGTCTGGAGGAGGTGATGTGCCCCGAAGGAGGGTGCTGAGGAGGGTGGCATGGTGCCCTGGGAGCAGCATGGCCAGGAGGAGGGGATACTTGCTAGGGATTCGGGTTCTGCCGAAGCCACCAAGTGATTTGGAGCACATCACGTTGCTCCTCTGCGACTGCTTACCAACCTAAAGTGCACCTGATGACTTTTACCATTCTAGTGGTGGCTGTCTGTCCACATACACGTTGTCTGTTTGTGTTGCTTGTGCACGCTCAGAGATATTCCTTCATTATTCTCTTGAGCTCTGGTACAATCCGTCCGGAGAATGGATTTGGAAATTCTTTCCATCTAGAGTAGCTTTGCTCAGTTTAATGTGGCTGAATACGCTGTGATCCTGCAAATTACTCCTGGGCAGATTTCTGCAGGGAGCACTACCGACAATAATAGGGTCTATTAAGATATAAGATATGTCCATAAAGAGTATCATGAAGGACTGGGATACAGGAGACGAGTACAAAGTAATGTGAGGCAGCTTCTCTGTGCCAGCTTGCTCACATATCTAAGGGTTTGTGGCGTTGCGGCTCTAAATCTAGTTCTTAGAGACTGCTGTTGAGTCACATGGACAGCCAGCTTTGATGCTTGTTAGAAGCAAGAAGCATGAATATAGACTTACTCTCCCTGTTATTAAAGATTATTTTATCCTATAAGATTGTTGTCATGGTATGATCCTTGAACAATTTACAAATGTAACTTCAGAATATAAATGTCTTTGCCTCTGTAAGCTGTCCGAATCATAAGCATTGAAGTTTTCAGCAGCTATTTATCAGAGCACTTTGAATGATACAAGCTTTTGTTTATTTAGCTTGAATTTCTAGGACATTCCAGGAGATAAATATGGGAAATGGCTGTCATTGAACTAACTCAGAATTAAAAAACTTCCTAGTTTTCAGTGTTGTGAAGTGTCTCAAGAACTTTGTGGGGAAAAAAGTGGAAAAAAACCCATGACAAACAATGCTTACTTTGCAATTAATATTGTATTAGAGGTTACCTCTGTGCTAGTGTTTTGGGCACCGAGGCCAGCTGGTACAGAATAAGCCCCATCTGTACCATTAGAAGTCTCTTAACCTACAAAACATTCCCATAGGACTGGAAACAGTGCCAGCTCTCAAACTGTGCCTGGGATTGCATGGGAAAATGATCGTTGGCACAGGCCAAAATTGTGCCAGGGACCCTTCTAACAGCTTAATAGTCGTGGCCCAGGGCACGGGAGCGTCCCTGGGCACTGCTGCGCTGTAAGTTTGGGCACAGCTGGAGTCGCAGGTACAGCTGCTAAGTTAACTTTCCAGTCCTTTTAAGGCAGCATATAAATAGGGTTGCTTTGTTGCAGAGGGTGTCCCGGAATGACATTGCTGCTTTTGCTGAAAGGAAGATTTCATGTCACACTTTGAAGAATATTAGTGTTGGGGTTTTTTTCTATGTAACTTTAAAACCTACCAGCAGCAGACTCAGATGCAAGTATCCTCTAACATCAAGCTCTAGCTCTTCACAACAGTGAAAATCATTAAATCGACAGGGAGATATTTCTGTAAGCCTTGAGTTTATTTAGTAAACAGTTATTACCCATAGATCACTGTGCAACAACAGTGTTCTTTGTCAGTTAAACTACTCCTGTTGTGTGATGTCTGGTCTTATTTTCTCCTTCACACCCTTCACCCTTTCCACTCTACCAGTACTTAGACCCCAGCCTCGGTTCTTTTCACATGGGAGCGCCTGGGTAAGGAGACCTAGGAAAGGTTTGGAGATTTGTTAAGGCAAGATGTTGGCATAGTTGTTAGAGATGTCTCTGCACTCGCTATGTAAATGACTCGATGTTTCATGAATGCAAAGTAAATCAGTTCTCTCAAGGTGCTGGGGTTTAATCATTTTTGATTCTTGGTTAGCATATTTCATAACCAAAGCCTGAATTTTTTATTCTGCATTTGTCAATGATGCAACAATCACCTCATTATGTAGGATGAAGAATTATGCGTGTGGAATTTGGGCTGAGCTATAAGCTTCTAGGAGAGCAAGAAGCTATTAAGACATCCTGAGACCGTACATAATACAGTGTCTTATATTGGGCTCTCTGACAGAGCCATGTTAATTTATCTCTGTTCTAGCAGATGACAGCTCTGCTCTTCCCATCCTGGGCTTCTCCGAAGCAGCGGAATATTATTTATTTTTCAAGTATACCAAGTAATAGTTTTTTTTTAAGTCTTCCTAGACAGGGTCTCCCAGACTTTGTTGTTACAGTTTAATCTAATTTGAATTGACAATTGGTACCAAGTATCAAAAACTGTTATGTCTTATAGCAAAACCCAAGGGTGAAGCTAGGTGGAAACAATTTAAAATAAGTCTTATCATAGTCCAATGACTTGGATGTGATTTTAATCTTGGTTTACCGGGTTTCTTTGCCTTTTTCCAGGTTGCAGAAGAGCAATTCTTTCAGCAGTAGATCTTCTGGGTGATGCATCTGTCATATTAAAGCCTTTGCATTTTCTGGGGTATACTGTGATTTGCTTCTTTTACAAATTTTCATCACGTGACAGCTATGTGATGAAAATTTTGGATTTGAGATCCAGAAAAGTCAACTGTTGAACAAAACCCTGCCAATAAGTTCAGCTTGGAAGATCATTCTATTAATTCACAGCCTGTGATTCTTTTGCGAAATGAACATCTAAACAAACCTAATTATTAAATGCAGACTGAAGATCCCTGTTGGCTTGTGTAAGGTGAAATCTTTACTAGGGAAGGGGAAAAGTAACTTTCCATTACTGACCAAGAATGCCTATGTGATTCTCCGCATCTTTCTTTCACCCATTCTGCAATTCAAAAAGTTGTATTCAGAAGGTAGTATTTGTGGAGATTAGTACATTTGAGTTCCTTATTCCAAGTGGCTTTAGTGGTATTTAAGTCAGCTTCACAGTAAGTTTATGTGTATTAAAACAAAAATCAAAAGATTTTTAGATAATGACTCTAATGAAAAAGTATTGCCAAGAAGCTATCAAAGAGATCAAATGTACTTAGAAGCGCCATGAAAAGAATATTAAATAGAATGCCAGTGGATGTGTAATGGTGGCCTAGATTCGAATCTGCGGTACTTTTGCCTAGGGTTAATGGATGCCATTGCAGTAAAATTTTTATAGTCTAACTTTAACCTGCTTACCCAGAAACTAGAAAGTATATTTTACCTTTTGTTTTGGAAAAATAGTAGTTCTCCTTTTGCAGCTGGTAGTGAGTTAGAATGAAAAACAAAGCAACAAAGCCCCTTGCCTACAATAAAGTGAATGAAACGTGGGAAACTGAGCGTTTGCAATCCAGAAGGTGACAGTTTGCATTACAGAAAAAAAAATTGGTGCAAGTTTTATTGAAGGTTGTTACAAGTAAAAAAACTCCTTGAGGCGGTAGGCTATGAATCAATATCTTCAAAGAGTTTGGATCTGTCTTGGCCTGCTGTTACTTTGAGAAGTGGCCGAATTTGTTCTAGCAAAGGAGAGGGGATGGATGGCTTTTCTTTAAAAATGCCATGCATTTCTGCTCTTTTAAGTTCAGATAATGTAGAGTCACACAATCAATTAGGTTAACGGCAGTATAGCAATGCTAGTGTATTAAATGTGACTTCTTGAGAACTCTTACAAGTTTTTGGGTGACAAAAGCAAGCAGCTGAACTGCCTAGAACTTCACATCTGTGTGGTAAGAAAGATAAAGGGGCAGAAATACTCACTTTACAATAGCAATGAACGTCTTTGGCTGTATTTTTCTGCATGGTGCCATCGTCCCCTCTTAATTGTAGAGGCAGATGGAGAGTGATTCCTTCCCAGTTATGTAGAGGGGAAAAAATGACAATTTTCATGCCTGTTTTGGGAGTATTTTAGTATGCTCCCCTTAGAAAGATGAATTTTCTAGATTTTCACTTTGCCACTGGTTTCTTTTATTTAGTTAGCTATCTAGCCAAGCAAAACCCGTGGTTGTGTGAAGAAAAAGAAGACGTAACCTGTACCTTAATTCATTCCCTTCCCTTACCAGACATAGTGTGCCGGTGCCGCTCTGAACGTTTTCCCAGTTAGATGCAGACTGAACCTGGTAACAACATGGCTGGGTTGGATTCCCGTCCCAGGCAGACAGCTCTGTTTGGCCTTGAGACCCCTGGGTTTGTATGGCTTTCAATCATGAGAAATGCTAAACTGACAGTTACTTTCAAGTTCATGCCATAGCACCAATTCCCTGCTGCTCTACGCTGTGTGGTTTCATAGCTGCCCTTTGTATTCAATTTCTTCCAAATGAGCTTCATTTGTTGACAGATTTTGAGATTTTCATGGTTGCCCTGTGCATTTCAATGCACAGTCCTAGCCTTTGGTCTTGAAATAATTTATAGCATAATGAATCCTTACAGTGCTGTGTGATAAAACCACACCGAGAGTATGGAATCTAAACGGAAGAATGTGTTCACAAAATGTTTTAGAACTGATCTGTGCCCCCAACAGTTCCTAATGGAGTGCTCTCCATGACCGCTGGTAGCCCTGCTGCTCTCTGCAATGCCTCTTCCAAGGCCAAGAGTGTAAGAGTGCTTGGGTCAGGCAATCGAATGGCCTCATGTGGGCTGTTTGCTCCTCCTCTTCTGTCTGCATGCATTCCACATGTCCTTCTGAATCAAAAATTTTCATATAGAAAATGTGTCCTAATAAATGCATTCCTTCCTAATAAAATAAAATGCTTCCCATAAATAAAGGGCTTCACTGCCCTACATAGAATCATAGAATGTTTTGGGTTGGAAGGGACCCCTAGAGGTCATCTAGTCCAACCCCCCTGCAGGAGCAGGGACACCTTTAACCAGATCAGGTTGCTCAGAGCCCTGTCCAACCTGGCCTTGAATGCTTCCAGGGATGGGGCCTCCACCACCTCTCTGGGCAACCTGTTCCAGTGTTTCACCACCCTCATTGTAAAGAATTTCTTCCTTATATCCAGTCTAAACCTACCCTGGTTTAGTTTAAAACCATTACCCCTTGTCCTGTCACAGCTGGCCCTACTGAAAAGATTTTCCCCATCTTTCCTATAGGCCCCCTTTAGGTATTGAAATAATACATTGCATTAATGTATGTTACAGATATGACTGCAGAACAGGTTATAACCACAGTATATGTTAAGATATATATGCATATATATTTAAAAAAAAAAAAAAGCTTAACATAGAGGTGTTATGAGGGAGTTTGATCAATGAAGGAACAGATGTGACTTGAATCCTACAATGTGAAAAACGTTTCAAACTTGTGTTAGTAATTTTCTGTATCTTTTTATTAGCGGCATTTTTGCTGCAGCTAATAAGGAAATCAAGATGTTCTCAGGCCTTGAATAAGTTACAATGAAAAGGATATCATCTTTTCAGCCATTTTAACCACCTTCTCCAGTGTTAAGACTGGAAAACATTCTCCTTTTGTGCCTCAGCCAGTTTGTATGGTCTGCTGTTTTGTGTTGCTACAGCAGATTGCTTTCCCTTCATTGTTTCATTAGATGGTTCTACTTTGAATTGCCTTTAATTTCAGTGATGCTATTCAGCACGAAAGCTATAATCCAGGAATCGTGCTCTCTTCACAGCAGAACTGATAGGAAATAATTTTGTTCTGCACTTTACATATGGTAATAACAGTAACTCTTGACATTTGCTCTTCTTTGTGGTTATTTTAGGTTCTGTACAGCAAAGCAAACAGGCTATCTGGTCTGGTGCTGGCCTGTAATGGAACAATTCGACTGTTTCTGCTCAGTCACATGAGGATGCACAGCAGTGGTTATTTGGGTTTCTCAATATCCCTGTTATTCCTGCAATGTCCAATTATGTTTTGGAGAAGTTAGAACAAATACAAAGCTGTCCCCAAAATAAGTTTGTATCCTCAAATAGAAGAAAAAGGTGTAACCGTGTTCATGTAGCATGCATATATCTGTGTATTTGTATTGTGGATATTGCTACTGGTATTCATATGAGGCTCAGGGTGCTTGGTACTGCATGAATGGTGTTGGAAGGTGGCTGGTAGCTCACTGAACTTCTCATCTGAGCAGGGGGGAGGGTTTGGTAAAGAAAAGAAAGGCACAATAAGTTGAAAAGTGGAATAACTTAATTTGGGGTATTTGAAAGGTATCCAGACTATTTTAGACAAAAAAGAAGAAAAGGAAAAAAAGAAAACAAGTGGGGGGAGGGGAAGTAGTTAAAAAGTGTCCTTTCCATTTAAAGATTGTCTGTCCTCATCATCAAGTATTTGTATCTCTCTCTCACCTTCTGTCATTTACTTCTGTGGTCACTGGATACTTAAACAGCAAGAACTATTTTTTCTGAGTTGTGGACTGTTTTATCACTCATTAGCAAGAGGAACATGACATTTGAAGCATGCCAGTAAAAGGAGACTTCGTGGTCCCGGAAGGGTCTGTAAGAATAGCAATCACTCGCTTGGTAGTCTGGAGCTTTCTAAAAATCAGCAGGCTAAAGGGCAAGCTTGAACCGCTGAAGGACCTCATGTAGTTAAGGAGTTTATCCATTAGCGTTTCTTGCCACTCTGCTGTCTAAACTGCACATACTGAATGAAAAGAACCTTCTCTTCCTATAACCCCATCCATTCAGTTTTATATTTCTGAAATATTTTCTCAATGAAATTATGGAAGTGATGACAAGCCATGCTGTTTTCATCTTTCCTCTCTTCAGTTCCCCCACAACATTGTGACACATACCATATTTGAAGTACGACTGTAAAAATGTTTTCTGTGATATTTAATTGAGAATCCATTGTGAAATCAGGAATTTGCTTAATATCAAGCCTGCTGCTTTGGTTAGGTGAAGGACTTGGAAGAAGGTGGCGTTGGGTCAGGTTTTCATTTTCAGAGCACATAATACCCAGAATGGCATTTAACAGGAGCTGAAGGCATGGCAGTGAGTTCATTTGCACAGAACTATTTCAGTCACTTCTAATGATTTACTAGGAAGGAAAAACCAAGGTGGAGTTGGCAAGCGTTATAAGAGTTTTAAGCTGTAAAATGCAAAAGAGGAGAAAATCCATTGTGAGGAATTACGAGGAAAAAGTTGTGGAAGACGCCATCCAGAGATGTGTGATTTCCTTGCGCTGACAGCCACAGCAGGCTGCTGTCTTTAACGCAGGCAGCTTACGCTGTTGCTCTCATTCTCCTCTAGCTTATGCAGACATAACTCCTTCAACGTTAATAAGTTCCTGGAATAGTTGATAGAAGAACTGAACTGAAACCTGTCAGGTATCTTTTCCTGGCTTCCCCTTGAACACCCGTAGTCCCCTCACCCATTTTATGTTCTTTAATGAGGGGACAAAACATGATCCTAAATGAATGAGTTAATGGTTTTGTGTATGTTTGCATGTGTGCATTGAACAGTCTCAGGTTAGTTCTGTGTTATTGTCCAAGTCAAGTCAACTTTCTTCTGATATTAGCAATTCTTTCTGTTGTATGGGCTGTATTGCTTGCAGTATTGAACGGGTTTTTCTTAAAGCAATCAGGCCAAAGTAAAAGGTGAATTCTTATTGAAACAGGTTGTTGAAATGGTGGAGTAGTGTTCAAAAGCTCCTATTGCATGTATGTGATTGGGCACAGAGGGAATGCCTAATCCATTTGTCTTCTCTTCACAGGAAGATCAAAACAATTTATTATGTTGCTTATGGAAAATGAAATGTTTCAGAAAAGAATTATATGTCTGTATATACATACATATAGCAAAAAGAGTCAGTTAGATGGGTTGAGGGAAGTGTACAGTTTGTTTAGCTTGCATTAATTTTGCCCATGTAGTAAAGCTAGTGAGAGTAACGGGCCTGCGCTTTGCGTGCTGCAGTGGTGCTCTGCTTCATGTACTTCTATAAAAAGTATTCAAGCACCGAATTATTCATGGCTGCTGGACAGTAAATCTGCTCAAATCCCTTCAAAATTAAACCTGGTGGTCAAAATACCAGTGTCTTAACCAGATCAGTGACTTTCAAAACTGAATACAAGTACTTCCTTTTGCTTTGGCATGGATGTATTTATGTTTAATGTAGCATAGTTGTAGTAACTTAAAAGCAACTGCTTTTTTATTGGGGGAACAATGTGACTTTCCTTAGAAACAGATTTAAACACGATATTTCATAGATAAGCAATGACACTTGGCAATATTGTTTGACATGCAGTACTCATTTTTGTCCAGAGGACTCTGTATCTTTCTTTCTTTCTACTCTTCCTTTCTACTCCCTTTCTACTCTGTATCTTCCACTGAGGTATGCATATAAGCAGCCCTTTTGTGTTCTGTATTTCTCAATTAAATTCTCCTGCAAAATCGCTTTGCTACTTTGCCTGGAAAGATAAAGGCTTTCTCTGGCAGGAAATCTTAATTCAAATTATAAGATGCATATTTCTCACTTCCTTTTCAATAACGTCTAATTCGTTTTCCTTCATGTTAATGAGTTCCTTAGATCTACCTTTTGATGGAAAATCAGGATGTAAAGAAAGAATTGCTGTTATAAGAACACTGCACTAATTGTAGCCCTTGTGTCCTGAACTTGATTCTCCCCTTTGCATTTTGACCCTGTGGCAGTAGGTCAATAGGGTATTTGCATTTTGACAAATTTCTACTCTATTTTCACTTGGTGCAAATAAATTGTTGTAGCCATGAATGCTTTGCGTAAATAGCTTATCGTTTCATTAAACTCTGATTTATAGCTGTCACACTGGAGTGTTTGTGTTCTTCAGCCCTTCTGTTCAGTAGACACTAATCTGCTAGACAGTATGATTTGATCATTTATCAGATGTGTTTTGCTCTCGGTTTACCTCAGACAGCTTAACTGCATTCTCAGTTGTATCTTGGCTGTTAATTCCATTCTTTTTGTCTTTTTCTTTTCTTTTTTTTTTTACAATTTTAGATCTATGTTTTTGAGTGGCTTTATTCTTTGATTATAGCAAGTGGCATTGCACATATACAGGTATTGATCATTATTTGTAGGGGCTCAGGTATGAATGTCCTATGTCATCCAACAAGCAAACGATCGGGAAGTATGGTAGGAGGACTTTTGTATATGAGCGTGATGGTGACCTGGAGTTTTAAGCTTGCGTGAGATGGGCAGAAGGACAGCATGGGGTTTTCCAGAGGAGCTGCTGGCCATGGAAGGAAAGGCTCAGGGCTCTGCTCTGCCCAGGTGAAGTGCGGGTGTCTTGGGGGCAGCTGGTTCTGGCACAGACCATTGCAAACCCCAAGCAACCTTCCACCCCCATACACTGGAGCTGTGAGGAGCCTCAGATCCCATCCACTTGCCTCCTGTTGGGTTCGAGTGGAGTGGTGGTGATGATTAGCACCTACTTCACACTCTTCTGTGGCTTATTGGAGTGGTTGCCTCAAACTTTTAATACCTTCAAAACCCACTTCTTACCTTTTAAGTCTCTGTAACTCCACATGGTGAACATGTTGGAGAATGGTCTATCGGTTGGAGGAGGCTGTGGCCTC
The DNA here is from genome assembly GCF_000687185.1 of Egretta garzetta. Lineage (NCBI taxonomy): Eukaryota > Metazoa > Chordata > Aves > Pelecaniformes > Ardeidae > Egretta > Egretta garzetta. The sequence continues at coordinate 1,161,359 of NW_009258661.1, forward strand.
TTGGCTTTAGGGGATGCGCTAGCTTTCAGACAGTGAGTGTTCCTGCCCCGGGTGGATCATCCTCATGGTGACACAGTGCGTGTGCACAGTGCTGTCTTCATTTTGCCCTGTCCTTCAGTGAATCTAGGCTTGCAACACAAACACCGTGATGATGAATGTTTTCATATTCTGAACACTGCTTAGGTGGGCATAAAATTAATCCACTTGATTGAATTTGGAGCTGCTAAAGCAGAATTATGCATTTTGGGGATTTTGCAGAGTAGTGAAAACAAACAAACCAAAAGAACCCTAAAGAGAAAAACTTGTGAGGGAGTTGTTGCTTAGATGCACGCAAGCTTGACCTTAAAATAGTCGTGACATGGACTATTGGAACATGCATAAGGGAACAGCAAAGGATCTTTTATATTGTCATCACTGTGTTTGCAGTTACCCCGGGAGTCCACAAGAGCCAGGTCAAACCTGAGACATTTGCTTCACTTTCTCAGTGGGTGCAGAATGCCACAGAGGCATATATGTCTTAATGCAGCTATTTTTCCTTTTGCATTAAAACTAATTTGAAAGGACATGTCTTGATAAGCCATGCAAACTCTTTGTTTCTATGTTTTCAGGCAACTTAAAATTCTCCCCCTGAAATAGAGATGCTTTTTGTCAGTATAGCTTGACTGTCATATGGTTTCAAAATGAGAAACCAACCTTCTACTAATTGGTAGTTCTCTCTCTTGATTTTTTTAAATTATTTTAAGTTTCTAACAGTTTGTATGAAGCTGAAAAAGCCCCCAAACCCAATCAGTTCCATTTCTTCAAAGAAAGGGAGAATAAACCTTTCAGTTCTTTTCCCTTTTTCGGACCTGGAAAGGTCAGTATTGATACGGAGGGATGAAACTGCAAAAGAATTAAACCATGTAGCACTACGCGTAAGCGCTGTCGTTTTCAATCCCTATTGATACTTTTTGAAACCGCTCTGAACCGGTCAGGCCATGCATTGTGTTTGTTTTAATTAAAAATCAGCACACTAAGCTCCCTTTGATTTTTCCCTAGGAAGGTAGAAAACCCACTAATGTCACTGTGCACTGTTCACCATCTGAGATTTTCTTTTTATCCCCACCTCCTCCCGGGACACATGCACCTTTTTCTTCTAGATGCTGAATTCACCAGCTATTAGGATGCAGATGAGTTAAAGGAGAGAAAAGGCAGGCTCCTGCCGCCTGCGCCTTCACGCTGACATCAGAACATGCTGTAGGTGATAACGGCATCTTGTAACAAGCTTTAAAAACAGTGGTGTAGCCTTGACACACTATTCTAAGCAGGAGGCATTTAAAAACTTTTTAGCGAATCACATAAAAGGAAATGCGAGGAAAAGGTTGCGTATTTGAACACTGGAAATGCAGGGAGTCTGCAAAAGGTTGATGTCTATCGTCTTCGTGCTGCTCGGAGAAACAGTAACAGCTAAATGAGATATAATTCACTGCTCTGAGGTGGCACGTTAAGCACATGAGCAAAAGAAAGCTCCAAGTCCTTTCTCTTTAAACTGCAGATAGAACACATTAATATTCATTTTGTTCTGTGCCATCGTCTCATGTTTCAACCCTCCAGATGATAATTAAGACAATAGAAGATAAAATTTTGTACTGTATAAAATTGCATTCAAGCCTTAACAAATAAGAGATTATTCTGTCCAGTAAACAAAACATAATCATCCTGGCACCCTTACGAAGGAGAGCCTAAAATAGAAACTCAACTCTTTATAGGTCATGTAAAATGTCATCATCTCTTTCATTATCTGTACTGTTTGGATGAAAAAGAACTGATTAATTTAAAAGAACCTTGGCTTATTTGCTAACAAGGTTATTTTCTCATTGATTGCTAGGAAGTCTAGTTCCTTTGGAAGGGGTTGCAAATTATGAGTAAATCAATTGTCAGCCTGTGTAGACACAGCTGCCGTTGATGTGCTGGCAGTGTAGGCTTGCGTGCGCATGGTGCTTACGTAGCAGCTTTGGGCAGACCTCCTTCCAATGCAACTCCTGGGTCTGGGCAGAGGTGGAAAGGCGGCAACACGGGAGCATCGTATCACAAAAAGGCCAGTCTCCTAAGCTTCTTTTGAAAGCTTAGCTATCAAACAGGCTGTGTCTTAAAGGAAAGACTAAAACCAAAGATATTTAAAATTAGACCAATGACTGGCACAAAACTGCGGATAGTTGTACAGTTTCTTTATGGAGGAGGCTTGGGATTTGGAGTTCCCTGGGTGAACTGTTCATCTGTGGTTCCCGGGTGCCTGTTGTGCATTATGCTCAAAACTGATTTTATTCCAAAAGCCCTGTCTTCCAAAGTTCCTCCTTTGTTCCTCTACCCCAATTTAGACTCTAGAAGTGGGACTGTGTTCAAGTGGGAACAGTGCATTATTCTGGATTGCTCCTGTGATAAATAGCTATTCATTCTGCATGCTCTTTGTCTGACACCTTTTCTCGCCAAGCTGGGAGGTCCTGACCCAAAGTCCTTTTAAGTCAGCAGAAAAACTCCGAATGACTTAATGAGTGGAGGTAGAGCTTTCCAAAGTCCCGGAGTAACGTAGGAGCAGAAACCACGGTGACATTCACTCAGCAGAAATACGAGGGCAATACTGTGCTTCCTTGCATCTCTTGCTAGGTCATTTTAGACCTCTGCACAATGTTTTTCCCCTCCAGTTGTAGATGGAGTACAAGGGGCCCCAGCATGCCTCTGTTGCTTAAAAAGTCTTTCTACTTTGCAGGACTTCTGGAGATTTGACTGTGCACTCCCAAAAGCGAGAGAAGCGTAAAATGAATTTGAGGCTAAGCTGATTACAGCTTTCCATTTCAGAATCAGTGTGAGAAACCTCCATCCAAATGCATTTGATTAAGTGGGTCTGAAAAATGTTTGTTAACAAACCAACTGAGAAAGTACAAGGAGAGCTCTCCAAAATAATAAGAATAAAAAGTTAAGGAGGAAGAATTAGTATTTAAACACTTAATGCTGATTTTTATTGCTTTCTATTGCATCTCTTGTTGTCTTTAGCTGGGTCATCAGAGAGCTTATCAAAATAATTTAAAAAATAAAGTGGCTATTGGTTTTAATGGCAATGACAGTAAAGCTGATGCTTGAGCATGCAGATTTCCTGGCGGAATTGCAAATTGATTAGAGCCACGTGAGTCTGGAGAGCTGACACTTACTGGGCAAAAATGGGCACAAAGCGTGGTCAGATCTACTTGAGTCCTGCAAAATGGGAAAAATCCCATGAAGCCAAAGCCCAGCAGCAAAGCCTGATTAAACATTTCATCTCTGTTTTTCCTGTTAATCTTTCACAAAAGCCATTCATTGTGGACATACGAGAAAGCCACCAAGGCTGCTGCTGGAAACAGTAACGTAATGGGAATGAAACCAGTGTTTCTTTCCACTTAGAATTCTGGGAAACTGTTATTTTGACCATTTCTGGTTGTGTATTTTCCAGTTAATTGTTTTTCGTGTGAGATGCCTGCAGCTAAGTGGATGTGCTCACACAACAAAGGCCTCACTTGGGCCTAACTGAGCAGCCAAAAAATTCTGTATTTCCTTTTCTACCAAACCAGAATCTGTGAAACTCCATTCTGGAGGTGCCAATTTTTGGTGGTTTCAGAACTGAACCGGTGTTTCGGCTCCCTTTTTGTTTGCTGTGTGAAGATCTAACCTGGGTATCAGTAGTCTTTCATAAGCCACCACTTTTGGGTTAGCGTGCTAATTTTTATTCCTGCAGTATATGTTTTCTAAGGATTGTAAGAAGGAGAGAGATACTGAGGCATGTGGACAGAAGGGCTTGACTGGACCAAGCTTGGAAACTAATGAACCGGTGGCCAGGATCAGGGTAGCCTGGTGAGCCAAGGTGCAATCTGAAAAGGCGCCATCAGACCTATGTCTGAATTCTGCAGAAATTACATGTTCCTGCAGAATGTCTTCATTTTGACAAATGCCATTTTGAGATCAAAAGCATTCCATGGGAAATCTCTAACCCACCATACATTCGATTCGAGCTTTCCTCTCTTCATTCCGGTATTCTATTTTTCACCAAAAGAAACCATGTCTTTTTGATTCTGTTGCAGAACTGTTCTGCTTTACATCTAAAGGAGCCATTTGTAGGCTGTTTCTTTGTAATTAAAATTCTTATCCCCCAAAATGTGTTTTCCATTAAAAATTCCTGCCCTGCACTAATAAATCTAAATCTTGTAGCTATTGTCTCTGGAAATATATATTTTGCTATATGCCACATATAAACATTTATTACCTGTTTGAGAAAATGTGGCTTTTACCATCTGTAATATTCATATTTGTTTCTTAGGGGGGGAAAGTCAGGGTGACAGAAACATGATACAGGCACTCGTAAACATATTAAGAAAATAAGACTTTGTGACCAAGGCAAAAAAAAACTTTGTTACAGACCCTAGTAAGCTTTTTCATGTACATTATATTCTTTTTTTTATTGCCAAACTTGCTTTATATGAGGTATTAAATTTATGTTGGAGACCAAAGCTATTCAAGTTCATTTGGGCTTTGGTTTTGAATGTGAGTTTTCTGATATTTTAGCTGCTGTCATTGGCCTGTAACATGGCAGCTACAGAAGAGAAGGGCTGTTCTACATGGAAGAGACAGTCCCAATAATAAGAGCATTTTTGTTTTACATGTGTGGAATAGCTAAGAGCAACATTGTCCTCATTCACTTCACTTTAGCTGACAATTTAAGTTTTGTCAATAAGGTATGGTAGTACTCTATTAAAACTCATAACAAACTGGCCTGCTGTAGTTCTTGCTTGCCCCACCCAACTCATTTATTCTGTCAGTGCTTTAAAATCTTATTTTAGAATTTCATTTCCATTTCCTCCACAAAAGGGAGGCCCACAATGCTGTGGATTGAATTGCTTTTACAGCGGAATCGGCACGTTAACGCTTTCCTTTTACCAGTGAGGTTTTCTGAACTTGCATAGGTTCTTGGTCAACTGAGCAATTGAAAAGATTTAGCTCATTGCATCATTTTGCTCTGAACTCTTTTAAATTGCTGCTGGATCTCCCATTCTTCCAGATCCTTTACCTGCCTGTTCAGCACTGTCTTTCTAAATTAGATTTCCAAGTCATAGAGCGGGACATTATAGAACCAGTTTGAATCAATTCCACTTTAAACTTAAACATATTTTTTCAAGAAAAACATTCAATCTTGATGTAACATTTTCCAGGGATGAAGAAATACCCTCCAACCATCAGAAAACTGTTCCAATGGTAGACTAAAAATAAAACAAAAATACTTGCAGTTAGAATAATTAACCAGAGCTAGTCCAGTTTCTTAGATCTTGTTTTCCCTTTGTCTACAATAAGAAATTTTAAAAAAGCTGCAGTCACTTTCCCTATAAGCCAGGTTGGTTGTTTAACCAGTGGGACCTTCTTACTCAATTTTTGTGGCTTCTTGTGCCTCTTGTAAAGTGTGCTTCAACAGCTCCCAACTGTTACACACATTTTTCTGTTTAAATGTTTGTTTGGTTTTTTTTCGCCCCCAACAGATTTAGCTCATAATTATTTTCAGCTTTGAGAGCCTCCTTTTCTAAATCACAAAGTGTTGTTGCCTGTGTGCTTCCTTTATGGACTCTATGTTAGTGGTTTGGTGTCTCTTCTGTATGTCCATAAATGTGTAATTATGTATTAAAAAGAAAAAAAAAAAAAAAAAAAAAACAAAAAAAACCACCACAGAAAAGCACAGCTCCACCTCGGGTTAAGCTTAGTTGTGCACTCTTTTACTTGCTACTACGAGACCACAGCGAGTCTTGTTTCTGGTTTTGTTTCTTGGCAGATCTTGTTTCTAGGAAGTTGCTAGAGCAGGTTGGAAAATCAAGCTGTAAGGATTTGTGTAAATGAATATACTGGAGAGACAAAAAAAAATATTTCTTTATCATAGAATCATAGAATGTTTTGGGTTAGAAGGGACCCCTAGAGGTCATCTAGTCCAACCCCCCTGCAGGGAGCAGGGACACCTTTAACCAGATCAGGTTGCTCAGAGCCCCGTCCAACTTGGTCCTGAATGTTCCCAGGGATGGGGCCTCCACCACCTCTCTGGGCAACCTGTTCCTGTGTTTCACCACCCTCATTGTAAAGAATTTCTTCCTTATATCCAGTCTAAACCTACCCTGGTTTAGTTTAAAACCATTACCCCTTGTCCTGTCACAGCTGGCCCTACTGAAAAGATTGTCCCCATCTTTCCTATAGGCCCCCTTTAGGTACTGAAAGGCTGCAATCAGGTCTCCCCGCAGCCTTCTCTTCTCCAGTGTCTTCGGTGAGACACTGGTGCGCTGAGTGTGCATCATCCAGCCATGCCAGAGAATGGGCTTTCCATCGGCATGTGCTTTGGGCAGAGCTTCTGATGGACACGTTATGATTTTTAGCTGGTTTCGTCCAAGGAGGCCAATGTTTTCTGTCTGACAGAGATACTTGTGAGGAAAAAAATAATTAAAAAAGAAGTATCGTAATTCTAGTGTTCTGATAATGTCCGCATTTAGTGTGCTTTTATGGCCTGACCATCACGGTTCTCAGCGTTAGATTTTATGTATTCAGTACCTCTGGAAATCAGGCCGTTAATATTGACATATGCCCGGGAGCCAGGGAGGGCCGAGCGAAAAACAATAAAGCTGTGATTAGTATTCAGAGGTGGTCTGGCTGGGCGATGGGAGTTTGTCCCTCCAGCAATCAAGGAAGAACAAGGATGAAAAGGGACTTAGCTTGACTGCTGAAGGAGTTTGAGGTCATGTTTAAAAAACCAGCACCAAAAACCCACTACCCGTGCTTAAATTGAAGAGAAGAGCAAGCAAAAATACTCCGAAGAATGTGAGTAGCGACTCAGAATTCCTGAATTCAGGCACATATGTCACTTTTTTCCCCATTTTTTCTGGAAGAATCAAATGCTGTATTTAGGGAATGGGTTTCAAATTTTGCAAATATTTTCCTAGTGCTGTTCTAGAAAATGAGTTTGTTGGCATATTGTTATGTGGGGCTTGTTCTGCTAAAGCATTGTAATGCCGTCTGTTTCTCAAGCTGATTTGGCTTTTACAGCTCAAATATTATATCCTACTTTTAGAACATATGGTATCTCCTTTCAGAAGACATACAGAGATATGCATCTAATTTCCAGAAACGGGTCGTTGCCTTTGAGTGAAAGTCTGCAAGTGCTTTCCATTTTGATTTTTCCCATTCTTACTGTTCTATCTAGACTTTCTTCATCACCCCCTGCTTCCCGCAAGACCTCCCTGCCTCCCAGAAAAGCAAAGACTCGCTGGCAGCTTTGAGTCTGAGCAAAGGAAAAGAAACAACGCTCCCTTATCCAGGTTGCTTCATGCAACACAGCTTTGCAGAGTAGGTGTCAGTGACAAATGCTGTTATGTGGCTCCCATGCGGACTGCGCTTTCCCAATGAAGTATTGCCGGAAGGTTGGGTTGCTCACGTAGCCCAGTCTGCGTTCATTGATGGAAAGGCTTTAGAGGAGACGGGGTGTGAGCCACTCAGCCTGAATCTTTCAGAGCCGCTCATGGAAAGAAGCTGTATCCCGTGCCACTCTCGTACAATGATTTCATTCTGCTTCGGATGTGTAGGAGGTTTTTTCTTACTTTTTTTTTTTTTTAAAAAAAAAGAAAAAGCCTACGTGGCAACATCAACGATTCTTGCCTCTAATTGACTGCTTCATACTCCTCATTGCTCTTCCTTGCTGGAACACACAGTGCAAAAAGCCACAACACAGCAGTGTCTTTGTGTGCAAGACAAAATGCCTTCCTCGAGGAATGTCTCTGCTTCCCTAAGTTCACCTCTGGGTCTGGCTTTCTGTAAAGTTTTGCAGAGCTGAGGCTTTGCTCTGGGCGCTTGGTTGAAGGTCACCGCCAAGAGGAAGCATTTATGGATGTGACTTTAATGTTACAGCTTGATTGCCAGCTAGTTAACTTAAGCTTCTAGTTCAACACTGATCTGGCCACAGAACTGTCGAAAGTATTTAGTGTGGTGCTAATCCAGATTTCATTGCAAACAAGTCTAGAGGATGTTGCATTACTTTGTTCTTTGCACATCTACCTCCCCAAGCTTTCCTGTGAAAACCTTTTAGCACGTGTGGCTATTAATCAGTATTACGGTTTATCTTGGAGATTTTTCATTTTAGTATGAAAATATTCTGCATTTGTGATCCCAGCCAGGTCCCTTCTCTCACCTTGGCTCACCTTGCTCTCTGCTGTGATCCCCAGAGACCACCGGACAGTCTGGGCACCCTCCTTGTCTTGTGTTTGTGGATTCTTCAAGGTGAAAGAGGAAAACAAAAAGCTGAGGCAAGAGCTTGCAGTGCTTCTTGAAAATAGCATGAGGGAAGAAAAGACGACTGCTATGAGTCAATAGCAGAGTAGTAGTGGTTAATCTCTAGCTTTTAGATGGTTGGGTTCACGATTAACTATGCAGTAGGCAAGAAGCACCCTGGCCTCCTCTACATCTGCCAGCACCCATATGGATGCAGCAAAGCCATGTTTCTGAAGCTCTGTGCCTGACCAGTTCAAATGCATTTAGAGGTATCTATGGCCAACAGTCTTTAATACTGCTGACCTTTCTTTTCCTTCTTCTGTTCATCATATGTTCTTGTTGCTTCAGCTGCATGCTGTCAGTGACCTGTATTTTTGCTTCACATGCATTAGATTTTTCCCTTCTTCCAGACTTTCCTGGGGCAGGTACAGTTGCTACTTTCTCTGGAGAAATGTCATCTTTTATTCAGTGTCATAGTGCAGTAGGCTCCATATGGACACAAAAGATATCAAATGCTTTAAGAAGAAAGGAGCAGAAAATGACCTCATGTTTTTCCTCATTTGCTTTAAGGTAGGACCCGTCTGCATGGAAACCTGCTGCAGCAAAGCTGTGCCAAAGATCAGCAGAATCAGGTTTTTCCTTTGTGTACAGCTTTAGCAACCCCCAGCAGTTTGTGTCACCCACCAACACTGTGGACAACTTGACCTGCTCAGACGCAGGGGAGGGATCCAGGACTGTAGATGTAGTTAAACAGTGCTCTTAAAAACCCCAACAAACTCAAACCTTGGTATTATGAGGAAGAAAATAATAAAATAGTTTCTTCTTGAGGTAGTAAGATCTGATTTCTACCATCATTCATGCAGTAGCTCTCAGATGACTGAACTATGCCTATCCAGGCTCTCCTTTGAATCCTCACAAAAAGAGAGCTTGAATTGGCAAGTGTTTTAATATTGGAGTGGCTTAAAGCTTCGGGATGTCTTTGCCTGCAGTGATGCTGTGAGACTCTTTACTTTCTTCGTATTTTTCTTATTCTTTGAGCACATTTTCAGTGTTAACCAGACCTATAGGGCATCCTGCTGTCAAACATGACAGTAATCGATAGCTTTCCTGCGGGCACCGTCCGTGACGGAACACGCTTGCCTTCCTGGGATGCTGTTGTGGCTGTGTGGCCTCCCTCTCTCCAGGTCAGGGTTGTCCCGGGCTGCAAGGATGTCAGAGGGTGAAGGAAGGTTTCTTCTCCAGGAGCTTCAAGAAATTCAGGGCAATTTGAAATTTGAGGGCACCAGAAGCTTGAAAAGGCCAAAGGGGGAGAAAGGCTGGTCTTTCTGCTGCATTTGCTGGCATTGCTGATCTGAATTCAGCTAGGGGCAACAGAAGTGTATTTGTCACAAGCGTTCAAAATTTTCAGGCCTGGCGTATAAATGATAATATTTTTGCTTTTCAACCTCCAAGCTTGAGCTCTGTAGGGTTTTTTTGGCACTTCGCAGCTGAAAGACTATTTGTTTAAATTTACACTAGAAATATGAATCACTATTAATGCACAGAAAATAAGGTGGAGCGCCCTGCGTGTACAGTAGATTAGGTTAGTTGCTCGTAGAATAGTTTCACCGGGGATTTATGATCTGTTAAGTGCATTTCTGTAGCAGCAAATGCTGAATTACCACTTCAGTGCTGGTTCATTCACCCATGCAGATTGAGAGCGATACCAAAAGGTGCTGTGCCAAGAAAGCTCTTGCCTGCTCCTTGATTCTGAACACGACCTGAAAGTTTTGAGTGAGTACGTCTCCTTCAGATTCACAACTTACACCTAAAATAATATTTTAAGAAGTTCTGTTAGTAATAAAGTAACAAGTGTTATTCATTCTCCAGACAGGAATTACTACCTGCGCTGAAGTGCTCTCTGCTGATTCAGCAGCCAGGCTGCTGCTGAAGCCTTAACCATGCTCCATCAAAGCTGAGTTTTATTGCTGTGTAGGTAGTTCATCCTGTAACTTTGTGCAATTCTTTATAGCATTACCCTCCAGCTTATCATAATTTCCTTCCACTGAAAGGGTTTTGCAATGGATGTGGCTTTGTTGTTCGGAGAGGTTTTTAAAGCATAAAAATTGGAAAGTATTTTATGTTTGACTTCAGGAAGGTAGGTAAAGGATGGGCAGTCATTCTGCTTTGGTTGTGGTATGGATTTATTAGAACAACGGAAACATTTAGGCTCTGATCTGAGCAGTTCATCTATCTGGAGTCTGGCTGTAGCAGGCTGATACAAATTAAAGTAATATACTGATTGGGACTGGATGTAGCATTTCCAACAAATATCCAGTCAGTACCCTCAGACCAGGAGTTTTTGTCAGCAGAGACTCTCCAAATTGGTATGGAAGCAGTTGTTGACAGTGATGGACAAGGCTATTGAAGCATTTATGGGGGACATCCAAACCTGTGGACTTCATGGGAATGGTTTGTACCCAGCAATAAAAGTTCACTGGTGTTATTCATTTGTTTTTAATAGAGGAAAAAAGAGAAGAAACCAGAACTGGAATCAAATCAGGTGTCTGCTGAGCCATGTTAATTGTTAAGCTGAACTCCCATGGCAATGTTTAAAAACCTTTTTAGCACACTGAGCCATAAAAGGTTTTTAAGTTTACTTGTGTTAGGAAAATGTAGTAGCAATTAATTTACCAACATGTTGTGGGTGAACAAGGTACCTTCATTTCATGGGTGGCTGGAAGATAGAACATGCTTAGATTATTTTGAATTTAGGAAGCCATATGAATACTTAAGGCTTTTAAACTGCACGTTTTTGCTTTGTGATCTTACTTGAACTCTGGCCAGTCATGATGAATGTTTTCTGTCTTACTCTATATCCTTGTGTCTTTGACCTCACAGGAGACGTAAGATAAAAAACGTAGGTACTGGACTTTATTTACTTATTTACTTAGTAGTTAAAACAAGAAAGCAAACAAAACCATGATGTATTTCACCTCTTCTCCCCGGCACCCCCTTGACAAATGGCTGTTGGAACAGTGTTAAACCGTGACCTTAAAGCCACAGGCGTAATGAAACTGTTATCTGGCAGATGTGACAGACTCATCTTACATAAATCACTCTCTTTTGTCACTGCTGGCATATGGCCAATGAATCTTCTAATTATTGAATGGCTTTTATAGCCCCATTACTTATAATCACTTTTGGGCAGCAGCTGGAAGACAAGGATGGGACAGAATGAAATGATATAGCACAAACTATTATCATTTGTGTAACAACTGCTGGGATTAGGAATATTTGATGATGATGATGTAGTTACCAGCACAGTCTTGTTATAAAAATCTACTCAGCCTTCATTTTGTCTTCTACGATTGACTGCTGCCTACTGGACCTTGCCATGAAAATTATTATATTAATTGATCCAGAATATGAATCTCTCCAGACATTAAAAGAATAGATATGTGAGTATCAGGGCCACCTTCACGCCAGGGTTTGAGGAAATTCCATTGCAAGCATTAGTAAGGCACAGTGGTGATGCTTTAAGAAGTAGCTTCTGCTTCCTAGGACCCCTGTCTACGTCCCACTTTTTAGTAAAAATTTAAAAACAGATTTAGAAGTTGTCTTTAGTTACTTTATTAATATTTTATCATTTCTTTAAAAAATAGGTTTTTTTTTTTAAGGGGGATGATGGTTTTAAAACTAATGTAAGATAGTACACTTTGCAATTAAGGGGAAGTATTTTGGCTCGAATTATAGATGAATTTTTGTTGAGTCCTGTCTGCTGGGTAGAGCAGCAGCCTTGGAGAAAAGAGCACAACTGAAACCACCCAGCCTTTAGGCCAGTCAAACAACATTGCAAGTCCACTCACCACTTTAGAAAATGTGAGCTGCAGGTTCTCTGCTTGTGCCCACTTAAATGAGTGGGATTTTGGGGGGGGTTGTTTGGTTTGGGGTGTTTTTCCCCTTTATGCACAGTTCTGCATTTTGTAGCACAGAAATAAAACCTTGCCAACCATGATAACTCATTAATGTGTGTTAAATACCTTCAGATAGAGATCTTCAGTTGAAAGACCGTATGTTGTCATCAGGGATTTGTACTGCAAATTCAACATGTGCAATCTTTGGGTCTTTAAAAAATTGAACCCTTCCCTCTTGACATAGACATCAGGGCGGCGAGAGTAAGTCTTAATCCAGATGACTCTATTGCACTTCTGTCCCTTTAGCGAGGCCTTTAACCTTTCGCTACTTCATGGCCCTGTTGTTTTGAAATGGTCTTTGTCTGCCCACAGAGAATCCCTTTGCTAAAGACGCCTTTAAACGGAGATCCTGACAAGAAAAGAGGGATTCTGCTGCAATTCAGGAATGGAAAATGGATTTTTCCAGTTCAGGTGCTATCAGTCACTGTAAATGTAGCAATTGGTAGTCTTCCCAAAGAAGGGTAAAGCAAAAATATATACTAGTGTAAACCTGCCTATAGGAGTGTAATATCGGTCAGAGACCGCTGTGTCCCGGGCCTGACCCTGACCCATCTTCGCACAAGGCGCTGCCAGAGTATTGCTATTTATCAGGATTATCCATGACCATCTCAAAACATAAATGGGGTAAAACAGCTGCGGTAATTAATATAAACATAAACTATAAAACGATGGTTTCCAAATGCATAAAACATGAGTTCAAAATATATCTTCAGAATATACATATTGCGCAGTTCTGGCGTAGACTATCTACCAGCTGGCAGGAAGGTGCTGTCAGCCCTGCGATGTTCACGCTCAGCTTTTTCTTGAAAAAATTCAGGTTTTGCTTGGTCATTTATGCAGTCTGCTTTCCGTACTGGAAGCTCGGATGTCAATAAGGCGAGAAGCTTGCAGCCCCCCAGTTCTGTGCCGCTGCTCGCGGGTGGTAACGCTCTGGGAGAGATGGATGTTCTTATGCAGCAAAGGCAGCCTTAGAGGATCTGGTATGCAGCTTTCTTCCCTGCAAAAACTGGGAATTGTAGCAATAAGTGTCAGGGCATAATTCAAAGCATAGTTTCTCTAGTGACTTTAATATTAGGTAACTGTTGGAGGACAAATATGCGACAGAAGATTGAGGGTCTGAAAGAAGTGTATTTCGAACAGTCAATATTTTTCATTAAACACAAAACCATCTAGGTTACATATTTATCTCCACAAAATTGACAGGCACAATTTGTTTCTCAGAAAACTGTATGTCAGTAATATTTTTTTTTCTACGAGAGATGTTTTGTTTCCCCCCTTGGGGTTTGTTTTTGCTACTAAAATGTTGTTATGATGTAATGGTTTGGGAGAACAACTGATGTACTCTAAAATGCAGTATAAGAATAATAAGAATAATTGAGACAACCAGCCATTTGGTGAGTTGCCCTTTGTTTCATTCAACGATAAAGAAAAAATTCAGGTAACGAGATGGAAACATCTCAGATTTGGATTAGTACAATGGGGAGAGAAGTGGAAAGTTGGTTCTCTGACTGTATCTTCACATAAAGGCATCGATTTCATTCAGCAGAGGAAACAAAAAGAAGGGAATTTGCAACAGCAAAACCCAACCTTTGAACATGCTTTACTTCTACAACTTTAAAATGTGAATTTTGGTGCATTTAGTAGGGGAGAATTTCTTTTTGCATTTTTAATGTCTGATTTTCTAAAGCTAGATATATCAGCCTAATTTTGATTACAGAAATAACAAGGTGATTTTTTTGTGTGCAAATAAATGCATTTGCAACGTGTCCTGGCGGGGAGGAAGGGAGAGCTGAGCACTCTCTCACAAGACCTGTATCCTCCGGTTTGGGAACCGCTC
>NW_009258661.1:1175499-1183620 GCF_000687185.1 Egretta garzetta
CCGCTCTTTCTGGCTCGGATCTCTTGTTCCTGCACTGTTATCGCTGTAGGATCTCTTCACGTGCTTTTAGCAGAGAAGAAAAGAAAGGATCTCAAAAGAGTAAATGGAAGATCCAATCTCCTTGAGAACAGAGGAGTACTTTGAAGGGTAGTAGTATACTTCTAGTTAACACAGCTCATCTCGAAGGAGACTGGAGCCAGGTATTTTCATGAGCACAACTTATGCATGGAATTAGACTTTACAAAGGAAGGACTCTTGCACCAAATCGGGTGGTTCTGGGCACCTGCCCTTCAACCCAGCCCTGGTGGTCGTTGGTCTATGGACAGAAGCCATCAGAGGGTGAGACTCATTTCCAGAGGGAGCGTGCGTGTGCAACGGGTGCCCCTGTGGGTCAGAATGAATTTTACTGCTACAATTTGCACGCAGGAGGTTGCTGAAATGTCACTGGCATATCTTTCAGATTCTCAGGAATCGCAGGTGCATACATTTCAGGCTCAAAAAGAATTTATCAGAGTTTATAAACTTGTGTCTAGCACCAGAATCTACTGAATAATGCTGGTATCAAGCTCGTGCCCTCTCACCTCTGAGGAGATTTTTGGAAAAGATAATGAGAGTGGATCAAAACATTTCAAATGGTAAAAAATCCAACCCATTCCATGGTGAATCCTTTTAGCAGCTTTCTACATGGTGTTAGTTTCTGTGTTAGCTCATTTTCTTCTTCCAAGCGCTGGAGTGAGTTGCATGGTGTGAGCCTGCTTTTGTCCACAGCTGTGGTCTCAGTGGCTGCTGAGCCGAGATCATCAGGGCTGCAAGAAGCCTTTATTTCCATCAAGAATTTTCTGGAATTTAGCAACAAAAATGTGGCTTAGCAAGCATTTGTTTTGTTTTTTTTTTCCCCTCTTTTCTTTTTTTCTACCCATTTAAAATAAATGTAATAGAAATGAGCATCGCTGTGAGCTCCCTGAGGGGACAATCATATGAATGTAAATATTTCTGTAGCCCCTATTTTTTGCAACTGCCATCTTGGCTAGTGCATCAGTGACTCAGCTGGGAAATCCCAGCTACTGCATAAACCAAATAACCAAACTTTCCAGCGGGGGCCGTAATAGACTGAGATGCTAGATGGAACGGGCACAGAGGGAAGCTAAAAGCAGATATCATCAGTAAATTGCATATTTTCTGTGGTCAAACAAGCCCTAGCTCAGCAGAGCTTTTTCACCTCTAGACATTATTGTGACATAAATCATTGAATCATGAATCACGCGGTATTTCAGGAGAAAGCCCACGTTATGCGATATGCGCAGTTCATTGCATTAATTTCTTCACTGGAGTAAACCATTACATTATGTCCAAATTGTCATATTTGTTATTTTTGCTAGGTGAAACCACCTTATCTTACTGTATCTTGTGCAAAGAAAAATATGGACTGTTTAGTTAAAGACAAAGAAATGCTTTATTAGCAGATGCTTTTTTTTTTTTGTTCCCAGTCTCCCTCTGTAGTAAAATGATGTGCTATGAAATCAAACATCTGGAGTTTGGAAGGTCAGCTCTGAAACTGGAAAATGGTAGCCCACAGGTCTACCAAGCCCTCCAGGTACCTCCTGTGTGGGAAACCATTTTTATAGTGTAATAACCAGAGACCATTTGTTAGAAATGATAATCTGTTCTTGGAGTGAGGGGTGTTGCTGGGGTAACTCAGTAAAGTATGATGAGCCAGTGTTACCTGCCTTAATTTCAGTTTTGTTGTTGGAGCCATTTCTGTAATGAGCATCTTGGTCTTTAAAATTTTTCCTTATTTAATAGCTGGGCCTGCTGCCTAAGCCTTCCTTTCTTCAATAAGAACTTTAATCTTTAAGAAAAAAAAAAAAAAAGAAAAAGAAAAAGCTGTCTGGAGAACCTAAATACAAATCACCTATTTGTTTTTTAGAATTTGACTTAATATTTCAGACTAGAGTTTTTTGTGTTTAGTTTTGTTTTTAAACCAACGTTTCTGTTAAAATGTTGCAGGGCTGCATTAGGCAGATAGGCTGTTCCTGCCCATGGTCATTTTAATAGTCTACACTCTTTTTCTCATTTCTCTGGTACCGCTACTGCCTCCCAGCCCTGCTGCCCAACTGCAATCCGTGGCAGTATTATTGTTCTTGATTTGTTCTGCAGTGATTCCTAGAGGCTCCAGCCAGGAATCTGCAACTGTGATGCTATGTTCAGTGTCAACAAGTATTGAGATGACCTCTGTGTTACATATTCACAATCCAAAAAATCATAATGCAAATTATAAAAGACCATAGAAACAGCTGCAGTGGTTCAGCCCAAGGTCCATGTAGCCCAGTGTTCTGGCGTCAGCTGTAGCCATAAATAAGATGCCTAGCAAAGGAAAAGAAAAGAGGAAGGTATTTGATATTGCCCCGATTATTTTCCCAGATCTCTCAGCCACCAGCAATTAATTTTCAGCTCAAGGGACTTCCTACACCCTCTTTTGCAACCTCCGATGGGTCCGTCTTTCAAGTGCTTTTCCAGTGTCTCCTTGAAGCTCCTCAATAAGCTTCTTGCACCCACAGTGCTCTCCAGCAAGGAGATCTGCTGCAGCCGGTGTGAACTACTACCTGCCCTCTGGGCATGTTGGAGACCAATGTCTCCAACAGCCTGCAGCATCCCAGCCCCCTCTCTCGGTCCTTGTATGGCAACTGCTTCAGGCTTTGATCATCCTGGTTGCATTTCTCTAGAGCTTTTCCAGTGTTTTGGGTTTTTTGGTTTTTTTTTAAATTTTATTTTTAGAACAGAGGAGTTTCTATCCCTGCTCTCTGTATGTTCTTGTGGGTTTGTTTTTGCTCTTCAGTCAAATTAATGTCAATGTTATTCCAGATTTGGAAACATTTCATTTCTGGGAACAGACTTCATTAAGTTGCTCCGGTTCACATGTTCTGCTACAAGGAAGGATTTGGTGTTCAGCAGCTAGCAATGTTCATTAACAGCTATGCTTCTTTTTCTTTGTTTTTGTCTTTTGGTTGGTTGGTTTGTTTGCAACTCATTTATCTTTATGCTCACACGCTTCTGAAAGTGTTCAAAACTGAATGGGGAAATAAACAGATTTAAGTGAAAAGCATTAGATATTATTTGGTTGTTTTTAAGGACTTTGAGTGCTCTTAACTCCTCTGATAAATTCTTTCCCAACTCCTGCTGTGTGCTGGGGTAGATACCACGGCGAAGTACAGCACTTGTTCGGTTCTGGGCCATGTTCAGCTGTATTAGTGCTCCTAATGGGAGCCGCCTTTGCCTTCTGTCTGTCTGCCCAGCTCGCCCTCCAGTGAGCTGCAAAAGCAATACCCTACCTTTATTATTTTTCTTCTTTTTCACATCATCTGTCTTTCTCCATTTGCTCAGACAAATAAGTGATAAAGGGGAATGATGATCTGTTTAACACCACAGGAAGAAAGATGCATTATGAGACAAGAGAGACCTCTTGTTTACAGCGAGTTATTTTTGGTAATTAGCCATTTGTAGAGGAAGATGAGCCTCCGCTCATAAAGTCAGCATGCCATAATTTAGGAGACTCTGAATGGAAGTCTAACATTTGTCTGAATTGGAAATGTTAATTGTGTGCATTTAGAAATAAATAAATGGCTGTTTTTTCCTTTGCAGGAAGCAGACTGAACAAAGACCTGAGACATTATCTCAACCAGAGGTTTCAGAAAGGATCGCCGGATCACGATCTACAGCAGACTATTAGAGACAACCTTTATCGCCATGCTGTGCCTTGTAAGTAACCTGGTGGATTACATGTAGTAGAACTTCCTTGTTTTGGTTTTTTTGGCTTTTTTGAGGCAGCCTTCACGTGGTGGTGTGCACGGCTCCAGGGGAGCCTCAGTTTTCAGCTTGGCCAGACTTCCATGTGTGACAGCAGATAGGGTTCAGGTAGAGCTGAAAAGGAAACTAGTTCATCCTTGAACTCTGCTTTTTTGGTGACCTTTTCGGAGCAGCTGATGGTTTGGTGCAGGCCTGTGATGCTTACCACGAAGCAAAAAACCCTAAAAGAGCAGCCATGAAGCGAGCACTTGCCTTAGAAATAGTCTTCATTAATATCATTATGGTGAATGTTCCGTTGTTGGTTTGAAACCTGTGAATAAAAAACCTGCTTTTATTTTTATTTCCTTAGCAGAACTTTACGTCTGGTGCTTATTTAACTTGTGAAACTGAACAGCATTTTATGGCTGGGTGCCATTGTAGCAGGCAACTGCCACTTTTGGAAGGTCATCCTCAATTCAAGTAGGAGATGAGCAGCAAGAGGTAGTGAAGCTGAGAAAGAAATGCTCTTTTTCACTCAGAAAACAACCAGGAAGAAAACTGAGAAGTTTAGAGAGTGTAATCTTTAGAAGTTTAGCAACTTTACTCAAAATCAGACTGTCCTTGGCATTCTGGGAAGATGTGCAAAGAGTGGAGAATGATCCAATTCCATTGCAGCCCTGGCCTTCCCCAGCTGCCAGGAGAGGCTATTCTAAAGCAAAGGTTTTTCTGCTTGAACTTTGAGCTGTGGGGATAATTCAGATCAGGCTGGGTTAAAGAACCAGCAAACACCTTAGTTATAGCATACTGAGATGAGCACTGAACTATTTTGAATCTTTTTGTCTCAACATGAATCAGTGGTTGTTTATCCTGGTAGACTCGTATAAATGTTGAATAATGATGTTGCCACTCAAAAAAGGGTATTTGCCAACAAATATTACAGGATGGTATGTAGAGTAATAGCCATTTCAATCTAAGTGTTGCACGCAGGAGAACTGTGTTGGACCACAGTTAAAATTGTGTGGTAACACTGACAAATGTTGAGTCTTCAGACAGATGCTGTATATCACCATTGAGTTGATTCTTATTTTGTCAGTGGAAAGCATGGACCAAATTATGTTTAAAGTGCTGTGCTTGGGCATAAAGAGTAAATATGGATTATTATTTTCTATTGAACATTTCCATTTTCCATTTTGTCAACATGAAATGTGATTAGTTTTCAATCATCTAACTTGCCAGGCTGCAGGTTTTTAAAGCATACTGTGAAAAGTGCCTTCTAGGAGAGCACGTGCCATGTGAGGCTCGTGAGGAGATGCAATGTCGTGATGCTAATGTCCTTCTGCCTATGTGTTATATTCCAATTTCTAAAGCAGCAAATAAAGCAAATGAGTGTAAGTTCTGTGGAAGCATTTTGTGCGTTACCAAGGTTACATTTTGCAATGCTTTCCATTGATTCGTTTCTCTGATTTATTGAACTTGATGGTGAGCTAAACCGCTTGGACTCGTTAAAGACTTTTGATTTAAAATTAAGAGCAGTGAAAGTGATTCCCGCCTTTTAGAAATATCTGGGGGAGGTATGGGTTGTCGATGTATTAATAAGAACATCAGTACTTATGTTCCATTTATGGAACAAATGGAAAAGCTGAGAAGTGGAGTTAGTTATTGTGTCTCCATACTTTCTGAGTTGTAAAGCAGGTAGCATTTAATTTTTTCTTCATGTACTGTGGGGATGGTAATAGTGGTAGCTTTGAAGCATGGTGCTAATATTCATATGTGGGTTTGAATGAGACTGCTGCATGCACGGTGGGTTGGGGTGCTTTACAGGTCTGGAGATTAATCTAGCTGTATACTCATATTTTTATTCCTTGGTACACGTGACCGGTAAATCCAGAGCCCTGGACCAATCTCTAGTGCTAATGGATTATGAAGTCTTGTATTCTGAAAATGGAATTCCCTGCTGATTATGTGGTAAACATGAACAAGAACACAAGGTCACTTGGACTGAGCATGCTTGGCCTGACAGCTGCTTTTTGTTGCACTAATATAAGCGCTAAATGAAGTGATAATTAGTAAATGCAAAATGGAGAAAGGAGATGTTAACCAGTTCTTCTCCAGAAATTCTAGTAAGAATCCCACCTAGTTCAGTTCTGACTGGAGAAAACCCAGAGTGTTTCCCATAGAGCCACGTGCCGGTTGCGTGCTTGGTTGACTTGGGAGTGAAGACATGGCTGTAGCTGTTGTAGAACATAGGGTCAGGCAGAGGGGAGGAAAGATGCTGGAAGTTTGAATTGACCTTGTAATTTCATATGACAATGCCATACTCGTTAAGCATTTAGATTTTTACATGAGGAGTTGATTAAGAGTTTGCTTTATTTTCTGGTGAATAATCAAGGGTAAGAGGGTGGGATGATGTCAGCTCCCAAAGAGGATATGGGCATTGCCTAAATGGGTGATACAGGGATGGTTTTCTGAGAGACCGGAGGACTTCATTCCTAAACGTGGGAGCTGTCATAAAGAAACGAGGCCTTGAAATGGATGCAAAAGTGAAGTATTATTGAAAGAAATAAATTAATATTTTTGATTTATCTTTGCGAGACAAGGTCTGCCCAGGCTCCTCAGTGCCCTCTGCCCCTCCAGCGTGCTTCCTCCGACTTCGTACTCTCAGCTCCCTCCCCCCCCATTGAGTTGATTTTTTTTTCTGCAAAGATCTGTAGTAAACAACAGCTGTGACAAACTTCCAGGTGGCCTCCAAGTTTGGTTGTCGTGCCGTTGTGAGTGCTCTGCTGTTACTATCACACCAAACCCACGGGTTTATTTATGGACCCAAAGCATTCTCCTCTGGAATTTACAACTTCAGCATCCTAATCTAGGACTGAGCCAGAGTAAGGAGGAGAGGCAGGACACCTTATTTATGTATTTGGGTGGTGCATATGTTGCTAATGAAGCCATGCATTTACAATGTACAAATCTTTGAAAGAGTTAGTGCCATTCAGCCACTGAACTAGCTTTTATTTCAGCTGAACCAACTGTGTGTTATTTCCTTTACTTTCTTCCTGATGCTCTCATTTCACTGTTAACTTCACATGCTGGGTCAGAGACTTTTTTTCTTGTCTTCTGCTTAAGAAAAATCAGCATCTTTAGCTTGAGCAAAGTTATTCTCCTCACGTGTTCAGATAAATAACTATTCTCATTCCTGGCATGTAGGATCCACTGTCAAAACTAGAAAAAATCCTCAAAAACATCATCCAGATTAGCAAGATGTTGGTCCAGTCTCAGGCTATCCCCTCTGCCTTGTTTTATTTTGAAGCACCACGTTTTTCCTGTTTTCTCATGTGCCTGATGAAGATCACCAGAAATAACGCTCTATTTGTGGGCTAGCTAATGGCTCCATTGAGCTTGGAGTAGACTGTGAGTTGGCAACAATTTCATGATTACTGATCGGCCACGGCTGTACCAGAACTGCTTTGACTGATGCAGAGACTTTGCCCGCAGCTTATTTCTAGTGCAGATTTCACTTATTCCAGCTCATTTTTGCCAGCCCTAAGCTCTGAAGGGCAACAGGGCAGGGTTAGCAACTGTGCAGGGCGTCTTGCTGGGACACCTGATGACATGTATGAGTCCACCTCTGCTAACAGAAGTTGATGTGACTTGCATTACATCTGATTTGGGAGGAGGCTGAGCGTCCGCGATGTAGTGTGTTGGCATCCTGGCATTAGGTTTCACAGAGTGTTTCTTAGGAGCAGAAATTCCCCAGACAGGATTGGTGTATGTGAAGTTGTACTTAGTGGAAAATGTGATTACTTGGAAGTATATGTAAGAATATATTCATTAAATAGGTGTTTCCAAGTAGCCTTGCCTTGGGATATCTGTGCAATAGTGTTAATTGAGAAAGATATGTGATAGCAACTTATTTTAACATTATAGTGCAGCGGGGTGTCTAAACCACTGTTCACAGAAGGCTGAACAGACAGGATTATCTTCCTCATTTTGAAATGATGGTAGAGGGCATCTGTTTAAAATAAACAAGCGGTACTGGCCATTTGTCCTAGTGGCTTGTTCTCAACAACCTGACAGCAGTTTTCTTTTCACAGTGTATCAAGAAGAATCAGAGAGGTGATCTTATTTCCATACAAGCTTATCTGCTTTTTTTCCCCTGAGCACACACGCTTGATTCTCCACTCGTTTGAGTCATAAAATCATAGAATCATAGAATGTTTGGGGTTGGAAGGGACCCCTAGAGGTCATCTAGTCCAACCCCCCTGCAGGAGCAGGGACACCCCTAACCAGATCAGGTTGCTCACAGCCCCATCCAACCTGGCCTGGAATGTTCCCAGGGATGGG
>NW_009258661.1:1183881-1195026 GCF_000687185.1 Egretta garzetta
GGACCCGCTCCAACATTTCCATGTCCTTCTTGTGCTGAGGGCTCCAGAGCTGGACACAGTACTCTAGGTGAGGTCTTACCAGAGCAGAGTAGAGCGTGTGATGCGCGGAGGCAGCTATGGTGGGTCTGGCATCTGCACCTTTACTTGCCAAAACAGCATGCCTGGTGCAGGCGTGGCTGAAATACCAGATCAGTGGTCCCTCCCTATTCATGTATATTTTGCATTTGTCTTTTTGCAGTACCGTGCAATTCCTTTCTTTGCCAGGCTGTAGTTTTATGAACCAAAACTCTGGAAAAGGCAAGGTCTTTCTGATGGTAGATGAAACAGGGGCAATGTAATGGCTAGCCTAGAGTTAAGTCTTAGATGTCAGCCTAGACACTCTGTGGCAATCTTCTTTTGTTATTTTCTTCCTCTTCTTCCCAAAATTGGCTTTTAAAACCTCAGGAGGTCATCGTTCAACAGCTGATTCACTTTCCCAAAACAAGTACCTGCCCTGGGATTAATTGGCTGGAGAGTTTGAGGTTAGAGATTTACCACTTTCATTTCTGCTGTCTGTTCTCTCACCTTCCCAGAGTTTGATCTGTTCCTCTGTCTTCAATTACAAAACAGTAGCTCCAACTGGCGTGGTTAGTCCTATAGGGGAGTGTGGAGCAAAATGGGAAGAAATGGATGAAAATCAATAGTGTAAGTGTCGAGTGATCTGTAAGGAGGCTTAGAAAAAGACAGCGACACCCAGGCACCTGGCTGGCCCGAGCTCTCTGAGGTGTCGGTGGGAAATTTGAGAATAAGTTTCTTTCTTCCAAGCGATCTGCTGGGACAAAGGAAACGTCTCCTTTCTAAGGAAAACCGATAATATTGAACAAGGAAACTTCAAAGTATTTATAGGACAAACTTTAGTAAATGGATGTAGAAGAGCACATTGAACCTTATTATCTGGATTAGATGTTTCCATGGATAAGTGAACTACCAGAGGGTTGTGTGGTTGCTCCAGGAGCCGGATAAGCTGCTACGTGCATAACCACCATCATCTGCAGCTCATGGTGGACTGGAGAGACTAAATGGGCTGGGGTGTGATGGAACTGCTGTCAAACATGCAGACTTAGGTGATTTCCCAGGATAGCTTTTAAAGTCCTGTAGCACTGGGTTCCCCGTAAGTATTTCTGAACTTCAAAATGAATCGATAGAAGGGATCTGCAAACTGGCTTTCAGAAGGTTCCTTTCTTTAGAATACGGAGTGTAATAGTGGAGCAGTATACTGGGAAAAAATGTTGAAGCGAAGCAGAAAGACCTTTATGTCACAAATGCATGTGTTTTCACATGTGGGGATATTTGAGTCACAATTTTGAAGTTATTTTTAGTTGCTAATTTTTATTAAGGATAAACAGAATCACTGACAGTGCACATTATTTTTCTTCGCAGGCAATAAATCATCAGTTTATGTACACAAATGTTCTTTGAATTCTCAGAAGCTTTCCAGACCTGCAGCCGTATTTATTATCCAAGTACCTTTTGTTGCAGTTCCCTTCCTAGAGGTGTAATTCTGCCTTTGTAATGAGAAAAAGTTGCAGTGTCCACAAAACACTCATTTGAAGGCCCACACTGATAAGGTGATGAACAGCAGACTGATCTTTTTTTTTTTTTCTAACACACAAAAAAATTAATTAATTGCTTTACAAGATTTATGTTAGGAAAAAGTTTTAAATATTTTTAAAATAGTGTGCTTATCACTAGGGTGCGACATATGGGTACCAGCAGTATGTAAAGATAATTTTTCTCAGAAACATTTGCTTGTGAGTTAATGTAACTCTGAAGAAAATGAGGCATATTTTCCATGCCAGCTAATGTACAGACATTTACTTTTTTCCTGTGTTTTCAGCAGGGGCTGTATCCTGAGTACAGAGTACAGTGGGTTTAGAAAACCCTTGTAGCTGTGTTCCAGGGAGTGCAGAATTGCAGCAGGCTCCCCTGCAGTTTTCAGGGATACAATTATTTCACATATTGGCGAACCAGATGTGTTTTTCACTTTTGAAAAATGCCTGGTTTGAGCAACAGGGCCAATATTTCTGTAGTTTAGTTCCTTTCTATACACAGTCATTTCTGTTTCATCTAGAAGACTTCAGACCTTTTTTTCCATCTGGTCTGTCCTTTCAGATCAATAATGCATTTTGTGCCAGTGTGGTGGTTGAGTTTGGGTTTTGTTTTTTTTTTTTTTCCACATTTGGAAATAAAAGCACTTATGATGGCAAATATTGCTCCATCTGCTTACCCATTTGTGAGGAGTAGCTTTTTTGTATTTCACTGTACACCCAGCTGAAATTGCATGAGGCACCAGCGAACAGTACAAAGCAGGAGAGCTCAGCCTCGTAGGCTCTCCCATGCCACTTGCCAAAGGAGATTTGGGTAAGAAGTGTGGGAAGAGATTACATGACTACTTGTCTTTGTTTTCTTTGTTAGTCCCCAGTGTACTTAATTTTGCGGTTTTTTTGTTTTTTTTTTTTTCATCATGGTCACTTTGTGCTACGGTAAAGCATCTGCGAGTAGGTGTTTGGGTAGTGCAAACAATGACTGTGCATATGTTTTAAAACGTAAAGGTTTCGAAGGTTGTGAGTCTCTTGGAAAGCAGAGAGTAAATCCGAGCTGAGAGCAGGTACTGCCGCTTGGAGGTTGAAGGGGTGAAGATGAATTACCCCACGTTATTCACTTCAAAACTGGCTCTGTCCTGCCATAGTTCTTCATACAATATCCCAGGGTCCTGATTAGATCTTTTGTGAGGGCTGCAGTGTCTCAGCTCTTGATTTCATTGAGGCAGTTTGATTTCTTTTCGACTACCACCATGTCTCTGTTCAAGGTTTACAGTGTATTGGTTACGCTACAAGCCAAGAGAATGAATGTTCTAGGCAAAAGGAACAGTTTAAAATAAGGAAAAATTGAATGTGTAGCTGTTCTTTACCTGTTCTTCCACTCATATTTGAGTTCGGGGTTGACATTTCATGATTAACTCCCTCTAGAAAGCACCCATCACTCCATATAGGTATGTTGGTGCTTGGATGTGGTGATTTGCATGGTGGTTTCACTGTTACAAAAGTCTCGTGCGTCTTTTGTCAAAGATATCAGTACTTAAAAGAGGACACCTGAAAATCCTATTCTATTATTCTAGTCCAGCGTGGCACCTGCAATGTCATGTGGGCAAAACCAGTGGCATTGCAGAGGAGAGGACTGTGATTCCCAGTCACCCATATTGCTCCCGTGACGGTCCCTGAGCCCAGGAGGGCAATGGCAGCTGCCAGCTCCTGATGGTTTGATGGGGATGTAGACTTGCCATGTTTAATCTTAAAAAATTATCCTTTTTTTAACGTTACCATGCTTCTTCACATAAAGCGTGCTGTATTCGTCCTCTAAATCCTTTCTCTCTTTATTTCAGCAGAGAGGAGATTAGCCACGTAACCATTTATAAAACTGTTTAGATTCTGCTGGCTGGTTTTCTTCGGGGAGAGTGCCATACCCAGTACCTTTACTAGGAATAACTCTGTAAATTAATCTTCATTGATTTCCTTCCCCCCATCCCCAGTGAATAAGAAGGTAGAAAAAAATAGAACAAATATTTCTAGTTCTGCCCCTATTGAAGGAGAAATAAATCTTTCCTATTAGTCATAAAGGTCTAGATGGATCCTTTTTTTATAATGTCCTCTTGAATAATTAGAGCTTTGAGTTATGAAGTCAAGATTCCTGGGTCGTTGCCAGAACAGATTTGTTTAAGGGGGACACTAGTTCCCTGAATTCCTTTTAAAGGGCTTTGTAATGTCCCAGGCTGCTCTTAATTAGTGATTTAAGAGGGAATACATCTGTTTCACTGAGGATTGTGAAAATTATTATTTAAATGGAAATGTTTAATAAATGACTCTTTGAAAGGCTAATGTATCTTCAAAATGAGATGTGTATCAGAGTAATCAGGTGGATGGTGATCTAGCAGTTCTATTTGCAGGGTCTTTTTGGAGCTGAAGATGGAGAAGAACATCAAAGACCCTTGGAAGTGTCATCTGCCATTGAATCATATTTCATACTTCATCATTCATTCAATGCCTGCACTTTTTCTTTAAGCTTCAGGTTTAACACTTCATTTGCCAGGGGGAGAAAACAGTAGGCAAAGGTTGATGTTGGTAAAAGGAGGTCTGTAGGAAGCAGCAGTATCACTTATCAGATAAATGGATGAGACTTCATTTTTACCTCAGACCGTCATGGCAACAGAAATACTGCCACTACAGTATGGATTTTTCTACCGAGTTTAAAGTTGTTTAATGGGAGATTGTCATATGCTAAAAATGCGCAGGTAATCTTTGCTCTGTTAGGAATTTGAACTGGTGTCCCTCAGAACTAAGGGGCTGGGGCTGGTGATGGAGGAAGGACGAACTCCAAATTAAGAAGCTGCTGCTTTTAGCAAACTCCGCCTTGAATACATGAGGTGGTGGATATTTATAAATGCAGCATTACCGTCTCCTACTGTTCACAGGTCTTGAATTAGTAATTAAAAACTTGAAACTGGATATTTTCACTCTTTTCATTGACCTGTGAGTTTCTGAGCCCTTACTGCCATCTTCTCTCCTGTTTTTCTAGGGCATGGGGCTTTTGGTGTTTTGTTTTGTTCAGAGGATACATGAGAGCTGAAAATGTCCTTGATTAGTGAGGTTATTTTCAGCTCTCCTGAATCCAGGTGTGTAAGGTTTTAAGAAAAACAGTAAGTGTTGCAAGATGCCCAAGAGAGTTGAGGAGAACCCAGCAGGGCACTAAATGGCAGCGCAGAAGTCGAAGGCTGGACTGGACGGTGGGGCAGAGCTGGGCCCAGTTCTTTCAGGAATGTAAGCATCCCATAGTGTTCATAAATATCATTCCCATTCTTGCATTCCCATCATTTTAAATATATAATTTTGCTATCTCACCCTTCTGCAATCCTCTGCAAAACGCCCAGTGTTTTCTAGAAGGGAACGGCTGACGAGACGCGGTAGCGCTGCTGCTGTGTAACTAACCACGCTGGAGCAGCGCATTGACAGACATTCTGTAAATTGCCCACATTATAGACCATTGATGATACCATTAAAATGGTAAATTTAATATTATAGTACTATTAGATTTCTCCCTCATTAACTCTGATCTGATAAACAACCTCCGGCATATTTTGAAGGTAATAGTCACCTTACAATCACTGCTGCTCCTCTCTGTCTGGCATTTCAAGCTCCTATAGATTTATAGTTCTTCTGTCATCTAATCTGTACTTACTGCTTTATTTTGTCTTTGAACTTGTGCTTACAAGCAGACCCTTTCTTAGAGGGCCCTGGGCATGCAATTAACACTTCACAGCAAGAATAAACTCATCCTAAATTCCATTCCTGGGATTTAGGACAAAATCGGTTTCAGAGAATAAAATTATGAACCCCATGTTCAGGCAAGCACGGTGTGGACCTCCAGAGGTGTTTTAATACTGAGTTGGTACAGGGTAGTGCTGGTGGCGGTGGTCGTGTTCTTGGCCTTTGCAAACAGGTATCAGAGCAGCCTCTGCAAAATCTTGCTGGAGATATCAGTGGCGCAGAGGGGACCGAGCAGGGACTGCGATGGGTGCTGGACACAGCCCCCCGCCAGGCAGAGCAGCCCTGCCGCAGCGTGGTGGGGAGCTGGAAAAGCTGAAGAAACTTCTTTTCAGCTGTGTCTGTCCAGCAGAGACAACTTCCACTCCCAAATGTTAATCCTCCGGCAGGAAAACCACGAGCCACCGCTTAACAAAGTAATCGTAGCTCCTCCCGACTGGCAGGGAGGCTTCCGTGGAGGTATCGCTTGCCTCCTTGTTTTCCTAAGTGAGTCATGGTTTAATTAGAGCGCTGTCTCGAGGAGGAGGTGGTTGTTATACATCACCTATCACAATGTAAAAGTGGAAAGCGGCGCTGAAACGCTGACCCTTAATCTGAAGTGCACCATCTGTGTTTTATTTCCACATCTTGCTGAGTTTACAGTTATTTGAATTCACAGTTTGTTCCCCATTTGCTGTTCCCACATGGTAAGTGAGTTGGATCCAAAACGTACTGATGAAAGATTGAGAAGTCTGTTGGAGAAGTTTGTTCCTACCTACAAGAGTGCTCTATCTCACACTTCTTCCACCCTGTGAGTTAAATCCCAGCTGTAAAATCTTGTCTCAAGATGGTCTTCTTTCATGGTGGGAAGTTGGGGTTACCGTAAGGACAAAGCCTCCGTTCCCCATCCTGAAGTGATTTACGGTTTGCCTTTGACTTTCTGCTCAAGAAAAGGTAGAGAGTTCTCTCACATCTGACAAAGTGTTTGCTTTACTGTTCCTGCAAATTTGTGTGGATGCTTCTCTGGTGGTGCTTGGCATTGGAGCACCACTCTTAGTTAATATTTTTTCCTTTGTTAGTATGAGCCGGAGAGTTTGATGCTAAAATAAGACTGGGTATAATATACTGAAAGGTGCTGTAATTGCAATTGTAACAGTTTTCTTGGTGCAACTTTGACTTACTCTGATTTTAGAATGGGCAAGCAGCTCAAAACCAGGTTGAATTTCATTTAGTCTCCTTTGTTTCTATTTTTCTACTGACAGCAACCATTTTCTTAAGTCATAACGAACTATAAAAAAGATATAAAATTTAAACATGTCGTATTTCAAAAGCAAGCCATCAAAATGCTGAAGGCTGTATAAACTTAAATACCTTCTTTTGGCTTTTGCTGTAGACCACACAAGCTCTGAAAAATTGATTACTCTGGTGCTCGAAGGGCTTTCGTGATACAGAAACAGAGGTTTGCATTGAATTTCTTTCTTTGTGTGTGGGACTTTTTTTTTTTTTTTTGAAAGAGAAAAAGCCTTTAAACCCCAGATTAAAAATAAGTCATTTCATTGTTTCCTTTTCCCCCTCTTCTAAATCTTATGAAAGAGTTTTCATAAATGATTGGGGAGCTGCATCTCTGAATAAATGTAAAGTAAAATGTTCCATTTCTTTTTTTAATAAAGAGGCTTTTTTTTCTGGAATGTCCCATTTAGGTGCTGCCTCATTGAAGTGTCATCTGGTGAGTGAGTTTCAGTCTGGCTTGTGCAGATTTTGTGGATATTTTGTGGACATGAAGAGGAAGGGAGAGGAATTAAAAGTTAGTTATTTTTGTATTGCAGTTTTCAAATTTACTGTATCCAGTTCTCTAAACCCATCATTATCGCAGGCTTTGGACTTCCCATGGGGACTGTGAGCCGGTTGGACACATACCCAAAAAACCCCCCTAAGACTCAATGAGGCTGTTGTTGAAAGGTCCTGGAAAGTGAATCTTGAGCAAAGAACTTTTATCTTCTCTTTTTAAACAAGAGACACGTAACGGGCCAGCACCTTGGGCCAGATGGTGTCTTCATGAAAATATGCATGTCCTGTAAAATTAAGGCTGCTTTACATATTTGTAATCAGGCCATTCTCCTGTTCCTGTATGGCTATTTCTCTTACAAAGGTAATAGAAGGCTTGCTATCTTTTGGCAGCGTTTCACCCGTACCCAGTTCAAACACTTTTGGGGGGGGTCAGGTACTTCGCCAAGAGCAGTCGCTGTGTTTGCGCAGTTGGGTTTGGGAGTGGAACGTGGAGATGGTTTTTGCTTACGTTGCGTGGCCCTCACACACCCGTGCTGTAAACCTGCGTCCCCACCTGTACTGAGCTGCGTTGCAGGCGGTGGCTGGTACCTGGGGTGGTTCAGAACATCTGCTTCTTGCAGCAGCAGTGGTGGTGGCTTCCTTCCCTGCCGTGCCTGAGCCCTGGCTCGTGGGCGCAGGTGACCAGGGGTGGCCCCATGGCACCCTGTGCCCACCCCACCAGCACCTCCTGCGCCGTCCTCGGGGTCCCCACCTCCCCGCCTGCCTCGCTGGACCTGCGCGAGCCCTGGCAAAGCAGCCCTGGAGCTGCAGGGGAGCAGGTTTCCTTGTGAGGCTGGACTCCCCAGGGATGCCAGTACTGCATCGAAGCAATCCCGTCCTGTGAGATAAGTGGAAAGCGTCCAAGACGGACACCTGCTGGCTCTGAAGCAGTCAAGTGCTTTTTCCAAAATATCTGTGGCCCCTGTTCTTGATGTTTGCTTTTAAAAAGATACAGGCATGTGTTGGCTGTAAAAGAAAGGAGAAAAAAAAAAAAAATCATTGCTACTCTCACTGAAACTCCCTGCAGATTTAAAAGGAAGATGAAAGTTGGTACTTTAAGAAAAACTCGAAGCCTTGGGACAAGCACAGCAGAAAACAGAAGGATGCTCTGTGTTCTGCCTGATTGCTTGCAAAAATGAGTGCTGTATCTCCTACGGAGAGGGAGACAGAGCTAGAAATACATATTCACATAGTTCCCCCATTCTCGTGCCTTGCAAACTAGGACAATACCATTTTGCACTTCCCTGGGCATATTCTCAAACAGCAGCTCCGTGGAGGTGATAGAGAAATAAAAAGGGTGAGGGAGAAAGGAGAGAAGGGGGGGGGGGAAATCTGCCTCATGGTATTTCAGATCTCCAGCACACACAGGTGCTTTTTAATCCCTCTGGCCTACATATTCCACAGCCCCTAGGAATAGAGGAGTCGTGATGTAATGCTCTTTTCCTCACACTCCCAGCTTAAATACAGATGGAAATTGTTGTCATGTGTTAGAAATGTCACCAATAATATAAAAGGCAGGCTTCTGCATTCTCCCTTTTGCACTGTCAGCTGCTGCTGCCAGCTTATTCTTCCCTCTCAAACCTATTGTCATGTGGCAGAAACCCTGATGTAAGTAAGCCCTGTCCTCCCCCTGCTTATGATCCCTGCATTTTTTATTCCCCTCTGCTGCAGTGCTGAGGATCATTACATACCACGACTTAAAGACAAGACCTCACAAAGGAAGGATTAATCTTGTATTTGTGCTTGAATTTCGAAGGACTCAGGCAAGTGAGAACGTTCCGTTGTATTCTTTTTTTTTTTTTTTTTCCCGATGCTAACGTGAGAAATGAAAAGCAGCAAATGTGATAAGCTTAGGTCGGTGTTTCCTGGGCGAACCCGGTGGTTCCTCGGCTGCGGGATGTGCCTGTAAGGGGAGAGCGGGATGCAGGGGGAGGCAGGGGATGCTGTGGGCTCGGGGAGGGAGCTGCGGAGCGGAGCTGCACAGCCTTCACCCAGCCTGGGAGGACAGATGGCTAGTGCTACTTTTTAATTCATCAAGCAGGCTTTACGGGAGGCCCGTTGGCGAGCGGGCGCGCTGCGAGAAGCGGGGTCAATGGGCACGAATAGGCTGAGATCAGGACCAGATGCCTGCCGAACAATGGGGCTTTTGAAAGAAATGCGGGAGGAAGCGTGGCGCTGGCTTTGTACAGCCTCCGCATTGCAGGTTGGAATGGGGCAGCTCCGATTTAATGAAGTGCATTCCTAAACGTGGTCGTCAGCCCGGGCTGGGAGACAAGGGGACATGTCAGAAGGGGGCTTGTGGGGCCGGCGGCATATTAATGCGATACAGCAGGTGTTGCTAAATGTCTGTCCCCGCATTGTTCCTCGGTGGCTCCGCCGAGGAGGGGGGGGGCAGGAAGGAGACCTCGCGAGGGATGCACTCGTCTGGGGGGAGAAATGTAGCTGCTCCCCCGACGGCCGCGCATGCCGCAAGCGAAGCCGGAGGCGAGAATCAGCGCGCGCTTCCGCTCCTGGGGCGGCGGCGTGGGGCAAGGTGCTGGCCGCTGTGGGCTGAGCTGGGCAGGCGTCCCCCGTGCTGGCTCTGGCAAGCAAGGAGGGACAGGCGCTGATGAAAGGCGTAGCAGGGCCCAGAGGGTCCTTTTTTTGGCAAAACATCCCCTAAACTAAGCAGGTGCAAAGGCTGGGAAGTAAATCTCCAGAGAGCGGGCTGGGTCACCAGGGCAGAGGGGAAGGAGAGAGGAGGCAGAGATGGTGGCTCAGCTGAAATCCAGCAGCGAGAGAGTTAAAAAAAAAGGCATATTATTATTTTTTTTTTTTTAGCTTCTCCAGAAATACATCAGTTGTGAATGAGTTGCAGGAGCTCTGTGCGAACTGCAATAAACACAGTGTACGACATGTATAAAACCGAACAAAATATCTATTTCTGCATTTGCGTGTATCCTGCTGCACCGGCTGGATATACCCCTCTTTCAGATAGTTTTCTGTGTACCAGAAGTAATGTCCCTAAATACAGCCATGTAAGCCAGTGTCATTCTTGAAGGCTTGGGGGGGAGGAGTGTACACAGTCTGTCATTATTATATGTATTTCTTAATAAAAAGACACCCATTTAATTGCTGCCATTGTGTCGCTTGCTCCCCTTGTGATTTGTGACATGCTATACGGTATTTGTCAGCAGAATGAAAGGCGTCTTTGTTCCTTATTCATATTATGGCACACTGCATCTCTCAGTGAAAATGGAATATTTGGCTTTAGAGCTAACTTAGCTGGTGATCTGCGCGCCCTGCTACGCTGGGACGGGTGTCTGGTTTTTTCCCAGGAGTTTCAGAGGAATGTGCAGGCAAGGCTTGTATTATTTTATTTATTTATTTTTATGTATCGGTCTGTTAATAGTGATGAAGGGTGATCAGCTTCATCTGCACGCATGCACAGTGGCTGCAGCAGCTTCGCGTACTGCGGCTGCCTTTCCCTGGATCCCGTGTCTGTGGATGAACGGCCAAGTCGGCCACCAACTAGGATTTAGTCCTCGTGCACCTTCGATCATTTACTGCTCTGTAAACCGTCAGCAGGAGTTTAGAAAAATAAACCAAGGGTCTGTAATGCGGACGAGCTTGTGTACCTATTCAAAGGTTGGCCATGACCACGGGTTAATAAAGGTGGCTACCAAACGGCTGGCTACCGGAGCGACTGTTTGGGGGTGCCGGTAGCACTGGTAGAGCACCTTCCAGCCACTGCTGCGGAGCGTGTGCTGGGCTAGGTTACGGGATCGTCTAACACCAACAGCGTTATCAGTTGCTACCGACCCCGTGTCCTTTTCATGCTCTGGCTGCTTGGGTATCAGCCTGTGTGCGTGTAAATGGGAATGGTTTACACATGTAGCAGCTGGAATTAGTAGCCAGAAAGGGTCCAAATTTAAGGCAGCCCTGGCCCAGGCAATTCGTAAGACTTACATCGCGTGAATGCATGGAGATCGTTTTTAAATTG
>NW_009258661.1:1195091-1239766 GCF_000687185.1 Egretta garzetta
CTTTATGCTGTTAATTACACTTATTTTCTACTCTGCAGTGCACAAGGAAAAATGGGCAAAATGCAAAGACTGGCTGAGTCCCGGGAGGCTCTGGTCTGCTGCGAATGGCTTTTCTGTTAGTGGGTCTGCTCAGTAAAGGGCCAGATTGTGAACCTGTTGCTTGTTGATGTCCCACGATGTGGGAAATTGTATTGAAGAGTAAATTTGCTCTGAAGAGAGCAAGGATTCGCTCAGTGGTGCAGAAGAGCAGGGAGTGTTTTCTCCCTTGCCAGCTTGTTTCTCCTCATCGTTGCCTACTGCTAGCTCCTGTCAGGTGGAAGGGATGATGGATCCTTGTAGATCCAAGAATGATGCTTCACTTCTTTCTGGGAAACTGCTACAGAGCTGGCGAGAAGGAGCTCCAGCAGCTGCTCCAGGAGCACTTCAGCTCCTTGCTGTTGGAAGTGTTGCAGAGCGAGGTTTTACCGTAACAGCAATAAGCCTTTTCCAGCTGAATTTCTTTTTTATACACTCTTCTAACGCAGGTAATCCAACCTGCAATTTGAAGCTTAGAGTATCCCTTTTGCTGTTATTGACAACCCCTAGCACAAGTAAAGCTGTCGTAGCAGTTGAAGTGTTGAGGAGTGAAAAAAAGCAACAATGAAAGCCATTAATTCAACAGCAGAAGTTGATTAAATGGTGCTGGGTTCTTGACTTTGCATCTGACAGTAATAATACTTACCCTGCGTTTCAGTCATTTAAAAGTTCACATGCTGCAGGTAAGGCTCTTGCCGGCCCTTTGAAGCTTGTGCCTTTCTGACAGCTTTCCACCCCTTCCAGCGCACTGATTCTTTAAGTGGTTACGCAAGAAATGCTTCTGAAATTAATGCACATGAAGTCATCTTGGTCAAGAAATGCTGGGTGCTGTGGTATTCAGTAAAGCTTATTCAAAATGTGGTGCTATTTTCAGGCAAATTCCACTAAATCCTGTCTTGAAATCCTCTGAATATTTTGCTCTTGAATATTCCAGTAAGCATGATGACTGGTTCACTGTGTTAATCCTATATGGTCTTTCTGTCTGCAGCTAATCCTGAGCTGTTGTTGCTGTTCTGCATACACGAGTAAGATTCTTTCCCCTCTCCCCTTCACGGTATCCAGTAGAGTTCCAGCTGACTACTAGAAGATAACAGATCGAATGTCCTGCTCTTCCTTTTTCTCCACTTTAAGTATGAGAGTTGAGTTTCTTCAACTTGCAAAACAAAACCTGGAGGAGTAGGAAAAATACCCTTGATCTGTTGTGCTCTGTCCAAAAGCACGGACTGGCTCTGGCTCTGTGCAGGGTGTCTTCAGGAATCTCAGCTGTAGACAAATCTGGAAGACAAGACATGTTTAAAGCGAGCTTCCGAATTCACATAGATTTGACAGAATTTCTATCACAACTTTCATTAATTAGAAATGAAGCTGATAGTGATGTCTATAGTTAATGTTGTTCCTCTAAAATAAAGTTATTGGATTTTCCTAGTTTTTCCTTGCACAGTGAAATGCAAGGGGTAACAGTGATTTATTTATTTATTTATTAAACTGGACCTATCTGTGGCAGTTGTACTTTGGCAAAAGCTGTCCCTTTCTGATGGAGAAAACTTTTCCTTTGGGACAGTTAGTATCACCTCAAAATTACTACTTGACCGTGTTTCAGATTTAAGCAGAAAGCTTAAGATAAGGAAGGGAGATAGTTTAACCTGGGTTGATTCTCACAACCCCCACTGATTTCATCTGTGGGACAGATGCTGTATCTCCTTATAGTAAGATTGGCATGTTAACATGCTCTATACTGACATGGTTGCATGGGATATATGTATTTAAAATTTTTTCAATGAAAGGGTTGTCAAGCATTGGAACAGGCTGCCCAGGGAAGTGGTTGAGTCCCCATCCCTGGAGGTATTTAAAAGACAGGGAGACAAGGTGCTTAGGGACAGGGCTTAGTGGTGGGATGGCAGGGTTAGGTTAACGGTTGGACTTGATGATCTTAAAGGTCTTTTCCAACCTAAACAATTCTATGATTCTGTGATCTATTTGGGGTGTGTTTGTAATCTAAAAGCTCACCCTTGCATTTAACTGCTAACTTCAAAATGTCATGAGCTGGAGAGTCCACGGTAACTTAAGTAAAACCTTTTCTTAAAAATTATGTATTATTTGGTTGATGTAAAATATTATAATCACCCACATCTTTTCCTTGGAAGACATTATTTTCCTTCTTTTAAATAGACTTTCAAAGGATTCATTAAGAAAATGAAATCCAAGAAGAAAAATAGTTGACGCAGCAGTTTGAGGCCAATGAGGCAAAATTCCCAACAAAATTCATGTGTAAAGTCAGCCTTACTCAGCTGTGCCTGAGTGACTTGGTTAGATATCTTCTGAAAATTTTCAGTATTGAAATGGGGGAAAAAAACGCTATATGAATAATGTAGTCCTGTCAGAAATTGGAATGTGGACGTGGATGTACCTTACTGTATTGAAAAGTAGCCTGTTGCCTTCCCCACCCAAGCAGAGGTAGTGTCCCGCCTGGAATCAGCAGCGTTACCGTGCTCTTCATTTGCCTCAGGAAACTCTTGATCCATTGCAGACCAGAAATTTTAATTTGTTGGCATTTTTGTTTGTTTTTGGTTTGTTTTCATTAGGATACAACACTGCCTTTTAATGCAGTTGAAGATGAGAATCAGGCACACCAAAGAATAAAAGCTCCGAAAGAGCGCTGTTACTGAAATCATGATATATTGGGGAAAAAAGCAAAATTGCTCCTCTCTCTTTCCGTTTGCACCCTCTCTGGGCACAGGTTTTCCCAGAAGCCTTTAGGAGGTTTACTGCTAGCATTGAGAACACCCTGGTGTTGATTTTTTCCATTAATTTAAATGAAGAGGGAGCAGGCTGAATAATAGTCATGTAGAAGGTGCTATTGGAAATGCACGCTTTGTCAGCACTGCGGTGGTGATTAATAGTGTGTCATTTCTTTGATGGCGCGCTAGCAATTCGGCACCAGAATGCAAGCCCTTGATAAAGGTGGGGAAGTGGCTGGGGAAAAAAAAAAAAAAACCAAAAAAAAACCCCTCCTCTACCTCTCTTTCTTACATGGACCACAAAAAGAGCCTGAGGCTTGAGACGTCCCCTGGGGCTTGGGCTGTCTGGGGAACCCAAGTCCTTTTCTTTAGCAGAGGCTGGGAATGGGCTGTAGCGGTGCAAGTGCTACAGCGATGGCTGGTTAAAGGTGTGTGTGGAATGTAGTTTAGTTGACACATGCTAGTGTCCTGGTGTTGACAAGGCAATATTTTAATATGTGGTAATCTGTCATCCTAAACTCTTAAGGGAAATCACGAGTTTACCACATTCAGATACATGAGCTAAAACTGTCCTTTGCCTTTTCTACACAAAGACTTTAATTTTTTTTATTTTTTTTTCTGGTGAAGATGAAGTCAACTCATTTTGAGTCCTAATCAGGAAGTGATTCAGAGCCTGTGCTCATTAAATCCTTCCCTTCACTCCTGGGACTGCCAGCGAGGATGTCGCACATTACCTGCTGATGAGATGATGTTTTTGTGAAGGAGATGAATGCCCCAGAAAGTATTCTCACAGTGCCAAACCACTGGGAAACTGGAAAGGGTCTAGAAAGCCACAGTGAGGCTGGGATTTGAGTACTTGAGCTAGTTTTATCATCACTCTGTTAAGCAGCTGCTGACCCATTAGAGAGAACTCATCTTTAGTCATATGTGATTTGGGGGACATGAAGGTTGAGCCCTGCTGTTCTCATTATTTGAAGTTTCAGATTTTCTCTGGGTTATTAGGGTACAACACAGAGCATTTAATTCTCCTTATCAGCTCCTTTAGGCATTGTCTGATTGGATGGATCCTTTTCAATTTTTTTCCATTCTCCTCTTTCTCATATTTCATGTATTCTATTGTTTTATTAGTTCAGTGGCCTTTTTGGGTCATTGCAGTCTAAGTATTCTGACTTTTATAAAGGTCTTGGTGACTAAATATTAGTGACCTCTATTAATCTTCCCGGTGCTTCTCCAAGACAGTGCCGTCTGATTTTGAGCTGCACTGTATTGCAATATCAGCGAGTTCATCGCATGGTGAATCAAAACCCATTTCTGCTCCGCAGATGAAGGTGTCCGTTCCGTACATCACGTTGCTGAGTTTCTGCTTCGGTGTTCGGGGTAAATAGGATCCCTGCAAAAGAGGTGGAGGAGAAGCTAGCCTCCTTGGAGCTTCGCCAGCCTAACTAAAATAAAGAAATGTACCGTGACACAATTAAAAGTATATTGTTGGATTCAGGAGAGTCCTAGGAAGGACTAACAAGCTAAGCACGATTGACTTGAATTTCCAAATTATATAAGAGGAAATGGAAGAGTAAGCATTAACTTCATTAGGGAGCTTGTTATACCAGCAGAAGTCTTTTTGGTAGGCTCATATTTTGGGGCATTCCTTCTTGGGCACCATCTATGAGGCATTTCCCTAGCACAGACTCGGCCTCTTGGTCAGAGCTGAATGAACATGGGTCTGAGGAGAATTTGGGGTTCCAAGACTAAGAAATCTCAGAATTGAGGCTGACATAAATTGACCATTTTATGCATTTTTTTTTCTGCCATTATCTGGGCAAGTCTTGTCAAACAGATGTGTAAGGTAAGAGCTTTCCTCATGCTCGAACTTGCTTTCCTCTTCTGGTAACACCCTGCCTCACTTATTCTCTGCTGCACACTAAGCGAAGTGAGAAATTAGGTTTATAAGTGAAATAAGAATGTCCAACATCAGGATGGAAGCATTTTTGAGAAATACCTGCATGCACAAAGAGAAACAAAAACTCTCCAAGCAACCTGGACCGTGGCCTTTGGTAGCTCAGAAGTACTTAATTTGGGAGACTCTATTTTAGCAGGCATTTTTTTCTGTGTAACGTTGTCGGCTTTTTAAAAAGACGAGGGGGAAGGAGAGTAAAGGAACACCCCAAAACTTTAGTCTTACCTTCCTCCCAAAACTGAGAGCAAGCTGTTGAGGAGGGGCAGAGAACAACCATGGGAGTGCAGACTATTTAAAGTTTGGGGAACTTTGAAATGGGAGCCACTGAAAGCAGAAGCTTGTAACGGAGTGGGTGACACAGGCTTTTCAGGTGTCGCCACTGGCTGCATCTGACGCACGCAAAGCTTAAATTTTTAAGCAAGGGGTGATTTTAATGCCGCCCAAATGTTGCTTTTATACGTAGAACTCTTTGCATGTCTAGCTGCAAAATGGCACGCTGTCACCATGGAGAGATCTTTAAATCGAAGGGCCTTTCTCTAATAAAAGATCTGCTTCAGTGTAAAGGGGCTAC
Source organism: Egretta garzetta (assembly GCF_000687185.1). Classification (NCBI taxonomy): domain Eukaryota; kingdom Metazoa; phylum Chordata; class Aves; order Pelecaniformes; family Ardeidae; genus Egretta; species Egretta garzetta. The sequence goes on from NW_009258661.1 coordinate 1,200,430, forward strand.
TAGGGTTATATCATCTTGAAGGGCAAGCTGGTAAATGAGATGTTATTATCTCAGTGTGTTCTTTTAGTAAAATATTTAAAAGTGGCTCACTCCTGGTGAATTACCTGCTGACCCGATCCTCTAGCAGCCTTATTAAATAGTTGCCTGTTGTAACATTCTTTGTGAAGTTAAAGCGTGTCCCACTGCACTAAGCACTATTTCAGATATCCCCATTATAACAAAAAGTCTTTATATAGTAATAGTGCAAACCGATGGCTCTCTTGGGTGCTTTCATAATGAGGTTTTATGGTAACTGTTCTCTGATCCCTTTTCTCCTTTTACCAGTGTATCAGATTTACTCAATTTCTCTCCATATTCATAGAGCTTAACAAGTTTGTTCTCCTAACTCCTCCGATGTTCCAAACACCACCCCTTCAGATACAGAACGAGTTTAGCAAAACAAACAGTGGCATAAAATAAGGGTATCTTTGCACAGCACAGTTGCTTGGGCTGGCATGGCTTAATGAGCTGCTGCTCATCAGCGGAGCTGCTGTACCTCGCCACGTGTGCACTTCTTGCCCTGAGCAAATGCAAAGTGAATTGAGTTAGCAAAAGTTGAAGATTTTAAACTATGTAAAAGCTTGAGTACTGGAGTCCTCTAATGCTGTTGCATGGCTAGCGCTAACTTGATTTCTTTTGGTCATCTGTCTATAACCTCAGAAGAGTTTTAAAAGCAAAGAAATATTTCTATTCACCATATGGTGGTAGGCAGCTGCCCTTGCTGGTGCTGCTTGAGGTTTGCAGTACTGTTCCAGCAACAGAAGTAATGGGGATGTGACCAGCACCTGAACAAACAAATGCACTCGTGCCTTGGGCTTTGAAACTATATTCCTTGGATATTCTTGGGTGGAGTGCAAGAAATCTTAAACTCCTTTGATGTCTTCTCTGACCTCATATCTAATTACATTATTTTTTGATAGCTTTCCCTTAGGAGTTCCTTATTTTAAATACATTCTAGAAATACGCATTCAAATGAGCCTGACCCTATTAATTTTTGTAGTCTAGTTATTTTATATTGCTGACCATCCCCTTGGTACTTGAACCTCTTCCTACAGAGAGTCTTCAGTGTTCTTCAAGAACCTGTGGTCTGTCACTGAAATAGAAAGCGTGATTGGGTAAAAACCTTCTGGTTTTTCTCCCTTGACTCCTGTGCCTTCTCCCTGTGTGCCTCTGTTTGGTTTTATTCTGATGCATCTAGGCAAGAAGAAACAGAGGTGCTCAGAGACTGCCAGTTCTGGTTCTGTGATTTGTAGCAGTCAAGTTTGCCAAATCCCATCTTCACGCATTGAGGCTTGTGGCAGGGAGAGCTGTCAGCGTGCGGTGGGAGCTGGTGGTCTGGAGCAGAGCTTTGCAGTGGGCCAGCAGGTATTGGTGTAGGCAGATGGGTATCATCTCCTAGCTGCGTATTCCCTGGGAGCTTCTTGTCCTTGCCACTGGCCACCATCATCCCTGCATGCTGCAGGCTTATCTATCCCCCCAAAACAGGGGGACTGGGAAAATGATCTGTCCTAAGATACCACAAGCTCTGTTAATAGGGAGAGTGTTATGGCTGGGTGCAGTGATTGATCTTTTGCATATCCTTCCACAGTTTATCTCAATCCTGAGAATTATTTTTGCCCTCTGAAGAGCTATTTTGTTAGGTGTTGGCTGTATTTCAAGAAAAAGAGGGGGGAAAAAAAAGATAAATTTCAAAATGTTACATGATGCAACAGCAAGGAATAATCCTGCTTTCTGGAAAAATGCTGTAGGAGCTGGTGTGGCTGCTCCTTTGGTCTCTGTTGCTGTTTGATACAGCCTATAGACTGCCCAAACTCTGCAGCAGTAGGACTAAAACAGCTCCTGTATTCAAAGCTTCTTTAGCTTAAATTTTTATTAGAAAAGGTTTGTTGGACTCTGCTTGCAAGCCAGTATGTACCACGCTATGCTGACTGTGAGGTCCGATACCATCTCAGTAATTAAGTGCCAGCATCCTACAGCACAGTGGGCTTAATAGGCTGTCAGCAGCTTAAATGCCACCTGATATTAAATTTATCAGCCTAACTTTTTCGGCATTCTGCAGCTGACCCACTGTAACAATGACCGTGGCAAGTTACGTATAGACGGTGCCTACTGCACAGGCACTGCTTGGTTGCTTTAATTGCTGATCTGTTATCTTCCTCAAAAGACAGGAGAAGTGAGGGAGAAGAAAGGCATCGCTGTACGTAAGGCAGGCTCTTGGCCAGCTCCCATCAGTCCATACTTCAGTAGGCTTTTTGAGCTTCCAGTGCATCAGGCTGTGATGACCAGCGAGGCGATGGGAAGGGGCGCAGGGCAACAGGCCAGCCTGCAAACCCTGGGTCTGACCCCGATGGAGATGCCCTGTGAGAGGAAGGGTGTGAGCCCAGCAACAGGACAAGGGGCAATGGGCACAAATTGAAACATAAGAGGTTTCAGTTGAATATGAGGAAAAACTTCTTTACTTTGAGGGTGATGGAGCACTGGCACAGGCTGCCCAGGGGGGCTGTGGAGTCTCCTTCTCTGGAGATATTCAAAGCCTGCCTGGACGAAGTCCTGTGTAACCTGCTCTGGGTAAGCCTACTTTAGCAGGGGGGTTGGACTGGATGATCTCCCGAGGTCCCTTCCAACCCTTGCCATTCTGTGATTCTGTGAAGAGTGAACGGCCAAGGGGTGGGAGAGGGCCTGGGGCTTGGATTTGCTTGCGCTGCTGTGGATCTGCACCCTTATTGCCTGCTCTGTGGGGCAAACCCCTCCATTATTTGGCATTATGTAGAAGATGTGGTACTGTAGGTTCCTACTTGCATTAGAGTCTCTCGTGCCCCCTCAAAATACAAATAACGGTGAGAATTCATCCCTCTCTGCTTTATTTTCTCCCGTTGTAGTTAAGGCTAATGATACGCTCCTTTTTTAAAAACTCTTTGGGATCGGTGGATGAAAAGCACTATGTAATTATTAAAGTGCAGCTTTTATGGTGCTGCCTTTAGGAGGAAAGGGAGAAATATATTCACTTGGCAAAATATTGTGTTGTAGATGGAGCTTTGGGAATCTGACTTCCATTGTTAAAGCTAAAATGAAAAGGACAGTTCTGCTGTATATTCTCATACCAAAACCAGGCCTGTGTTGAGGCTGCATAGAAGCTTTCTGCACCACTGGAAATGTATAAAAAAGAAAAAAGAAGAGCTAACTGAAACAAAATAAGGGCTGGTGAAAAATAAAATGAAGTAAAGCCAGTGATGCCTGTGAGTGCCACTTGTCTGTCTTTGGGACCCAGAGATGCTTAGGCAACGTAACATTGTGTTCTTAGCGGTGTATGCGCTTCTGGCCACATCATTTTCATGGCCATTAAGTTCAAATGCTTGTCTGTTAACTGAGATGAAAGAAGTGAGAGCTCTTTCAAAAAAAAAAAAGCAGCCTGCAAATTCTGAAGCAGCTGTGCCGCATGCAATTTGCCTGGGAACTATACCTCAAAATACCATTTTACCTACTCTGAACAAGGCAAAGGCTGATATGAATGCCTCATTGTTTTGTCTCAAGATTGTTTTCCCAGAAAAAATTTTTCAAAATATTTAATTTTTTTTGTAAATGCATGCATATAATTATAGATAAAGGCTAATTTGTGTCTCTGAATATTGTACTGTCAAATGGAAGCGGAGTGGTTTAATACCAAAATGAGACTTCACATTTAAATCATGTCTATGTGCTTTTTACGTTTTCACAATAGATTCAGTAGCTAATCATCACCTAAACTGGCTTTCCTAAATAACATGCCATGTTAGATTATCTAATGGTTTATTTGGAAAATGGGAAGCAAAAAATGATACTGCATTGGGTCAAGACTGTAATATTGAAGTTAAAAAGAAGGCAAAACCCAATGTCTGCCCATGTGCGCTCAGCCTTGCTGAGCACATGGATTTGCTGATCACCAGAATGCTGGACAGTTTGATGAATTTGACTAATTCATCGAAAATCTCAAAAATCAGAATGAAATCTAACAAATATGTAGTTTTCTGTAGCAACATCCAAACTGCAAGGTGAAATTCTTGCTCAGAACAACACAGGGTGTTATCAGTACTCAGACCTTAACTTCCAGTTAAAGCCTGTGCGCAGATTTTTGGAAGATGAGAAGGATAAACTCGTGACATTATCACCACGATGGGATCATCCAAATTGTGGCAAGAAAAAGCTGCGGAAGTCAATTCTTTCAGTCTCAAAATCAATAAAAGCAAAGTTTTTCAGGGGAAAAGTCTGCTTTCCCATGCATTGGGCCAAGTTGTTCGTGCTCGCCATTTATTTTTTTCTTTGTGATATCAGACGTGGCTATATCAAACAGCTCTGCCCATCACGCAGCTGGAAAAGACTACTGCACTGCAATATACAGCTCAGTTAGTATGTATATGGTCAGCCCACATGATAATGATTTAAATGATCGTAAAGCTGTTCCTTTTATAGTAGAGAATAAAAATTTTTACAAAAAGTTGCTAGTTGCCAAACTTTTCAGAATTCTTTTTGCTATGGAACTGCGTAGAGGTTCCTGTGAAATTTGTGTTATTTATTTGTAAGCCCAGATGAAAATGCTCAACTTCATATGACCCCAATCAGTTAAAACATTTGCAAGTTACAGAACTGTGGCCAAAAGAAAAGTCCTGCTTCTGCCAAAAAAATACTTAATTTTAAAAAAATGTAACTTTACAGGTAGTTATTTTTAATGCAGACAGGTGTCTTTTTGGTGTTTAAAACCTGTCTTTTATTGGGCAAGAGATATTGGAAAACAGAATAGCTATGGAGAGCTTGTGGAAACTTGTTTTGGAATGAATAAAATTGCAAGTTTAGCACTCGGTATTTTTTTTGGTGTGCTTATAAACGGCTTTGTGTGGAGAATTGAGGGGAAAAGGTTGCCTTTACAGCCGTGATGCATTCCAGGTACGAGTTTTCCAACTATAAATTGTCTTAATTCCCTTCTGATTCGTGTTTTTGGAGCTTCAGAAAGAACAGTTGTGTTCTGTGGGTATGACAGAGACAGGGCACTTGTGTTCGACCAGGTCCCATTGATTTCAGGTGAGCATTGCTTCAGGGCTTTGTTGCTTTAGTGGGGCTATGGATGATGCTTTTCTGAGGGAGGAGGAGGAGGGTCTTCAGCTCTAGTGCTGCTGTAGAGTGGCCACTCACCAGTGTTATAGGTTGGTTCAAGCCACTTGCTACTGAAATTCCTGAGTTGTTCCAGGAGCTGAGCATCTTCTTACTTGGGGGCTCATTAATCAGTTCATCTATAATGCATGCTCGTCAGTTGGGCTTTAATTTGTTTATTTGTCATTTTACTAATTTGATAGGAAAGATTTCTTTGATGTATGCATGTGGTTATTTGTATGAAGAACTGCTGGTCTGATCCTGGTAGCTGAGGGCACTGACCCCTCAGGACAGCACTCTTCACTCTAGAAATACCTTCAGCCTCCTAAGTAAGGAATTTGCATAACACTTGCTAGAGATTTAAAAGAACAAAGAAAAAGACTCCTCTTGCTTGTCTCTTGAACCGATTAAGTGTCTTGGCTTTGTTTTGTTGCTTCACTAGATACAAAATAGGTCCTGACAAACTTCTGAAGGTATAAGTCGGATTCTTCCAGTCTTGGAAACATCCAGATGCTTTAAACATTATCTTAAAAGGTACTGCCTTGTCGAAGTTATAGCCATGATGGAGGAATTACTGGGTGAAACATTCTTTGCTTGTCTTGAGAGATCAGACTCGATTATAACAGTGGTGTTTTCTTGTGGAAAAGATTCTTTCTTTGGATCATTCTAAACTTGAGTAACAGCAAAAAAATCCTTATGCATTGCAAGAGAGGCCTGTCTCCTAGTTTAACCTCCTCAGCTGGCATAAATCACTGCAGCCTTTTTTTATGTCAGGGCACAGGCTTGGATAAGCATATTTATTCATATCAAGCCGCTGAACGTTCTGAGGTTCATCTATGACTAACTGAAAGTCTTTAAAAATAGACCAAACATCAGAAAGCTCTTGAAATGTTTTGTGATATAATGTCTACTTCAAATAAATGGGATAGTCTCAATTGCCTTCATTCAAATTGGTTCATTTTAATGGATTTTTATCCTCTTTTCTTTCCCTGATCAAAACAAATGCAGCTCACCTCTGGTATGAGGTCAGGCGGGCGCTTGAGGAGATTTGCTAATGCCCATGGTTATAATAACAGGCATGGACCCACCTGACGTAAAAGGCCTCCTTTGGCTCATCCCTGCACCTTCAGGGCACCGGCTTGTGTTGGGACAGTCTGGGGCAGTCCCTGGATGCTCTGACACGTGGTGGGAATCTTACTATCAACTATATAAAGACTGAGGTTTGGTATGTGGGTGTTACCTGTTGAAAAACATCTAATAAAGACTAAGCGAGGGGCTATAAGACCTAGTATAGAACAGCTTTTTAGATGAGGTTCCCCTTTAATTAAGGATCTTCCCCAGCCTTAAGTATGCCATTTGTTTACTAGGATGATATTGTTTTGAGGATCCCAGTGCCTAGGCTTTTGGTCCTTAAGAATTTGGTGCCTATATTGGGCTGCCACTTAAACAAGGCTTGTGCTAAAGGATCTTGGATCTGAGCCTGTCAGTTCTGGGATTTTCCATAAGAGACAGTGACACCAATTCAAAGTACTGAATACTATTGAGCTACTACAACATGTAGCTCATGGGGTTGGGATACAAGATATAAAGGAGAGACACATACTAAAGAGTTTCAGATGAATATGAGGGACAGACAGTCCAGAGCCATTGGCACCTGCAGAGGTCCCAAAAGATGACTTGTCTGTTAACTGAGATGAAAGAAGTGAGAGCTCTTCAAAAAAAAAAAAAGCAGCCTGCAAATTCTGAAGCAGCTGTGCCGCATGCAATTTGCCTGGGAACTATACCTCAAAATACCATTTTACCTACTCTGAACAAGGCAAAGGCTGATATGAATGCCTCATTGTTTTGTCTCAAGATTGTTTTCCCAGAAAAAATTTTTCAAAATATTTAATTTTTTTTGTAAATGCATGCATATAATTATAGATAAAGGCTAATTTGTGTCTCTGAATATTGTACTGTCAAATGGAAGCGGAGTGGTTTAATACCAAAATGAGACTTCACATTTAAATCATGTCTATGTGCTTTTTACGTTTTCACAATAGATTCAGTAGCTAATCATCACCTAAACTGGCTTTCCTAAATAACATGCCATGTTAGATTATCTAATGGTTTATTTGGAAAATGGGAAGCAAAAAATGATACTGCATTGGGTCAAGACTGTAATATTGAAGTTAAAAAGAAGGCAAAACCCAATGTCTGCCCATGTGCGCTCAGCCTTGCTGAGCACATGGATTTGCTGATCACCAGAATGCTGGACAGTTTGATGAATTTGACTAATTCATCGAAAATCTCAAAAATCAGAATGAAATCTAACAAATATGTAGTTTTCTGTAGCAACATCCAAACTGCAAGGTGAAATTCTTGCTCAGAACAACACAGGGTGTTATCAGTACTCAGACCTTAACTTCCAGTTAAAGCCTGTGCGCAGATTTTTGGAAGATGAGAAGGATAAACTCGTGACATTATCACCACGATGGGATCATCCAAATTGTGGCAAGAAAAAGCTGCGGAAGTCAATTCTTTCAGTCTCAAAATCAATAAAAGCAAAGTTTTTCAGGGGAAAAGTCTGCTTTCCCATGCATTGGGCCAAGTTGTTCGTGCTCGCCATTTATTTTTTTCTTTGTGATATCAGACGTGGCTATATCGAACAGCAAACAGCTCTGCCCATCACGCAGCTGGAAAAGACTACTGCACTGCAATATACAGCTCAGTTAGTATGTATATGGTCAGCCCACATGATAATGATTTAAATGATCGTAAAGCTGTTCCTTTTATAGTAGAGAATAAAAATTTTTACAAAAAGTTGCTAGTTGCCAAACTTTTCAGAATTCTTTTTGCTATGGAACTGCGTAGAGGTTCCTGTGAAATTTGTGTTATTTATTTGTAAGCCCAGATGAAAATGCTCAACTTCATATGACCCCAATCAGTTAAAACATTTGCAAGTTACAGAACTGTGGCCAAAAGAAAAGTCCTGCTTCTGCCAAAAAAATACTTAATTTTAAAAAAATGTAACTTTACAGGTAGTTATTTTTAATGCAGACAGGTGTCTTTTTGGTGTTTAAAACCTGTCTTTTATTGGGCAAGAGATATTGGAAAACAGAATAGCTATGGAGAGCTTGTGGAAACTTGTTTTGGAATGAATAAAATTGCAAGTTTAGCACTCGGTATTTTTTTTGGTGTGCTTATAAACGGCTTTGTGTGGAGAATTGAGGGGAAAAGGTTGCCTTTACAGCCGTGATGCATTCCAGGTACGAGTTTTCCAACTATAAATTGTCTTAATTCCCTTCTGATTCGTGTTTTTGGAGCTTCAGAAAGAACAGTTGTGTTCTGTGGGTATGACAGAGACAGGGCACTTGTGTTCGACCAGGTCCCATTGATTTCAGGTGAGCATTGCTTCAGGGCTTTGTTGCTTTAGTGGGGCTATGGATGATGCTTTTCGGAGGGAGGAGGAGGAGGGTCTTCAGCTCTAGTGCTGCTGTAGAGTGGCCACTCACCAGTGTTATAGGTTGGTTCAAGCCACTTGCTACTGAAATTCCTGAGTTGTTCCAGGAGCTGAGCATCTTCTTACTTGGGGGCTCATTAATCAGTTCATCTATAATGCATGCTCGTCAGTTGGGCTTTAATTTGTTTATTTGTCATTTTACTAATTTGATAGGAAAGATTTCTTTGATGTATGCATGTGGTTATTTGTATGAAGAACTGCTGGTCTGATCCTGGTAGCTGAGGGCACTGACCCCTCAGGACAGCACTCTTCACTCTAGAAATACCTTCAGCCTCCTAAGTAAGGAATTTGCATAACACTTGCTAGAGATTTAAAAGAACAAAGAAAAAGACTCCTCTTGCTTGTCTCTTGAACCGATTAAGTGTCTTGGCTTTGTTTTGTTGCTTCACTAGATACAAAATAGGTCCTGACAAACTTCTGAAGGTATAAGTCGGATTCTTCCAGTCTTGGAAACATCCAGATGCTTTAAACATTATCTTAAAAGGTACTGCCTTGTCGAAGTTATAGCCATGATGGAGGAATTACTGGGTGAAACATTCTTTGCTTGTCTTGAGAGATCAGACTCGATTATAACAGTGGTGTTTTCTTGTGGAAAAGATTCTTTCTTTGGATCATTCTAAACTTGAGTAACAGCAAAAAAATCCTTATGCATTGCAAGAGAGGCCTGTCTCCTAGTTTAACCTCCTCAGCTGGCATAAATCACTGCAGCCTTTTTTTATGTCAGGGCACAGGCTTGGATAAGCATATTTATTCATATCAAGCCGCTGAACGTTCTGAGGTTCATCTATGACTAACTGAAAGTCTTTAAAAATAGACCAAACATCAGAAAGCTCTTGAAATGTTTTGTGATATAATGTCTACTTCAAATAAATGGGATAGTCTCAATTGCCTTCATTCAAATTGGTTCATTTTAATGGATTTTTATCCTCTTTTCTTTCCCTGATCAAAACAAATGCAGCTCACCTCTGGTATGAGGTCAGGCGGGCGCTTGAGGAGATTTGCTAATGCCCATGGTTATAATAACAGGCATGGACCCACCTGACGTAAAAGGCCTCCTTTGGCTCATCCCTGCACCTTCAGGGCACCGGCTTGTGTTGGGACAGTCTGGGGCAGTCCCTGGATGCTCTGACACGTGGTGGGAATCTTACTATCAACTATATAAAGACTGAGGTTTGGTATGTGGGTGTTACCTGTTGAAAAACATCTAATAAAGACTAAGCGAGGGGCTATAAGACCTAGTATAGAACAGCTTTTTAGATGAGGTTCCCCTTTAATTAAGGATCTTCCCCAGCCTTAAGTATGCCATTTGTTTACTAGGATGATATTGTTTTGAGGATCCCAGTGCCTAGGCTTTTGGTCCTTAAGAATTTGGTGCCTATATTGGGCTGCCACTTAAACAAGGCTTGTGCTAAAGGATCTTGGATCTGAGCCTGTCAGTTCTGGGATTTTCCATAAGAGACAGTGACACCAATTCAAAGTACTGAATACTATTGAGCTACTACAACATGTAGCTCATGGGGTTGGGATACAAGATATAAAGGAGAGACACATACTAAAGAGTTTCAGATGAATATGAGGGACAGACAGTCCAGAGCCATTGGCACCTGCAGAGGTCCCAAAAGATGAGGTGTTGTTTGGTTTGTTTTGGGGTTTTTTTTCACTGTATAGAGATGAAAAGGCTCCTCTTAAGTTGAAATTCAGTTTTGTTCTTCTTCATGAATTTAAACCATTTGGTGGGGCAGACAATTTGAAGTGGAAACTGAATGCAAGAATGTCATTGAGCCCTACACTGGGCAGGTAGATTATAGACCACACACACAGGCTTGAAAACATTTAATTTTAAAAATCTCATTACGTAAGGGGCACAAAACAATGTAAAAGACTTGGGGCCACGCTCGCAGCTGGCATACATCAGTGTAGCACCATGGATTTCAGGGTAGCAACACCGATTTCTCCTAGTTGAGATCCTGGCCTTTAATCTGTCGTTAATCTAATAAAATTGAGCTGCTCTAATTACCACGGTGTCCATCAGAAATATGTTTGCCTGAAATGATAAAGCAGAGTTGGATCCTGGAGCCCACACAAGTCAGCAAACACTGTGCAAATCTGAGTTAAACCATTTGTTTGCCCACTTAAGGAGAGGTTGTCCACGGTCATGGTATGTGTGGAAAGACAGCGGGGGAGTGAGAGGAACAACTGAAACATATGGCCAAAGTGAGCTGTCTCTTTATTCCAATGCATCAGGATAAGACAAGCTGTTGAACCGATGAGAAAGCTTCTTTATATATATATATATATACATACCATATTTCAAGATTAAAACTGGAAGAAATTCAGGGCTGCTGATCTCGCATGTATGTCTGAATGGAGGTATAGCAAACTGTTAAACTGAAAGTAGGGAAAAAAGTCCCCAGGCCCAACCTCCCCAAAGCCATACTAGCTGCATCGTTATATAAAAGAAAGCAGCAGTTCCCCCTCCAGAGTGTCCATAAACTGAAACCTTATCAATACTTCCAGATGCTCGCTGACTTTATGATACCGTTAAGTTTAATTGCGCTGACATAATGGATTGTATTTGCATGGAACAAGGTCTTCTCAGAATCAGGTTTGGGGAGCATGAAAGCACAAGAGAGGGGTGACATAAATTGAGACATGTTCGTCACTGCGTTTTAACTGCTCATTTTCTACCTTGTGTTTCTTGACAAAAATGGGAAAGTGGCATTCTGACCTCCTGAATGGTCAAATTTGAGAACTTTCTGTATTGCAGCTACACTTGCTGCTATTTATGCCCTTGTAATGGCAGTTAATTTAGTTTTTAGTAAGGATCATCAGTTTATTATTTAACTTTAAGCCAAGAATTATAAGTTTGAGCTCTAGTCCTTGGGCTGATTCTCCTCCAGTCAATGGAAAGGGGAGTCTTACCATTAGTTTCAGGGTGAACAGAGAAGCCAACATCCACTGAGTCTGAAAATCCCTATTTGTGATGAATCCAGGGAGAAGCTTGCTGCCTGTCCTTGAAGTCTTTTATCAGCAAAGGCTTTCCATCACAAAACCTAATATTTGCAGGTTTTATCAGCTGTCCTACTGGAATAGATTAATCTTGTTGTCCATTCCCATCATCAATTCAGTGTATCTGCTTTGTTTTATAAAATGTAGCCACCCACAAATATTGACACCAGTAACATTTGATGGCATCAGGTGATTTTTAAGAAATTCAGAAAAAAAGCACCACCATTCTCTTCCTCCCTCTCCTCCAGAAAACTCAGGCCCTTACAGGGATTTCTTATCTCCAAACTGAGATACTGCCTTAGAGCTAGGTGGGAAAAATACTTATTTTTGCCATCTTTAATTGTTACACATATAAATAAAGATACCAGTATGACAAACAGTGGCTGTGGTATGGCTTGCTGTGGGTAGCACCAAGTGGCTGTGCCCCAGCTTTGCCTTGGCATTACCTTCTGAAATGTCCCCAATGAAGAATGCAAAGCCAGAAAGATCACGTTGGTGTTGTAGCACGGTCAACATCTCAGGTCAGAGACAGCAATCCCGTTCTCAGTGCAAGGGAACAGCACTAGCGACCGGCCTCCTAAGACAGTCAGGAATTTAAGAGCGTAACTTCCAGTCCCCCAAAGCTGCAGATGTTTTGCAAGATGTATGGGGTAGGGGTTTTTTTCCCTGAATTTTTGTCTGATTTAAAGTGGTGCTTTTGTGCCTGAAAGTGTTGCTAAACATGACCTCACACAACAATATAAAGGCATTGCCCTTCATGTAATATGGAAAATATATACAATTCTTTTCAAACTGACAAACAGGATTTTGACAGTTTTTAAGTGGGAATAATGGAAAGTATGAATTCTCCTCCTTATTTGCGTATGCAAGTATGGACAACAAGACCAAAATCATAACGTGTATTTTGGCTTCTGCTGTCAGTTTGATGTCTTGTGTGCTTTTAAAAAAACTTTCATGGTCCTGCATTCTCATTAAATGGGCATATTTATGTTCTAGCACTCGGTTGGGAAGGAAGGATTGCAACTGTTATTTTATGATGGAGAAATTTGTTTGGCATCAGTACATATGCAAAACAGAGTTCTGCTTTTGGAAAGTATTGACTAAGTGATTGGTTGTTGCAGTAGATTTGAATAGAATAATGCAAACATGAACAATTTAATTAAACGACGAAGAAAATTATATGCAGTCTATATTGGCATTGCTATCCTGTCTCACTGTCCTGGTTTGGGCTGGGATGGAGTTGATTTTCTTCCTGGTGGCTGGTATGGTGCTGTGTTTTAGATTTGGTCTGAGAAGGATGTTGCTGGCATGCTGGTGTTTTGGTTGTGCTGGGCAGTGCTTGTACTTGTCGAGGACTTTTCAGCTTCCCCTGCTCTGCCAGGGGCACAAGGAGCTGGGAGGGGACACGGCTGGGACAGCTGACCCCAACTGACCTCAAGGGTATCCCACACCGTATGACGTCTTGCTCAGCACATAGAGCTGGGGGAAGAAGAAGGGGGGGATGTTCGGAGTGATGGTGTTTGTCGCCGTTACACGTGATGGAGCCCTGCTGTCCTGGGGATGGCTGAGCACCTGCCTGCCGGTGGGAAGGAGGGGATGAATTCCTTGCTTTGCTTTGCTTGCGCGCACACCTTTTGCTTTACCTGTTAAACTGCCTTTATCTCAACCCACGAGTTTTCTCACTTTTACCCTTCCGATTCCCTCCCCGATCCCACCATGGGGGAGTGAGCAAGCGGCTGCCTGGGGCTGAGTTGCTGGCTGGGGTTAAACCATGACACTCACCTAAAAGAACGTTTCCTTTTCTTTTAGTCTCCTAAAGGTCCAGCTGCAGCTACTTTCTGACTTACCTGGTATCAATATTCTGCAAAGTACTTTGGGACCTGTAGTTGTCCGAGCGCATTTGTACCTACTGCCAGATGTCAAGTACAATCTTTTGGTTCACATGCTGGCTGACAGAGCCATGCTATTTCATTTAGCTTTGTTGGAGAGTATTCACTGCTTTTTGGTTGGCTTTCAGTTGCAAATCATGCCTGAAGTACATTTTATTCCATGTTTGTTGTGCCACATAGTACTATGATGAGCAATTTTTCTAATGGCAATAGTTTCACAAATTCAGCAGCCAGGGGAATGTGTAGATCACTGTGGTTATGCACCCACAAAATGTTTTGTTTAGAGCTACGCCATTCGTATTTGCGAAGGGTGGAGCAACTTTGTTCAGTGCTTTATGGATGTATAGAAGAGAATAAAGTATGTAGGCTAACTCGATTGTATAGAGCCAGGGGTCCTTCACAGAGGATTAGCGAAAACAATGGGGTTTTTCTCTGTGTTACTCTTTGAGGGCTTTCAGCTGAGACAGCTTTTTCTATGCATCATATATGTGATCCTTATGCTGTAGTACTTGAGTATCTTTGGAATTTGATGGAGTGCTAGCATTGGCCAACAGCTCCCAACAATCCTAGAAGCATCACCTGCCAGATCTTTCCTGGAATTATGTTCTCGCATCAAGTACTCTGCTGAGTGTTTTAATCTTTTTTTTTTTCCATCTTGCTTCTCTGAAGTGATAGTTACCGTCAGAACTCTAGACCTACATCAGGCCTGGTTCAGCCTGAGTGTGTGTATGTATAAATACAGTAAATGTATTTATTTTTCCATTATTTTGAAAGATTCTTGAAAGTGTTTCTAGGAAGTGCATAGCTCTCTGCTCCTCTTTCTCTGGGTGAAGTATTCTCTTTTATTACCATAAGAAAATCTTTAGCTCTTCTCCATTACTGGGTCATTTAGTCATTATAGGCAGATGAGTTTATCTTCTAAAAAGTGCCTTAAAGATGTTAAAGTGGTAGCATTACAATTTAAAACTCTTCTGACACTGTCTATTCCACTAGAGTACTAAATCTTGTCTTCGCATGCGAATGAAAATCAAATAAAGCTTTCCCTTGCTTGGCAATTGTTGCAAAATATAAGAAAATGCTTCCACTTTTACATAGTAATGCCTATGTCATCTCAGTGACGTTCAAAGAGCAAACCCTTTTATGCACATAGGCAACATTTACTTTTGAGAGTCATCGCTGTTTCTTAGACTTTTGTGGCAAAAAATTAAAGGATTTTTGAGTTACAGTGCCACTTACCATCGTGTCACTTAAATGTTCTTGCTCATTCATATTGTGAAAAACTATGTGGTCGAGAAAGCCAAAAACTTCCTAACTGATGGACCAGAAACAAATTGAGAAGCATGGAAGGTTTTCTTTTTTTTTTTCTTCTGTGCATGATGGTGTAGCTGACATCTGCATGGCACCATTTAGGAGGGAAGTAAGAAATGGTGCATCTGTAGTTTCATCTCCAAGTGCCAAAGCTGGAATGAAAGCTGTGCAGCAGATGAAGTTTCACAAAAGCAAGATCTCTTCTAGAGCATCACAGACTTGAAAGCAGAGCAAAATTTCATGGTTGAAATGCCATCATCAGGGTTGAAAGCGTCCTCTGTTCTTTTCTTCCAGGTAGACCAAAAGCTAGTAACTCTGTGTGCTGGTTAATTCTCCAATATGTGGTGATGGAGAGGGGGTAATAGTACTTTCCTCTTTGTTTTTTCTCCTGTAGTTTCTGAAATCTGAGTTTCCATAGGGGTTTGTTTATGTGCACACGCAATGGACACTGCAAACAGCCCAGCCCAAGACCCAGAGCTCTGTTATAATAGAGGAACAACTGCCGAGTGTGACTTGCCTTAATTATCGCTTCAGTCATGGGTACTCAGCATTTGTAATGACAATCAATACAATAACCAAGGCATAACTAGGAATCATTGGGTAGAACAAAATCCATCACATTTACTTAGCCTTTGTGACCCTTGGGGAAAAAAAATCTGGGTTTTACTGAATTATTGTACCTATGATAATGAAGGTAAAACTGGGTAAGAAGGGACGACTTCTGATGCCAGATGCAATCTTCTCTCACCCTGTCTCCTGGGACAGAAGATGCCTAGCCAGCAATGTAATGGGTATTTCATGAGGTACATTTAAATTGAAGGGACTTGATGGGGTTTCTCCCCTCCACGCGCTGTTGCATGGGATTAAGTAGGATCTTCCTGGCCCAGGGGGATGTTGAGCCTGGTCAGACTTGGGGGCAAGCTGGCAGTTTTCAAACTCAAGGTCCCTTACCTTCTGCCTCTGCTTACCATCCTTTCCCGCTCTTGCTTTGTCTGACACGTTATTAATGACATACATCCCACTTGCCCGACTCCAGGACCTGCCTGCAGCTTTGAGCAGGGCTTGTGCAAGCTGGCCTTCTTCTGCATGGAGTTTGCTGAAGCTGCAGCTCAGTCCTGCAGGTTGGTTCCTCTTCTTCGATCACATGTGTGTAAAATTCCTGACCAGACCATGGTTTGCAATGTGGCATAGGGGCCACTGACCCCTCAGGCACTTCTGTTTGCAGATTCTGGGCTATAGGCTCCAAAAAATGAAAAGATCTCTTTGGGAATTAACACAAGAGTCCTAATGAACCTGTATCTATATGTTCTTTCTCATTTTTCCATAGCCTGAGTCTATTAGCCATATGGTAGCGTTTGACTTGCTGCATATTTGTTGTTACTGGTGTGGGGCAACTGGCAAGTAATTTGTTTTTTAGACTTCAGGAAGGATATTGTCTTCCTTGAAAACCGTTTTAGTATATCTCCTTAGAGACACAAATAAAATGAAGGGGTCAATTCCTACGGCAGTTATTTTGTAGTAGCTCTGTTGAATAAAACTGATTACTTACATAGCGAGTGAACTTGTATTGCTTGTTTGGTTTGGGTTACATTGTGTGAACTGAAACAAAAACCACATCCAGACTGCTTTGGAGTAGAAGAATTCTGCTATCAGTTCAATCTGTTTTCCTTGTTGTTGTTTCCATGTAATGAAAAGATAAATATGCAAACATATTTACTTCATTAATTTTAAACAGTGCCAGGAAAAAGGCTCTGTCTAGGGATGGTGGAAAAATATTGTGAAAATTAGCTCTACATATTTTGCTTTCAGTCAACTCTGTTAATTAGGATCAAAGTACTGCAATTTTGAAAAGTTCTCACTGCCTCTTCCCACACATTTCCATATTTCACAAAGATGCCGTTAACTAAGTCTGAGAGTGTCGGTAAAGCCTATGGGAATGAGGGTTCACTTACTAATAGCTGGGTACCAACATCCCCAAGGCCTCCAAAAATGGTGGGATTAGCTGTGGAGTGGGGGCGGGTTGGGCTGCCTGTCCCTTGGGATGGCTGCGGGATGGTGATGGGGCAACCCCTTTCCCACCCGTCCTCCTTGCAGGTTCTCTTCTGTGGGTTGGTTGTGCGTGGTTTCGTCTTCGCTCTGGTAAGGCAAGTGCTGTGAGAGAGCTGCTCTTACAGGTGTGAAAACATCTCTTTGCCTTTTAGCAATGGGATACTTGGAGGAAGAAGGGAAAAACAAATAATAGACTGGGTTGGTGCTTTCCACCAGCAGATTGCCGTTTTCCAAATGAGCTCAATACCAAATGAAGTCCGTAAGGTGGTTGTTGTCTGAAAAGGAAACTGAGGCACGGAAAGGTGATGCGCAATCCCCCAAGGCCCCGGGAGGCCGGGGACAGAGCTGCCACACCAGAGTCATCACACAGGGAGGTGCTCACAGTGTCTTTCATCTGGCTTTCCTCTCAAGCATGAAGGCATTTCAATTTTAAGCAGGCACATAGTTATAGAAGGATGCTGAGTCAGCTTAAAAATCATGCTGAGATAAATAATTTACCTTTATTTGCACCGATAACACTTAAAATTCTAAGTACTACTTTTTCTGCGGGTGGGGGGGGTTTTATGGCTGCAATTTACGTTGCTGAGTTGCTTTTTCTCAGCTCAGATGCAAGGCTTACTAGTTTTATGCTTTGATACATATTTTACTTGCCCGTTATCGTCCACTAAAAGACCATGGCATTTGGATTTAAAACATTGCGTGAACTTCTCTGGGTTCATTGCTGGGTCTCTGGTGTTCAGACTGTTAGTCGAGGCTTATTAGGGTTTTGTTTTTAAATGTGAATGCTACGTAACTTGTTTATAAAACTGACACAAAATTCTATGTAATGGGCATAGGCCTGGCCTAATTTAATCACCCTGGAAAAGCAGCAGGAGGTTTATTTTGCCCCCGTTGCAGAGGTGTGAGCTCTTTTCCCTCTGCGGAGAAGCCCTTGGCACTCTGCTGGTCCATTCGCAGCCAGACAAACCTTGCTTTGTAACTCACAACGGTTGGGTGAGTTATCGCCCACATCAAATACACCTTTCCCTGGCTCCAATGACTGACAACAGCGTATCAGGATGGGTCATGGGCGAAGGATCATTATTACTTAACCGGAGGTGCCTTGGAGCAGGGATCAGCTTCATTATTCTTTGTTAGTACAGCATCTTGCAGAAAGTGGACCTGGTCTGTAGTTTGGCTGTAAAATAAATCCTCCTGCAGGCTCTTACGGCTCAGTACTTGCTTCCTCGGCTGCTGCATGCAGCTGGCTGCAGAGCTGTAACTGCACCAGCGGAGAGACAAAGGCGCAGGCAGGCTTTCGTTCTGAAAATGGGACGATGGAGAGAGTCTGGCTTTGGTGCCAGAAATCATCTTCGTCTGCATGTCTTGAAACTTCACGTTTATTTGAACCGATCACCTGTTCTGCTTTACAAACGGTCAATGGTAGTGTCCCCTGCCTTTCCTGGGACCCTTGCTGGTGATCTGATTTGGCTGGACATGCGTAGCAGCTATCAGCTCTCTCTTCTCTTGTTCTCGCTTCTAATAACCATCTTGGGCTTAGCTGCTGATACAAAGTACTGTGGTTTGTTGAAGGGTTTTGGGGGGCGAGGGGGGTGTTTAGTGTCTGATAGGGAGGTGATTTTCTTGAAAAGTGCACAGCTATTTGGTTAATTTTTAAATAAAATTCAAAATCCATTTCTGTCTTTGGGTACGGTTTAATGGGAGGTCTGTAATGGGCTGGTCTGTGGCATTAATCATTGCAGATTTCTGCAGTGAAGCTGGGCTGCATTTGTATTCAGGCAGAGAATTTCTAGGTGCAGGGGGAGATTGGAGGCTTATTCAAACGGCATTACAAGCAGCGGGCCGTGCGTGCACGCCTCCCGGCCGCATCTCGCTTGTGCATTCTCCCGGGCTCCTGGGTCGCCAGCCTGGAGAGCGCAGCCGAGGCTTCCCGGCGGAGACACGGTCCCGGCTGACAGCACACTGAGCGTTCAGGATCCATGGGTCCAAATCTCAGTGCTGCCCTTGCTTGGCTGCTTGATTTTAGGAAAATAGCCTCCCTTCCTCTGTGTCCCTTTGTGTTTGTCCTTTGTGAATAAGTGGGAATGCTGTTTGGTTCTCGTATAAAGTGTATTGAATCCCAAAGAGTCGATGCTCTATTTAAGGACTTGCTATTAGTTGTTATTTCACCAAAGTGTAAACAAAAAGAATGAGCTATTTAATGCTTGATGTTTGGTAGCAGAATTGAAGAAAATTACCCTTAGGTTGAAACAACAAAAGAAAGAATGAATGTGTATTGCATCTTCCTAACTAATAAGAATTAGAGCTGTAGTTTCTAATCCTCAGCCTGATCTCTCCTGTGTTGCAATTAATAAGTATAGCTTCCGTCCCAGAATACTATTTTTGAGACAGAATTGGAAGAACCAGTTGCGGGTGGGTCATCAGCCAGCCTGCAGTAACGGGGGGTGGGTGGTCAGCCTGTGCCTTCTGAGCCGTCCGCACCGCCTGAGCGGTGCAGCCTATGATGGCCAGCTGGGGTGGGTGGGCATGGGTGCTGGGAGTGATCCAAATCCCCAGCAAGGAGATGGGAGGCATTGGGGGGGTGCTGCTCTGCCGGGGCAGGCTCAAGCTGGCTCTGTGGCACGAAGGAGCAGTAGGACACATCGTGCCTCTGGACTGCTGATGGGACGTGTCCCGTGGCACGTGTCGTTGGGTACATACTTCATGGGTTTGCAGAACTTAGGTGTCTTACGTGTCGGCAGGGGCATGTAAAAGGTCTGGTTGCGTTGTATCGAGGCAGTGCATAAACCTGCGTTGGAAACTTTTACATGGACCTTGTGAGCAAGGTGTGAAGTTGTAGGTGTCAATTGGAAACAAGGAATTGAGAAGGGTGTAGGGAGGGATCTGGGAAGCAAACGAGCTCCCTGATTCATAGAATCACAGAATGTTTTGGATTGGAAGGGACCCAGGTCACCCAGTCCAACCCCCCTGCGGGGAACAGGGACACCTTTAACCAAATCAGGTTGCTCGCAGCCCCGTCCAACCTGGCCTTGAAAGTTTACAGGGATGGGGCCTCCACCATTCATCTGTGTTCAGGGAAGTGTCCTCACTCATGTGTGAAAGATCTCAAAAACCTGCTGAGGAGGAGATGTTCTCCCTGGCTGGGGAACCTTGTGCGGCTTTCAGCAGCACAGCTTGCGAGGCCACAGTGTTTATGGAAAGAGCTGGCTCTCACCTGGCAGGAGTGAGCTGAGCTCCCGGTGTTTCTGATCACGTAGGTCCAAGAGGGCAGCGTATGTCGCAGCTGGATTACCAGGTTGCAAGCTTTTTTATTATTGTTTTTGTTGTTGTTGACTGAGCCCTGTGCAGATGAGTAGATTGCTGTCAGGTGTCCTTTACTTAGGAGAAGCATCATGCTATCGAAAATTAATGAGATTTTAGAGCTGGTCTGAATGGACAGCTCGTCTTGGAAGCTGTAATCTGAATTGCGGTGGTTTAGGTTTAAGTCTAGCTTCCTACAGCGCAACTTTGCAGTGGTCATTAAAATGAAATAGTTGAAAATGGAATAAATTTCATCAGGTGGATCCTCTGATGTCAGTCGGCTGCATGTCGGAGCCTGGCTCACGTTAACAGCTCGTGTCAGGAGGAGCAGACGTGAGGAAGGTGGTGTTCCCATGGGTCCACGGATGGAGGAGCTTCTAGTGTGTAATGAAGTGCTTGTTCTATTCTTCTGTTTGTTTATTTCTAAAGATGACATTAAGATGGGGGGGAGTGAGGACAGCTTTGAATTCCTCCTGTATTTGTCAGCTTGTGCCTTTCTAAAAACGTCAGGCTTAAAATTTAATGTTTCAGTATTGCAGGAAAAATTGTATCCTGATCATTTTGTCTGCAGGGTTTCCCCTAGAGTTTGCATCACCTGATTTTGATTTAAAATTATTCTTTTCTTAGGCCGGTAAAGAGATAGCAAGGGCCAGGTTTACAGCTGCGGTAAATCTGCACAGCTCCCTCGGCGGGGAGCAGCCAGGCGCTCGGTTGTTAGTGCGGACGGTGCGCACGTACCCGTGTCCTGCCAGACCATAAAGCCAGCCATAATTTCCCAATCCTAGAACACTGAATCAATGCTCAGAGAATGGCACAAGGCACAGGAAGGTCCAAACCTCCCTCCCAGCACGGGCATTTGTAGGAGTCCCCCTGGGGTCACGAGGACTTCAGGGAACAGTCTGCTGGCTCAGTGCCCCTTTGCTCTCACACTCTCCTGAACATTTCCAGTGTTTCCACCACCTTCTGTCTAAAACCAGCACTGCCCTGCTTAGGACTCAGCTCTTTTGAAGGGAAACCCAGTTGCTTATGGTCCATCACCCGTGGCCATCTCAGCCCAGGTCCTTTCTTCCCTCGCGCTTGTACAAATCTGCGTGGCTGCACAGCCAGCCCGGTCCATCACCCGTGGCCATCTCAGCCCAGGCTTGTACAAATCTGCGTGGCTGCACAGCCAGCCAGGCTGCTTCCACCCCTGAACTTCATGGCATCACTTTTCATCCGAGTATCAATTTGTGTATCGCTGGTGTCAGTTTTCCTTATGTTAAAGAAACGTTAAGCACCATTAACATAATCGTACATGTCACTGGCAGGGAGCGTACCTCCAGAGGTGCCTCAGCTGAGTGCGGTGTGAGCTGCCCTCCAGCTACGCAGAACAAAAGGTTGTGTGTTAACAATATTAATGGCTGCACGCAACCGGTGCAGATGAAATTGGGCTTACTTTTAATCAGTCTTTGGGGGTTTCATGTGCTGAGGCCATTTGTTTATAGCGGAGGCCAGGTTGTGCCAGAATCTATTAAGCACTGGAAAACTGATCGGTCCGTTTTTCTGCTCATTCCTAATGTGAAAAAAAAAAAGAGACTCTCCATGGCAGGGAACCAAACCCAAAATGATGCTTTGCAGGGCGTCTCTGCAGTCTGAGTGAGGCTGGGATACAGCAATAAACACCGCGATGAAACTGTAAAAGATCCTTTTAGCATCGTCGGTTCTACTTACATCTATAAACATCAAAACTAAATGCTGTTGGGGGAGGCTGTGGGGGATTGCTCTTACTCTTCAGGGAGCTGTGTGTCTTGTAAGGGTGAGAAAGGGATTTTCAGGTGCTCTACAACCCACAAGCACATTATGAGATGCGGTAAAATATTAGTCATTGACCACTTGGGTGAAACGCTTCTCTGATTCAGTACAGCGGGCACTGTTTCCTTTAATAGAAAGTTTTATTTGGTAGGAAGGTTGCATCTTGCTGTTTTCTGATTATTAAAAGTGTCATTTACTATATATCAACTAGAATCTGCTTCACTGTGATACTTTATGGTAGGGGGGATATCTTTAAAAGATTATTTGTATTGTACAAATCCATGGAGAAGTTGAAAAATGAGAAGTTTTAATTTTGTAACACCTTACGAATTTTCATGCTTCTGCTTTTGCCAAACAAACAAAAAAAATCACATTGAAATGTACAGGTGTTTCAGACATCCGAGCTAAAAGTGTCATACTGGACCTTTTCAAAACTAGACATTTTTGAGAGCTATATTCAGTATACTGCTATTTATCGGTAAGAATATTGCTGTTCAGAGGAAGCCACTAGAATACATGTTTCCAGACATTCTATATAAAAGCAAGCAGGAATTTCAAGACATGGGTTGGGTTTTTTTGTTGTTTTGGTTGGTGTTTTTTTAAGCTGATAATAGTTCTGCAATCTTATCTGCCTGGGCTCAGAGGAACTCATTGAAATTTTAGGCCTGGTTTACACAGTGCAGATTAAATGATCTGTTTCTAAAATCAATGAATATGAAGAAAAAAGAGGTGCATTAACTGCACATGGTTGTTGACGGTTTCCAGACAACAGTGAATATCGCTTTTCAGAATAGTTCCTCAGTCATGCACCTTTGTGTAGTCTCCTGAGAAAAGCAAGGTTTGCTCTCCAAGGACGCGCACATGTAGCCCTTGTTAAACAAGAGTAAGGATGTGAAGGACCAGCTTACGGATGAAGCAATGAACTGAGATCTTCCTCTCTTTGAGATGTTTGTCTGTACTACATCGATCAGGCTTTTACCTTCTTCTTTCCTCTCCTGTCCTGCCTAAAATAAAAAAATATAGTGAAGTAAGTGTCAAATTAGAATCTGAGAGAAGCTGAGAACCAACCAGTTGTGCTGCCAGCCAGCTTCAAAGGGTGAGGTGGTTTATTTTCCTCCTGCAACACAGTCTCTTGTGGATATGGGCTCCAACTGTGTTTCTCTGAAGTCACATTTTCAGGCTGCTTTAAGGCTGCCTCTGTGTTTTTCTCCTCCCTTCCTTCCTTTCTACAGAGTATTGGCCAACTCCAGGACTACGTGGTGAGCTTTAGTGTTCGACAGGAGACTGGGAATGGGGAGGCACGTGTGTTATCTGTACCAGGGTGGCACTGCAGCCGTCGCTGGTCTGAGGGGGTGCTTCAGGGATGCTGAGCATCAGGGCTTCTGAGATCCCTGGGATCTCAAGGGATCTTTTGAGAACAAGATCGCATTCCCTTAAGAAGTGATCAGATGTGCAGGGGGAAAAATGACTTATGAATCACTGTATCCTGCTTCAAATTATTTTTCAGAAATACTAAGTTACATCCTAGCAATGCTGTAAGCTGTATTTTAGGAATAAAAGGGGACAGTAAAGAAGGCCCTCTCATTTTCACCAATCAAGGTGATGAATTGGACCTTTTTTTTTTTCCTAATGTCCTAGGTCCTTGTGTCATCAAGGTCAATGATAAACTCCTATTGACTCAAATGGGAGAATGGTTTGGCCTTTTATCAAGGCTAAATTCTAATTAAGCTTGAAAAATAGGTCTTGCTAACTGTACTTTGCATTTCGGGTGTCACACCTGGCCTGCATATCTTTGCATTGTGCATACTCAATCGTTTGTTCCCTCTTGAATTTTTACCAGCTTTGTCCCTCTGCTCTGGGCACCTGGAGTCCCTCTGGGGTACTCAGAAGTGGATCTTGGTGTGGGGGAAGATCAGGGTGCTTGGTCCCATGAGGTGCCAACGGGGCACCCGGGGTGCAGCATCCTTCAGGTGCCATCAGAGCACCCAGGGGTGCAGCATCCTTCAGGCGCCAACAGGGCACCCAGGGGTGCAGCATCCTTCACCTCTCCCGCAGTCTCGTTGACTGCTTCGTGTCCCTCTCCAGACTAAAGCTGTCCCCCACGGCTCTCGGGTGGCTGTGCTTGACCCTACCCAGGCCGTGTACCGCTCGCAGGGTGCTGCCCTGGCTGCTTGCGTATTTATATGAGCAGCAGCTGCAGGTTTGAGGCAGTATAGACTGCCCTTACACTGGATCGTGGATCATACTTCCATATGGGATGAGGGAGGGCGATGTGCCGAGCTTATTAAATACTCTGTAATGCAATCCCGAAGTGACCTCAATCCTGCCTCCTGCTTCCTCTCACCTTTCAGGCAAGAGAGGTAATGAGTGAGCAGAGATGAGCGAAGGGGTAGTACCAAACCTTCCCACTCAGGCAGGAGCAAATTAAAGATAACAGCTTATTGCTGACACTGGAAATTGCCGGCAGGCGGAGGAACAGCTTTACCTTTCAGGGTTGCCCAAAGCCCTGCTCCCTCCCTGCCCCTGCAGTCCATGTTTTTGTGTTTAATTTCTTCCCCCACATTAGAAATGCATTTACAGCCAATTCCAAGAGCTTTCCACGCTTCGGTCTTACCTTTGTTGAGATGTTTCTTACTGCCTACAGTCACGTTTGGACAGTGGTCCTGATTAAATCTTCGTTTACTTTCGGTTATCACCAGGCTTACAATATTATGAAGCTGGGAATGGCATAGGAAGCATGAGTTTTGTTTCTTTTCTTTATTATTCTCCCCCCACCACCACCCCACACCCCTTTTAGTCTCTTCTCTCTTTTCTTAAGCCTCTGAGGAATTTCGGGAGTAAGTTCAAACTTTTCTTTCAGAGCCATAAAAACACTGAGCTCCTTTCCCTTTTTCGAAAAGGAAGAAGGTTTTATGGAGTTTTGTGTTTGTGTGATGGCTCCAGGAGCCAGGGTTTTAAGCCAACTACACAACTGGGTGAGGTTGTGCCACGTTGTGTTCCTATTAACCCATTTTTGGATAAACCTGCTTTTTGAAAGCATCAGATACCTTATCAGTGTTTACCTTTAGTTTATGTGGATGGCTTACACTAACTCCCAGTTAAGTGCAAACGCTGACATGAAGTCGTCAGCTGTCACCCATCAGCCAGACTGTTTGGAGAACTCTTCCAATTAACGGTGCTACTTTGTGAAGGGAGAGTTTAGATTACCAAGAGAAACTGTGTTTATAGGAGATATATATATATGTGTGTGTGTGTATTTATAGCACCCCTCCATACACACGTTTGCTTCCTATGTTGGAGGGGAGGAAAAAGGGCACTGTTAGTCCTAAAGATACATTGGGGAGCAGGGGGGAGAGAGAAGGGCTCCATCTCTCCCTGGTGCAATGATAGAAAAATCAAATGGCTTTTATAAACGTTTCTTTTTTTGTGTGTTTGACCCTGTGGATCCCACTCCTGAGTGTATTTAAGGGTTTATGACTCTTGTGTGCTGTGTCCCCCAGGCTTGCTCCCCGTTCCCAAGGACAGCAGCCAGTGCATGCCCTCTGCCACCCCATTAGAGCTTTATTTCTCTCTGTGTGTGTTTATTTCTATACGCGTACTTTAAGATGGTTTATGGTGGGGAAAGGAGAAGGAAAAAAAAGGGCTTGTCACACTTTATTTTTTAAAACAAAAAAAATTGAAAATCCATGGCTTTGTACTGACCAAGGATGCACTGTCTGTGGTCAGCATCTCTCGGCAGGACCATGTCAGGCTTCATCCAGGGTTTCTGTCTGATGCTTTGAGCTTATTAGAAGACTGAATGACACTTCATTTCAGAGTGACACTTCATTATCAGAACTAAGTTGATTTGGAAGGTATTACCCATCATCAGATCTTTGCATTTGGGGTTGGTTTTTTTTTTTTCTTCCTTAATGGGAAAAAAAATAAAAGGGGGGGGGGGAGGAAAAGAAGCTTTTCCTTTTAAAATCAAGCCAGTCTTGGGCTTTGCCTTTTTACCCCGATCTCAGCGCCTTGCTTGGGCGAAGCGAGGGGTCCAGTCGGCGTTTGCCCGCGCCGTTGATTGTCAGGATCATGTGGTTTGCTCGGTGGGTGCTGCGAGAGCCGTGTTTATCCAGGGCCATGTGGAGGTGGGCGGGTGCCTACCCAGGGACGGGGGGGACAGGAGAAGCCGGGCTCGCACAACAGCCACGCTGTGAATAGCCCACATTGACTGAACTGTCTAACCGGACTAATTTGCTGTGCCTGTGGGCTTGATAAAAGAAGCAGCTGCTGGTAAGGGCTTGCTCAGATGCATGTAGATGAGACTGTGGACTGCCAGAAGGATCCAAGCAGATTTTTTTTCTTCCTTGCTGCATTTCTTCTGGAATCCCTACCTCCGGCTCCCGTGAAGTTAACATTGATCAGGTAAACTATTTTTGTTCTTTCCCCGCCTTTCGTGCTTGCCGGCCGGCGTGCCTTGCCGCTGGATGAATAGCGGAATGAACGGGCTCTGCTGCAGGGGTGGCAGGAACAGCTCCCTTTAGAGCAGGCACACATTTTCACTGCTCCCTGCAAGCTGGCAGTCGTGAGGCTTTGAAAATTGTGCAGCCATGTTACAGAGCCACAATTATTTCCCTTCCTCCCCCTCTCCTCCCCGTTTAATTTTGCTGTGATCTAAATAAGGCTAAGTCTGGTATTTCTCGTTTGCATCTGTCGATGCACCAGCCAGCCATGTTTTTCATGTGATTATGTACACTGTGCGGGTCTTGCTGGGAATGCAAAGATGTTCGCGGTCCTTTCGGTGTCAGGCCCTTTACATCTTCTCCTGGGAAAAAAAATCGGACAATATCTGTAGCGTGCTGCATGGATTTTTTTGTGAGCGTTGGGGAAGTGGGCTAAAGGGCTCGTTTGGAAGCAGGGAGATGAGAGCTGAAGGCTGTCCACATCCCCTCACCCACCAAATTTGGTTATTTGTATTAAAATAGGTGTTGCCCCATTTATCCCCCCCCGCCCCCCATTCCTACCCCCTCCCACATTTGCATCTATTTTTTAAGTGTTGATGGAACAAAGCTATGGCTCAGCTGGAGAAAATGAAGAAAAAAGGATGAAAAGGATGGCCTTTTGTGTTGAGATCTTTTGTGCGGCTCACCCACCCCCCTCCAGCTTCCCGGGGTAGTACCAGCAGCCTTTAGTTTAACTGGCTGCTGCCTGCAAAAACAGCCTTGCAGAATTTGGGAGGGGGAAGAGTGGGAGCTCAGATGTGTCTGCTTGCAGTGTGAGAGAGATGTTAAATGGGATTGAGAATCTGCAGACTGGAAAATGCTGCACAATTTAACGGAAAGGGTATTACCTGCAGGGATTAACCCTATGTACTGACAATCTCTTCTCTTTCTGCTTTTTCACTTCACACTCGCTGTGTAATAGCTGTTGAGTTTCTGCAGCAAGGGTCTGGGTGCTTTGGACCCCAGTAGTGATTTTGCCTGACACGTTTAAGAAATGCCCTGAAAATGCCTTAAAACCTGAGTGTTTCACTTCTCCTCAAAGGAAGCATTGGAAGGCATTGCATTGTCCCCCCCGCAAGACGTGTTAATCAGCAGGTTACATCTTGTGAACTCCTGAGAGTGAGTTTAGAATTCACTCACACTGAATATTTTGCCACTTTTCCACGCTTGAAGTGCTCCCATCCCAAATGTATCTTTGCGCCGTCATATTGCCACTTTTGGGGTCAAGGATGGCTTGCTGCTGTGGGATTAATGGTTCCTGTGGTCTCTGTTGCGGGAGGTGCTGGGTCTCTGAAAGAGCCCTGGCATCCCCTTTTGCAAAGACATGCCTTGATGAGAAAGTGCTAATTTATCCCCACATATAGATAGATAGATAGATAGATGATAGATAGGTAAATAGATAGATACCCTGGCTAAATGGGATGGATTTTAAGCTGGTCTTTGCCTGTGTTGTAGAGTGGGGCTTCTCTTCAATATTGGGCCTTAGTTTGAGTTTGCTGGTTTATAGACCTAGGGCAGCACAAGTCTTTGAGCACGCTCACCCGCTGGAGACCAGAGCGTTTAGTACAACAGTGCTTGTATTGCTCTGCTTTCCCTAGATCTCAAGCCCCTCATCTATGCAAACCCATACCCAAATATATAAATTGGGCTTCACAGCTTCTTACAGGCTGACTGCTGTTGTTCCCCACAGTCAGAATTGAGCATGCTGCAGATAACAGTGTGCCCATGGACTGTTTGAGTTTATAGATGTGTCTAAGACCTGACTTCCCCTGTGTCACTGTAAAGACCATAATAAGGCTTGCAGCTGGGTAGCTTTGGACACGTATCATCCATCCCTGTGCAAAAATGGGGTTGTCATCAAGAAAATGTGTTCCAGAGTTTCACAGAGAGTGGAGTGGGTCCAGACCTTTCCTGGAGGGGTCCTAACCCAGCAGCCTGAGCTTTGTTGTTCTCCCAGGATGCCACTGCCTGATTAATCCCTTTTCTTGTGGGATATGGGCTGAGCAGAGATTGGCTATTGTTGATGTGAATTAGGGAGGGGATGAGCATATCATCTGTTGCTTTTAGTGGTATGCGCTATAAAATACTCATACAGGCAGTTCCAATAAGCTGAGAGGAGATAAATATGAAAGAATGAAAACAGTAAAAATTGGAAACTTCAAGTTGCGTATGGGCTGGCTCACCAGAGGGGGATGCTTTGTGGGGATTCAGAGCCCTCTGGTAGGATCAACACATACAAGTGTATGTCTGACTCAGTTGTCAGTAGGGTCAGGAAAATGTAACTAACAATTTAGTAAACAGCAGCAGCAACAAATCGATGGGATAGGCAGTCCCTTCTAACTTCCTTATTTCTGGGTAAATTTCCAACTATGATTTTTATCTGCTTTTTTTTTTTTTTTTTTTACCTTTGTTTATCTCCTGGAAGCAGGTGAGCCTAGAAAGGAAACAGTGAAGTGAACTATACATAGAATATCACCAACCAGAAACGCAAAATACAAAATTTTAAAAAATGATAAAAGACCTCTTTTTCCCCTATCATCTGCCTTGCAGGCAGGCAAATTAGAACTAGGGACCAGATTTCAAACAGAGGAGTGATTTTCAACTTGACAGTGTCCCTTTTAAGCCCTTGTTGGTTTGCTGGCCAGCGACTGGTGCCTGGATAGATACATGATTGGAAAAGCCCAGTTTGCAATATGAGGTGCTGTTTTCAGCTGTCCTTTCCCAGTGTATTTAAAATACCGGTCTTCACGTGTTTTCTGAGGTTTTGTAGGATGGTGAGGTTATCCTGCCATTTTCTTAGATTTCATTGTAAAAAGGAAAGAAAAAGCTTTTCAAAATACTGGATAGTAGTAAATAAATAAAAACCAAATAATCCCTCCATGCTCCTGCCTAAAAAAAGAGTTTCACCCATGATGATGATCTGCTGTATAGGTTGTCACTCTGCTTAAATTCTACGGCGGAACTGTGACACCATCTGTTCCCTCTCACTGTGTGCAAAAAAATGGTTTCCTTTCATTAGCATTAAGCTGCATAAAGAGACTGGAGATCTAGAAATACCCCAGTCTTTCAGTGACACATACCTTCTTAAGACAGAGTTCATTACAAGCATCACTCGTGTTCCTAAGAGAGAATGGGAGTTTTTGAGTGATATGCTATTAAAGGCCTTTGAATAGCAGGGGAAAAAAATAAAAATCACCCCGTCCATACATTGCAATGAAACCAGAAAGCTTTCTGAGATGTGTTAAGATCTTGTTGAGTCAGAACAGCCCTCTTTACTGTTGCGTTCCCTGAAGGCAGTAGGTCTGCTCTATGCCGGTGTTGGTATGGTACCTGGGCTGCTTTGGTGCCTCTGGGATGCAGCGGTTGGCTGGACATGGGA
This sequence comes from Egretta garzetta, assembly GCF_000687185.1. Classification (NCBI taxonomy): domain Eukaryota; kingdom Metazoa; phylum Chordata; class Aves; order Pelecaniformes; family Ardeidae; genus Egretta; species Egretta garzetta. The sequence continues at coordinate 1,230,298 of NW_009258661.1, forward strand.
CAGACCCCACTATACCCATCCTCAGTGACTGTCGAATTTTAAGTTACTGCCCGCTTTTCACTAAAAAGTTAGATCTGGGACCTCTGCAAAGTCCTGGGGTGGACCTCAGTTGTAGCGTTGTGTGTAAAGCTATGCACTTTGCTTTCATTGTCTCTTTTCATTGATCACGCTGTGTTTTAATGTCATTTTAATGCTGGCGCACTGAACTGGTGGTGGTGGCACAGAGCTTTGTATTCAACAGTGCCCTGTTCACAGAATCACAGAATCACAGAATGGCAAGGGTTGGAAGGGACCTCGGGAGATCATCCAGTCCAACCCCCCTGCTAAAGCAGGTTCACCCAGAGCATGTTACACAGGACATCATCCAGGCGGGCTTTGAATATCTCCAGAGAAGGAGACTCCACAGCCCCCCTGGGCAGCCTGTGCCAGTGCTCTGGCACCCTCAAAGTAAAGAGGTTTTTCCTCATATTCAACTGAAACCTCTTATGTTTCAGTTTGTGCCCATTGCCCCTTGTCCTGTTGTTGGGGCTTGTCTTCTGGCTGCTCCGTTAGGATGCCTTGGTAAATAAATGCGATGTGGGAGAAATCAGCGTCACTCTTCTCTGAAATGCTATCTATATGTAAATCTGCGGTGCCATTTTTTTTTCCCCTTTAAAAGTTGAAAAGCACTTTCAGTTCCTGTTTAACGGTTGCTCCCTCTGAATTACACGAAGCAATGAGAGAGGTCAGCCAATGCTTTCCTGCGGGAATGAAACCTCTCTTTACTGTTGTTCCACGAAGCTGTTGCAAATAACATTGGCAATGCAGCGAACGTAGAGCAAAACAAGCCACCAGAATTACACCGCATACCCAGTGGATCGCAATCATAAAATATTAATCAGGCACTGCAGATCTGAGTTGTCATCTCCTCGTATGAAGCAAGGCACATAGCCCCACTCTTCCCCTTCCTCCTGAAGGTCCCAGAATTAAAATATTTGTTAGTTGTGATTAATAAAGACACCTGACTGAGCACTTGTTGACAGGAGTAATCGCTCAGCATTTTGGGTCAGGTTTAATGATCAAACTTTGGAGCTTGATAAGCACAAGCCTACAGTGAGTACAACATACTCAGTTTAAGCTTTTGCCGGCTAGTGAAATTTAGTTCCCTTGGATGTGACTGTGTTGCACCGTGACTTGAAAAGTGGTTTTGCCCAGTTATCTTTTAGCAATTCCTTTTGCCTTTAAACCCCATTAGTTCTTGTTATTTCCCCTTTTCAGCAGTGAAAAGAGCAGTGTTGCTCAGGTGCATTTTGAAAGTTCGGTTCTGGTGACATCTCCCATTTCAGACCATTTTAATACCACCACAGCTCTTTCTCTACAAGCCAGCAGGCTGGGATGAATGAGTCGAGTCGTTGAGATGTAGGAACTTTGCTTGCCATGCAGTCACAGGGAAAGGCCTCTTCTGGAAGACATGCTCTTTCTCAGGTTTGGTGTTAGAGCAGCTCACAATTTCTCTTGCCCGTCCAGTGAGGGTCTCCTGGTCAAAAGAGCAGCATGTCCTGAACGTGCAGTATGGTTTGGCTGGTTAGTTTAGTCCATATAAAGAGCTACGTAGGTCTGGGGGATGCTGCCGTGCATGGCCTGTGTGCTCACAGCTGGAGCTGGCCTGACCTTTTTTCCGCCAGAGACTTGTCTCCACCCAAGCAGCAATTTTCATTAAATGTGTTGGAGCTTGAATAAGTTTGAGATTTTCCCCTGATGCAAAAGAAAAGGTCTGGTTTTACCACTCTCAGATTAATTGGAGAGAATTTGTCTACAGCAATATCATTATAATGGTGAAAGAGAAAGCAGGTATCTGTAACAGCCTACACTGTGAAGGTCCCAGGAGCAACAGGAATCCTTTGCAAAGCAGTCCTGGTCTGGGGAAATGATCCTCTGAATTCTTGCCTAAATCATATTGCTTCAAGTCGTGGTTCTTAAGATCACCTACAAAAATACGAAATCTGATTTGTGACAGCAATTTGTGAACGTGTGTATAAGGAACTGATTGGAGATATGAAAAGAGGAGGCGGGACTTGTTGGGGTTTGAGGTGCTGGACTGCAGCGTTTGCTCATCACTACGCAAAGTTAAGCCTGGCCTCCACCATCCTGTCCTGGTGCAGAAATCCCCGTGACGAGTCCGGAGGACAGTCGAGCTTTGTGGCCGAGTGTGTGAGCAAGCTGCATCCCACAACAGGGGTGATGGGTGGGTACCCAGGATCCAGAGGTGTACCAGCCAGGGGGGAAAAATGGTGGATAGTAGGAGGCGTGAGAAGGGGTAAAGCCACACTGCCGAAATGTGCCGAATATCCCTAGATTGTACACTGAAAAGAATCAGATCTTCCCTTTCCCCCCCCAGCTAGCGTGTGTGTTGTTGTGTCTTGCAGATGAAAATCTGTGTTAGAGCTGTGAGCAATTAACACATTTCCTGAGGACTCATGGGGAGAAACTGAACTTGCATGTGATCTAGCGCAGTTCTGCCTTAATAGATCTTGGCTACGCCTATGATTTAAAATTGTTTTACTGACACACAACCGTATTTAAACTCCGGTGGTGTTCTGGTTGTGTGGAGAGGGTTCATGATGCCGGTACAGCTTGCTTACCCTCCTGTATTCACGTAAGTTGCTGGGATGCTGCGAAGCTTCCCATTGAAATGGATTCAGACTTTGATTCAAATCCAGGCTGGCAGTTTTCACCTTGAAAAATGTGCTTTGCCTTCTCTTTAAGGAGATGCCTTCAGAAACACAACAAAACAAAAAAAACTAATGAGAAGAGGTGAATGGGAAACAGTTTTCTTTCCTACAAACTATTTTAAGATACCTGGAGCAAGAACGTTTTTATAAGTTCAAGACCCATTGCATTTTTTTGTTGGAAAAAGATGAGAGACAAATTAAAAATAACCCTCATTGCAGCCAAAACACATGCTGGGGAGAATGCGGGAGAACTGCCCTTTAATAAACCGGATTGGTGCTCTTACCACGCTTCTGGAGCATGGAAAGCACACCCAGTTCCTGCACTGCTCTGTGGAGACCGCGTGCATATGGGAAGGAAAAGGACTGGGTCAACATCTGCACAAGGAGGGAAAGCGCAGGCAATGGGAACTCCTAGAGAAGAGGAGAGGATGGAGATGAAAAGCAGTAGAGCAATGGTCATGATCTGGGGGATGGTTTTCAGAGAGCATGGCATGGAAGAAGAATAAAGACAGTGGGCTTTTTGGAGGAAGGCTCCCAGCCTTAAGCTTCACAGATTTGAGGTTGATTTGAGATTAAAATGGTGCAATCTGAACATATCAATGACTTTGCTGTGTAATTTGAGCTCCTGATTCTCTCTTGGATGCTGTGAGTACACTAAGACCTCATTCAAAACACTTTAGCACAGATTTTAGTACTGTGCTGGATCGGGGCCACCGTGATAAATACAAATGTTAATGATTTTCCAGGCTCATACTTAAAATTCAGTGGTTGAAGTTTGCAAACTGATTGTGCAGATTGCCAAATTAGGTCCAATTACTCAAATTTAGATGAGCTTTGCATAAAACATACAAATGTGCTCAATGCAGTATTCTGCTTAGGTCTGTGATTTCATTTCACCAGGCTTATATTTGCATGAGTTCATTAAAATTGGTTTCATTTCTTTTTTTTCTTTTTTTTTTTTTTCCCTAGCATCGCTTTGAAAAAGTTGTATTTAAGCTGGGGAAAAATAGTATAGAACAGGCTTGTAATTATAAAATGAAGCTAAATGAAGTCATGCAGCACCGCTGTGGTCTATTCTGTCAAAGAGGGAACCTGAGAGCTCATTACTGAGCCCCAAGTTCGAACTGACCACTCTGTCGAAGGTTTCTAGGATATCAGCTGATGACAGCGGACCTTCTGCTGTATGGTTATCCAGTCTCTGCGGTCCAGTTGTTGATTGGTGAGGGAGAAAAACATTTCCACTTCATCAGGACTGCTCTTGGTTTGTATTCTAATTAGTATTTATTTTGTCTTATTAAAAATAATAACTTGGACAAGGAAGCACTGCTCCTCTTCTGTTTGTTAATCCTTTGGGAAAAAAAAAAAAGCAAGACGTCTCTCAGGCTGAACAAATGAGAAAATCTCCCAGACAGACGAAAGGCTTTAATGAGGTTGTTACCTCTCTCTAAAGCCACCCGACCCTTTCAAAAAGGTGACGGTCTTGCATCTCCTGGAGCATGGAGACATGGCTTCTTGTCTTTATTAATGACTTTGTTTATTGCTGTGTAAGGTATCCAAGTGTCAAAATAATATTTATGTCTATTTGGAAGTACCATTTAGTGCTCCAGGAAGTTATGGTTTGTTATTTGAAATGAATTTATCTAGTTCACGATCCAAATGTGAAAAAACACCCTTACTTTACATGCAAAATCACTTTTTTAAAAATAACTGCAATATAGCTGTACACACACACACCATATGTGTGTCTATATTGGCATAAGAATGAATTATCCATGCTGTGAATCAGTACACTTTTAAACAGCAGTTTAAACAATAATCTCCAACAGTCTCAAAGAAGCCCTCACGTTTTATTGGTAATGAGCTGCTTAAAAAAAATGTATGATGGTATCTTAACAGCAACTTTGTAATGAAGATTGCAAACCGACTCTCTACTGCAAGCAAGTCTGACCTCCTGCTCTTCCCCAGCCTTCTCCAAAGCATGGTTTTCAACTTGAAATTCCTTGTGCGTGGTGGGGGAGAGGTTGTTTCACCTTGCCCGCTCCCCCCTTGTCTGAGGGCAATTGCACAAGGCGTTTGCTTTCATTCTATTTTGTCAAGATATAGCAATTTTGCTTTTGAAAAAGTGTTTCTAGCTCTCAAAGCAGAGTATGTCAGAAGCGATTTTGTGTAGAAAAAAATATTAGTGTTTGGTTGCCTGCCGTGACAGGTATCTTTAGAACTGTAGAGCTGTTCACAGGTGGCAAAAATTTGTGAGACAATCCTCTCTGACCTCGGTAAACCACGTAAACCTTAGTTACTGCTTGGGTGTTGTAGCTTAAATACCTTTCTGTAGTCCCTTGGCTTGTAAAAAATAGCCATGAAAATAGAAACCAATCTCTGGAGAGTCCAGAGCGTCCTATTTCCCCACTACCTCCCAGCGCAGCGTTCTTAAAAATCTTCCCGTGCTGGATGTGCCTTTGTCAGCGCAGCCCCTCTCGGCGTAGGTGCTTGTGGGCTGTGCGCTCCTCTGGGTCGGAAATGGGAACAGTAGCTCCATTATTGCTGGAATTATTCCTGGTGAATGCTAACATTTCAGCCGCTTCCTCCCAGTGCCACCGTGGTGTCAGCGTGAGTTTTAGCATGCAAAGATGTGAGTTTGGGAGGAACGCAGTTGTATTTTGTTTCCACGTTGTCACAACCAAAACAGGCAAGACAGTCTGGGCAGAAATGTCTAGCACAATGGATTTTCAGTTGCTTTCTTCGTGAAAGCTGTCGCTTATTCATTTCATTTCTTTCTCTGCTGTATTTCAGAATAAAAGCCGTAGAAAACACAGACCTCCAAGTTGTGTGAAGTTTGGAAGCTAGGCTCAGTGACCGAGCTGTGAAACGGAGGGTTGTAAATAAGGGCTGCAGTTATCATAGAATCATAGAATCATAGAATCATAGAATGTTTAGGGTTGGAAGGGACCACTAGTGGTCATCTAGTCCAACCCCCCTGCAGTGAGCAGGGACACTGCTAACTAGATCAGATTGCTCAGAGCCCCATCCAACCTGGCCTTGAATGTTTCCAGGGATGGGGCCTCCACTACCTCTCTGGGCAACCTGTTCCAGTGGTTTACCACCCTCATTGTAAAGAATTTTTTCCTTATATCTAGCCTAAACCTACCCCGATTTAGTTTAAAACCATTACCCCTTGTCCTAACGCAGCTGGCCCTACTAAAAAGGTTTTCCCCCTCTTTCCTATAGGCCCCCTTTAGGTACTGAAAGGCCGCAATCAGGTCTCCCCGCAGCCTTCTTTTCTCTAGACTGAACAAGCCCAACTCTCTCAGCCTGTCCTCATAGGAGAGGTGCTCCAGCCCTCGGATCATTTTAGTAGCCCTCTTCTGGACCCGCTCCAACACTCTGTGAAACGGAGGGTTGTAAATAAGGGCTGCAGTTATCCTTGGTCCACAGTCTTTTATGAACGTTTCAGCGTTTTCGCTCCGTCTGTCACTTCTAGCAAGGCGCTGGTTGTATCGGTCTGAGTTGCCTCATCTAAAAAACGATATTCCTGGTTTTTAGCTGCCTCCCAGAAATGCGGTGAGATTTCCCGGGACAGGCGGCGTGGTCTGCCTGCCAGCAGCCGTGGGACAGCCCGGCTCCCATCCCTCTTCGTGTCTGCCCAGAGCCCCGCTTCCCCGGCGCTCAGCAGGGACGATGCATTTGTCCTCAGCGGGAGCCAAGGTATTTGACACCTCTGAAAAATGAGGCTTAAATCAAATAGCCTGCTCCAGCACTTTATAAAAATGAACTCTTTAGTCTTTGCCATATAAAACAAGACAGCAAACTGAGGCAGAGGAGGGAAAGCCAAGCGGACAGGCAGCTGCAAAACTCTGGAGCCTTCACGTGGCTGGGCTGAGCTTATTCTGCCAGGATGATGCCCTGCTAAAGAAGCAGGGAAGGCAGCAAAGATGAGCACGCCACGGGCTGCCAGTGGAAACCAAAGAGAAAACAGTCACTAAAAAGAACATTTCAGCTGGAGTCTTCTAATCAGAGGTGCTCTGAGGCTTCCCTTTGCCTTTGGGAAAGCTGGTCTGGCCAAAATTAATACAGCGGAGGGTGATGTGACTTGCAAGCCATGTTTTGTGGTGCATTGAGGTACGGGCGGGGAGTCGTGGTGCAGACAGGATGACACCTTCTGGGTGTCACCGCCCTCGCAGGGAGCAGTGGGAACTCTCAGCCTCAGGGACAGGCTTGCTGTATGTGTCACCCGAACTTCTGTCCTGGTGTTTTATGCCATTCCTCCAAGAGAAGGGTGGATTTAAACTTGTGTGAATGAATTAACTCAAGAGTCTGTCTCTTGCGACTTCCACAGTGAGATTTACTAAGCATCACCTAAATTTGTATTGTCAAGACTTGAAGTATTTCTTGGTCTTCTGTTTATTTAAGTGAGATCCATCAGGGCCGTCCGTGTTTCCTCCAAAGTTTAAGCAAAAATAATGCTACCACTCTCTGCATTTCCAGAGATAGGGAGATGGACCATTAGTCTTGTGCACTTGAACACTAGAGGCTGGCCTAATTCAGTCCAGCTTGGAATAAAAAATAATGTGAATGCTCATAGGTTTATTGAGAAATGAGTTAAATGTTTACATAAAAACTCAATCTGTGAAGCACTTAGAGTGTGGCTTAATGGGCAAAGCATGGAAATTAAGGTACATAGGTAGTTTATGACCTTCTTTTGTAACCTTGGGAAGCTTTTCCTTTTCTGTAAAATAGGGATAACAATACATCCCTGCTTTAGTAAAGTGCTTTTAAGTGTACTGATGAAGTGCTATATACAGCCAGCCCAGGATGAGAGCCTTTATCTGCCGTGTCAGTTATTCCTATGCTAAGGCTGGCTGCTGGAGAAATAAATAGAACCTGTTCCTCTGTATTAAGTGACTGCCCGAGTTCACGTCTGTTCTATATTTAAGCATGCAGTTATATGTTTTAAGACATACTTCTTTACAAGTTTTGTTATTAAGCACATGTGCCCTTGATAGTGTCATCGGGACCATAAAGTTTAAATGCTGGATGCAGAAAGGGGGGACCAAGAAAACCTTTTAACCTGCACATTATTAGAAATCCATTTTGGATGATCCCTATGGAAATGTTACTGATAGTTTTGTTTCTGAAGGCAGACAGTAACTAGTCATGATTTTCTCCAGAAAGGAAATAATATGAACTGTGCAAAGCCTAATGAAGGGGAAGTGGCTGATTTATTGTGAAAATTTATAGCTTTCTGATGTTGCCTGGTTTTTCTGTTCATCTTGTTGTGTGGACTGTGTTGTTGGAAATAATTGAGAAACATGGAGGACCGAGTAGTTTTTGTAGTCCATAAATTATTACCTAGTGAGCGTTGGTTATAGCCTTGATCAGCAGCAGCACCAGTTTCTTCTAAAACTTTTCCAGAGTTTTAGCCATTTTAATATACCCAGTTATGAGGTATAATAGAGTTCAGAATAGAGTTGTGTCCTGAACAAGATCGTTTCAAGGAGGGATTCCTTTAAACCTCAAGGCGAGAGGATGGGAGAAAGGGAAAAATGAAAGAAAACCCAGCCTAAGTATGGTGGAAATTCTCTCATTTGAATTCTGAGCATAGATTTCTGTAGTTACAACAAAGATACAATGGCAACGCCACTGCTGTATTTGCTGCTATTGCAGAAACTGGAATGCTACATAAGACCTTCCATGCTGGGAAAGATCAAAAGTCCCCCCCAGGTTTTTGGCTAGTCCTTTGGTCTCAAAACGCCTTTTGAAGAGAACATATGTGGAAGAAGTAAGAGCAGAGGACAAGGTGCCAAGGTTTCTGCCACTGAATTTCAGGAGCAGCTGGGTGCAGTGGGAGGTGAGCACCTTTGGGCATCCTTTGAGATGGCTTCCAAAGCCCTGCTCTGCAACCGGCTTTGCCACAGGTTTGTCATAAAATCCTTTTATTTTCTTCCTGGTCTTCATGGACAGTGAATTATGCATGTTCCATAGGTTATCTCTCCATATTGACTCCAGATCAGAAAGAAGCAACCATGCCGCTCCTGAATAGCTGTTTTATTGGGTGTTCTTCTGCAGTGTTTTTGGGGGGGAACACTGCAGCATGTACCAAGCTGAAACCTGTGCCCACAACATCTCTTTCTTTGTTAATGGGAATTAACACATAAAAAAGGGACTTTAAAGGTAAATTATGTAAATTAATACTAGGCTTCAGAGGAAGAGTGGCCTTTCTGTGTTAAATATGCTTTTGTAGATAAAATATGTCTGTGTGTGAATTGTGTAGCAAGTATGTGGTTGTGATAACTGAGACGCATTTATCGTATATATTTGAACTCACCATCTCAGCTGGACTTCAAACCTGTGACATATTCTGCTTAAAAAGAAGAAAAATCTGTCTCTGGCAAAAGTAAATTCTTCTTTCCTGCTCTCTACCCACAGATTAATCTTTTACATGACATATTTTTAATGTCACTCAGACAGCTGGGAAATCCTTCTTCTTCCTTACAAAATTCAATGTGCCAGAGCTGAGGGTAGGATGGAGTGGATTTACCCTGCACCAAGCACGGCTTTCCTAGATGCAAAGATGCTGGGCGTTTAAAAAGATTTCCTAGAGAGCTTGAGGGACAAGAGCTCTGGGTTACCGAAGCATGGAAATTTTTACCCACCCAAGGAGAAGCCCACCTCTAGACTTGAGAAAGAACTATGCAATCAGACTTGAAAGCTGTCACACTTAAAAGCTCTCTTCTTTTTTTAGCATTTTATTCTTTCCTGCT
>NW_009258661.1:1239790-1245550 GCF_000687185.1 Egretta garzetta
TTTCAGTACAGCGCATGTATTTTTCTTAAACCAGAGTCTTTCTAATTTTTCTGTGCACCACTGTAGAAGAAGGAAAATCTGCAGAGGGCTTCAGAGACCACTGCTGGTAATAGCCACTGTATCTCCAGATGGGCTTTAGTGAGTAAGGATTACTTGTGTTTGTAATATTTGATGAGTCCCACTCATATTGGTTTTCATATGGCTTAAACTTAAAGCTAAAGAAGACAGCCTGTGCATACAGGATAGCGGATTTAAAAATATTTTTTTGGTCTTGGTATATATTCTTCCCAGGAGTAGCCTGGGAAGGGCACCCTAGTCATGGCCCAGAACTGTACCAGCTGCTGTAGACACTCAGCATGGAACCAATATGCAAGATTATCACCAACATACAATGCAAACTGATGTGGAAAGGAAGGGACTCTCTGAAACAACTTGTTGGACAGTAGTCGGTGGTCCTGGCACCCTGACAAGCCAGTCACTGTCAGGAGGGTCTTTTGATTTTAGAGCATCGTAAAGAAAGAAGATTGGGAAAGGGATGCGTAGTACTGATGGCTTCTCGCCATGAACACCTATCAGCGTTATTGTAAGCAGAAGTGTGTAGGAGGATGGAGAAAACACTGCTAAAAGCAGATGGATGGGATAAGTTGTCAGTGGATTTTCCCCAACATGAAATAGCAATATGCAAGGGAGAAAGACATATATTGACTTAGTAAGGTCTCATATTAAGTGATGTTTAATGGTCCCTCTGTTTTGGAAAGAGCAGTTAACAGATTCCACTTAAGTTTCTCACCATCACTTGGGCTCCCAGTAAGCTGGTCGCAATAGTCTATAATCTCAGAAGCAGCAGAAGCAAAGGTAGAAAGAGGTTTTGTGCAATCGCTCTACTTTCTCATTCCTTCTGCTTGAGGGAGATTAGGATTTCCTACACCTTTCACCCTTGGCACTCTTCCATGTTGTTTGTAATTGCAAAGCAATGTGGTGCTTTTTCCTCAGCCGGAAGAGTTGGCACATAGTTCTTTTGTGCAACTGAGGCAATAAACTGCGGTATTAATCACTTCACACAAGGTAATGAACAATAACAGAACTGGTGCTTTTGCCTCTCAGGTTTCTCCTAAATAGTCCAACTTCCTGAAGACTGTAGAAGCGGGATCCTGAAACTGGATTTAAGTCTTTCCTATCATGTTCTGCCTGACCTTATACCATTTGAGATAGCAAAAATAAATCGCATTTGCAGTGTAATTACTAAAATGTGGTCTTATTTGGAAGCAGGATTGTGGAAAAACTGTGTCTCATGTACCTAGTAAAGTCTCATTTAGGTGCAGGGAAAAGAACAGTCACTTTGCCATGCTTGCATCCTGAGCCATATGGCTTTTTGTGAAATGTTGCTAGATGCAAGCTACCTTTCTTCTCCAGCAAGATTAGAAGGAAAACCGAGCTAGGATTACCCATTTGGGATGGTTAGAGATGGGATGTGAGAAGCCCTTCAAAATTCCCCTTCTCAACGTTACTTATTTTGCCAGGAGCACAAAGCGTTGCACGTACGCCACAGCAGATAGAGGGAGTTTGGAAATCAGAGACCCAAACCAGTTTTTCACAGTCATGTTTTTTGATCTTCTGAGATTGACACTGTTTTACTTTCCCTAAACACGCTTGTAAACACCAGTCTGGGAAAGCACTGCAGGAACAAAGGTTTCAGAGGCACCACGTAAAGGTTGTAGGCTGGTGAGTTCCCCAGCGTGCCGGAGGAGGAGGTTGCACTCTTTCTTCTTTTTCTGCTGGGGGATGGGAGACCCATGTGAAGTCTTTGTCAAGAAGATGTTACAGCTAGAAGCAAACAGTCGGATGAACCGCAGAAAGCAAGCATTTGAATGCATTTAGCCCAGTGCAAAGGTAAGAGGAAATTTTCCTCATTTATTTCACCATGCTTTGAGTCGTTGGTCTAAGGAGGACTATGCAGTGAGGTGCTGCACGGCTGGGCTGTGGTCGGTGCTAAACGATGGTAGCTGGCTCTGAGCACTTAAAAATCTCAGAAAAGCTCCCATTTTGTTGTTTCCTTTAATTTTTGAAAGCAATAAAGGTTGCTTGCAATGTAAATGCTTGCTGGAGTGTAAATACACTTAAGACAGAACAAATGCCAGAGCAGAGCAATTTCTCAGGTTAACAATCTTTGCGATGTTGGTGGCAATATTTCTGCACAGGGTTCTCCTGCAAGCTAGGCACACGGCAAGAGTGCTTGAAAAGCAAAAACCCACAACATTTATAGTGGAGAAGGCTGTAACTTTGCCTACTGGGACAAGGTGCCCATCAACTAAACAGCTGTTCTCCTCTGCGAAGGACACTGCCAAGGTTGTTAATGTCTACAGATTGAGTATCTTGCTGATGGTCTTTTGTGAAGTGTTTAATTTCTAGGCGAAGGAAGGAGGAGTGAATAAATTACTTTATGCCTTGTCAGAGCTCTCCTTTGTGAAGTGCAGCCATTATACTCCCAGTTTGGGATTGGCTTCCGTATTTTTTAATTACAAAATTAGAATATTATAATGATTAAACTTTGCTCAGGTGCAATGTCAATTGTTTAACCAAAATTAAAAAAAAAAAAAAAAGAAAGAGCCCAAACCCTCAGTTATAATGTGAGCTGTGTACACACTTAAATGTGTTACAGTACATTAATAAAACAAGGTCACTTTAGTATTTCCGTATTTCCAAGGGGGTTCTGCAGCATTTCTGCAGCCTGGTTATGCTACCAGAATTTCCCAGCTGGGCCAATACTGCTACCATGAGAAAAAATGCCAAAGCTGCATGGAAAACTGTTAAATTCTTCAAGGATTGGCTGCCAAAGTAGAATGGGCTTTGGGAAGATTTGCTTATACAAGGAGCCTGCGCGATACTTATCTCAATGAACTGGGCAGCCAGAATTGTAACAGGATCAAGAAGTGATCCTGAGATGATTCCCAAATGCTTTGGGTGTTTTTTTCACTGTCAAATTTGACTTTTTTTTTTTTTTTTAAGTGTGAAAGAATAATTTCCATTTTCCTGAATATCACTCAAAATGTATGAGCTGCAAGCATAGAGTTGGCTTGTGGAAATCAGAGAATGAGAATTGTATATGCTTATGTGATTTTCCTTTAAAAGACAATGGTGGGTAGATTCAAAATTCAGAATTCAAGAGAAGTTTCTTAATAAACACAGCTGCAACCTAGAGGAGAACTTTCCCATTCCAAATTATATCGCTAGGATTTTTTTGTTAAATAAAACTTGACCTACATTAGCAGTCCCATCACAAACAGCACACCTTGCAGGTGATTTCCATGTGGTTTTATTTTCCAGCAGATTACTGTGCCGATGGCAGAATTTCTTCTTTAATAATGCAACAAAAATGTAAGCAGGCAATGGTAACTGAGCTGCCAAACCACAGCCTGAAGTTCATGGTCGATTCAGCTGATGGCAGAAACCTTGAGATTAGAAGAGACGGCAGAAGGTGTTGCTTCTGTCTTAGGTGGAGAACTGACCTGGAGTATGTCATGCAAATGCAACTCGGGAGAACCTGCCACATGGCGGGTAGCCAGCCTGTCCTGGGGCACTGGTGCGGGAGGTGCTGGGGGATTTACCAGCCTCAAAAAACCCATCCCGTTTTGAAGGAGTGTGCAGATACACAGGAGAAGAGATGGAAGAGGAAGGTAGATGGGCAATCCCAGGGATAAGATGAAGAAGCTGAGGCTGTCAGGTGAAGCACAGAGGGGCTTACAGCAAGGAGGGGTTGACACCAAAATTCAGTGCCACTGAGGAAGCCGGGCTGGTGACACTGGGTTGATGATGCTGGGTTGGTTATGGTCCTGAGGTAGCATTCATGTCACTGGACTGCAGATGTCTACATCTGAGCTAACGTTCTAGAAGCCCTTTAAGGCCACTGAAGAGAAAATGATGCTCCTGGAGTGCAGCTCAGCTCATCGCGTGGTGGTTGTTGGCCTGAGCGATGCTCTGGATGTCTTTGTGTCTTGCCGTTGAGAGCAAAGGGGGTTTGGAGCACTAGCTCAGTTTGAGATGTCTGCCTTGTCAGCCTCGAAAGCTAGGTGAGATAGATGGCACCTCCAGGACATGACCCAAGCCCCACTGCAGCTAATGACAGGGTTTTTTGGTGAACGTTAAGGGACAATAGGGTTCACCCTTAACAGCAGCAGGACGAAAGAGATTTAAATGGCAGAACAGCAGTAGAAGAGGTTTCCAGCAGGTAAGGCTGAGCTGCTCCTTGCACGACTGCCTGCTCTGAAAATCCAGTCTGTTTGGTTAGGCGCACGCTGGGTGCTAATAAGATGGCTTGTGTTGCTTTATTTCATGAGGCGGTGTCAAAGGCTACAGAAGATGTTGTTAGTAGCTGCGGGAGGACTATGATATATTCTGATTTTGTTTTCCTTTCTCCCAAAGGAAAAGGGTAATTTAGTACTTTTCTCATGGGAACCAAGTGCTGGAATAAACTCCAGGGTCATGAAATCCAGTGACCCTGTTCCCACAGGCAAACACATAATATCATCCCTTTCACAAACTGACCAAATATTTCATCTCACAGAAACCCAGCAAACTGCAGGTTATGCTGACAAAAATAAAACAAGCTTTCGTAGGGGAGGAAGCAGCATTGCTCTGTGCCTTTTCCCCCAGCTCTTTCGTTTGTTGTTTTTTATGTACTGGGGTGGCAGGGCTTTGCTGGAGCTGTAAATATAGGTTTTAAGAGAAGATTTGGATTTATTTAGTATTTGAACATCTTTGTGCTGTTGGTGGTAATTCTCACCTATCTCCTCGTGGCTTTGAAACGGCAGTCATGTTTATAAATGGCTTTAAGATAATTGATGAAAGGGATGATTTGCATGAAGAACAAAGTAGTGCTGAGACTTTGGCTGAGACCTATCCACACCTTTCTGGTGCTTGGGGAAATATAACATGAAAAGGGGAAAATTTTTTTTTGCTGTGTTTTTTTTTGTCCCCTCCACTTCCACATGCCTTTGTTCCTGCTGGTAGAGGATGCCTATAAAGCGCAACTGCTCTATTCCCAAGCAGACTTTTGAAAAGTAACCAGTTGGTCAAAGGTATAAATAAACTCTATAGGATTAAATAAGTGAAATAAGATCCCAGAACTGATATTCCCTGTTATTAGAAATCACCTTTCCTCATTACCCTGGAGGGGCGGCTAGCTGGGTTCAGGGGATGTCCTTGCACGAGGGCTGGAGTGCGGGTCCCTGGCAGCTCCCACAAAGCACCAGTGGCTTGTGGTTAATACAAGCGGGAAGGTTAAAAATAGACCTAAAAATGAAGCATTTGCTTGAGAAATAGGTGTAAAGATCTATTGAAGGGATGATCACGTAGCTTTCTGTGTAGGGTTTGTTTGATTTTTTTACTGTAAAAGAAGCGAGCAGTTGCTCGCAATGTAACGAAGAGAAGAACTCATAAAACACCCACGAGGAAATCAGTCAAGTCCTCTGTCGATATTATTTCTTTGCGGTTGGTTACTGTAAATAAGCTTTGTAGAGAATTGTTTCCAAAAGCTAAACTGGAAAAAAGCTTTGGGACCGAGAAGCCACCAAACTTCCCCGACACCGATGTTTGAAAGAGGGCTGGGGCCGAGCGCTGATGCTGATGTGTTGTGAAGTGCTGCCGCGCGTTCGGGAAAGGCGAGGACGCTTCCCCAGCGGTGCGGAGCTCCGACATGCCGCAGACGCTGCGAGGGGCGGAGGCAGGGGGGCGGGCGGCAGGCCGCGCTTCGGCATCCGCCCG
>NW_009258661.1:1245585-1247029 GCF_000687185.1 Egretta garzetta
GCTAGTCGACAGAAGCTGATGATGGATGTCAAGGCTGGGAGCAAACAGCTGCTGATTTGATTATTACTGTTTCATCTCCTAACCTTTTGGAGCATTCTGGGAATATTTATTCACCTAGCCACGCTTAATGGCATTTGGTGCAGTGCTTCCCCAGGAACAAGGAAGGAGTGGTGTTGTACAGAGGTAGTTTAGAAATTCCCGTTCTTGTTCTTTGTATTTATTTAGAGGTATGGGGAGAGAAGCGATGATCTTGCTGTATGGGGGGGTGGAAAATTTGTCTATTTGGCTGGGAGCAGCTACAGGCAGAGGTGTGCAATACGTTAATAAAGTAATGGTGCTATGTTGCTATAAAGAGGATGGCTTCATTATAAAATTCTTGGTTTAATATTGTCGTTATAGCAGATGTATAGCATATGAACTAATTTGCATGCAGATAAGGAGGCTCTGACAGCTTGGTAGCGTAATTACGGCATAGCATACAGCTCGCTAGCACTGGGAGCTGAAGCTGTTACTGGAGGGGTGCTCATGGGACTTATTACATTGGCTTTGTTAAATTTAAAATAGTATATAGGCAGGAAAGAGACCCCTCTCCTGTGCTGCATAGTGTTGTGTACAGTAAGTTACAGAAGCCTTGGATTGCTGCAGCCATTTTAAGCCATGCAAATGCCTGGATCTCAGCACCTCCCAGCATAGCGGAGTAACAGACTTTCATTGAACCGGGGAGCCTGTGCGAGCTTCCAAACAACAGGGTTTAAAACTCTGATATTTCCATATGTTAAAACTGCAGTCAGGTCTTTCTGATAAGTGAACAAAACTGAGGCTGCAGTAACTTTGTTCTGTTTCGTGTCTGATGACACAGGTGCTGAACGTGTGAACTTAGGCTGGTGAACAGATCCTCTCCCCTTCCCCTCGTGTGCCTGTTGCTTTGCTTCACCATATCTGTGTCTTCGTGATTTGTCTCTGCTTAATTTCAAGCATCTTTCTGCTTCTTTTTTTTTTTTTCCTTTGCTTTGCCTGCAGTTTTTAAAGATCTTATTATTGAGATTCCTTCTTATGGATTTCAAAATGTTTAATTCATTACCAGACCATTATAAACTGAAGGCATTTTATTTTCCTGGGGAAATCAAGACAGAACCACAGGAGATCATTTTTCCCCTGTTACCTTCCCCCCCCCACACCCCCGCTACTGTCAGATTAGCTTTCAGAGACGGGAGGAATTTGTGAATGCACAGTTGACTTTGATTACGTAAGCTGGAAATTGGCAAACAGCATGGATTTATTTCAGTCCCACTAACTTTAAAAAGAAATACATATTAAATTGGAAGTGCCTTAGGGCATCAGACAAAGGGGAAGCCAACCAGAAAGTGTGTATTCCCCCGCTGACCTCTCCTGCCGTGCTGTAGGTGATGCCGGGTAGCTGCTGGGGATGCGGGTCACGCCGGGG
>NW_009258661.1:1247078-1271160 GCF_000687185.1 Egretta garzetta
TGTCTGCTGAGCAAGGTGATGCTCGAGCAGGTTCTGTGAGGGTCTCGCTTCACCCAGCTCCCTGGAGGCTTTAACCCTAACTCAGCAGAGCCTGGCTGTCGCGCCAGGAGGGCCCTTGCTCCGTGTATCTGCACCCACCGCCCCTCTAACCGCGGCGAGCCGGGATGGGGCTCGGTGTGGAGCCGCGCGCCCAGCCTGCGGCGTGGAGGGACTGCTCGGCCACTTAGCTCCTCTGTTCCATTTAATGCGTAAGGATGTTGTGCTCCACTCTCTTAATACATTCACTCCTTCAGGGTAAATGTTGCAAAGCCCCTATATCTGTTTCCATAATACCCTGTGCTAGACAAATATTAACTTGTGTCTTTTTTTCTTTATGCTAAATATTTACCCAGGTATTTTGTTTTGCAAAATTCAAGCTCATCCTTGTATGATCTGCTTGCATTTTGTTAATCTGGGAATATTAATAGCCTGCTGGCATTACTGCTAATTTGGAGTTTATGCTGTAGAGTGAATATAGTAATGAAATTTTTGAATGGTTTGTTAATCTTATCAACATTCATTATGCATTTATTAATATTAATTAGACCCAATCACAGTGTCGCGTTTGGAACTTTTTTTATCAATCAAACAAGCGTTTTCTGAGAAAATTATCATTTAATGGGAAATTTAGTATGTAAATATTTAAAAAAATGGGATCTGGTAAGAGAAGGTGTACAGGAAAACACTGAACCTAACGCACAGTTTTCACCCAAAGTTTTGTCTCTTCCTTCCCTTCCCCCTGCCCACCTCCCAAAGCAAAGTAAAGAGAGGAGGAAGGAGGGAAAGTGCCTATCTCTCTTTAAACAAGATTAGTTGTTGAGCAGTTTTATTAGGCTTTTTTTTCCTATATAATATCAGAGATTTCAAGGCAATTTTTGCAGGTCATTCAGTTTTAATGTAGCATCATGTAGCGTGCCTTCATTTTTGGCGATGAACTTGAGATACTGTAAAGGGGTTTGATTTTTAAGAGGACGGGAAGGAACACCGTTCTTCTGAAAATCAGTGCGCTCTGCTCTCCCGACTGGGTGCCCACTGTCTCCATCGTGTAATCAAACCTTTCGCTGCCATCTGTGCTGCACACTCCTCCAGGTAACTTCACAGTGTCCTTTTAGCACAAGTCCTGAATGAGTCCTTTAGATCTCTTGCAATCACATGAACAATAAAAGGAGTAAGAGCATCTCTAAGGATTCCTGATTGGACTTTGTTGTTGTTTCCTTACCAACTCTGCTCCTCCGTTTATGCTCTTTAGGCCTGCTGTTGCCACTCAGGAAACAGATTATCTAACACTTCTCCATTTTCCAGCCCAATCAGAGATTCCTCCTGAATCAGCAGTGCTTATTATCTCCAACTGTACGTAATTATGGTAGAGAGGTTGCACGACCATAGCTGGATAATGTCAGCACTTCTATTATAGCCCCATACTTTCAGTACCCTGAAATGTGGGTATAAAAACTCACTTTAGCTTTATAGTCCTTCTGATGGTGAGAGATAAAGTATGTGCAATCAGCCTTTAAGCAGTTAGAGAAACCCAGGACAAAAAATTCCTCTTTGGGATGTCAGTTGTATAAATGCGTTGTTTAACTTGATCTTTGCTCACTGTCAGACTGTCAGTGTGCAACAAGTCTGCAGGTTTTGAACATAAAGCAAAACACATTTCTCTCCTCTTTAGAAAGCTTGTGAATAACCGGGGTCGATTATATTTTTGCAAAAATATTAAGCATCTGAAGTCAGTGGCCAGAGTGGCTGTGAAAAGATCAATAATGCACAAATGCGGAAGGGTTCGCAGGTTGGTGCAACAAAGGAAAAAAACATAGACGTGGGTTCCAGTTTTAAAATGTAGCAGGTATGCCAAAATGTCACGAGTATTTACGAAGGGTGAAGAATGACTCCTGCAGAGCTGTTCTACTCCAGGAAACGTTTGAGTCTACATATTTAACAATCTAATAATACAGTTGTATAAAAATTTTTGTATATATTTAATCAGTTATGAAAATGGTACTTGACATGCGAGTCTGTTTTACAAAGGTCAGATTTTCACAGTTGTTTTTCTTTAAGTTTTTAGTGGCATTTTTGACCCTTTCTCTTGCTTCACAGGCTGCCCTCTTCCTCCGGTTACCTCCAGCCCCGTTCACAACAACGTGAATTAAGGGCAGAAAGCTGGCATTAACCTAGGCCCTGGGGTCTCTGCAGTATGAACCAGCCTGACGTTCTTTAAAACATCCAATATGGTCTTTTTCAAGCAGGAGAAGAGCATGGGACTTCGTCTCTGTTTAAGAACTCAGATAAGAGTTCTGCCTCATGCTCTGCTGGTTATCATATTCATACCAGCAGAGCGACCAGTGATGGTTGCAATGCTCCGCCTGAGTTTTGACACACTACTAATTATAGCATACAGTGGTGTAGACACCAGAGGTGATAATGAAGCCCGGACCCATGTGTCAGCAGAGCTTCGAAAGGGTAATGCATTCTTGTTCTGCACCACTGTTCCTTATTTGTATGTTTGTGGGGCCCTAGACTCGTGCAATTATGTCTTGCTTATTTGCACTGAGCCAAGAGGTGAAACAAGCAGAGCACTGGAGGTTTGAAATTTTATCAAGGTAATTGAGTATTAACTATCTGTATTCCCTTTGGGAGATGCACAAGGGAGAGGCAAGGGCAGAAAGACGTTCATACAAGACCTTCATAAAACTTGTTGCCTAAAAAGTGATGACAGGTCTTCAGTGCTCTGATGTCCTGTGATAAAGTCTCTGTGCTTCTGAGTTTGGGCTGTAGGAAATGAGTGACCCCTGTAAAACAGCCTTATTTATATTGCACAAATTCAGCATTCACCAAATCAGGATGCGGAGCATGTGGAGGTGCGCAGAGGGAGGGACTGCACTGAAGATGAGCGAGAAACATACCCTAGGAAGCTCTTGGTGAGTGATGAAGGCTCTTTTTCCAGAAGCGATGAACGTAACACTGGCCTTCTCTTATGCCTTCCTAACTGAGGTGCGAACCCATCATGCAGAATTTGATGCATTCTGCTCTTCAGTCTTAGCATGTGAACCAAGATAGCTCTCAGAGAGGGAGGTCATATCAACTTTGCCTTTCCTTCAGGTTCTCTAAGGAGAGAGAAAATAACCTTCCAGGATTTAATCACTAAGAACACCTCCACGTCTGGATGACCTGACAAGTTTAAGTAGACCTGCTTCTTAATGCAGATAAGTCAGTAGAGTCCATGTGACAGGTTTGGTCTTCCATTTGCTTTGGTGGTGACAAGAGGTGTGTCTTGGAGCAGAGCATGAGGGAACTGGCATCTTCTGTAGCCACTACCACTTGTTGGAAGAAGTTAGGTAGGTAGAAGTGACAATATGGTCCAGTACTCCTCCAACCTGTGTGGGAGGGGTGCCCCAACCTGGACTTCTCATCCCTCGTTGGTGAGAAGGTTGGGACCTTATCCCAAAGTCCAAGTTATGCATTTGAAAGGTAGAATAGCTTGATTCTTATGGATGTGTTAGATGTGGGCCAAGGGTACTTTTCTACCAGAATACCTATAACAAGATGCAGTTTCAGTCCCCAGGAGAAATGCACAGAGGTTGTCCACTGCCCTTTGTGCTGGGGTGGAAGGGGCTGAAATCTAATTTAGCAGAGGTGTAACAACTAACATGCTCCAAAAATTTCAGTATGTGTTGGGAGCAGATCTGGCATAACTGGAGTTATACAAAAAAGCAGAAAATTTTTCTTCTTATTTTCCTGGTTCCTGTCCAAGAGAGGGATAGAAATCCTGTATTTGTGAGGGAGACGGGAATTCCATGAACTGCTATGAAAAAAAAAATGTAATAAACCCTTCTAGTATAGTCTTCTGATGTGCCAAGCCAGAAAACTGCAGCCCTGTGCAAAGCTGAGAGCTGAAGAGTACAAGCATTTTGGTTCATCCATCTCTCTCTCTCTCCATGTTCTTTCAGTCATCTGTTACCAGCTTTTATCTGCCTGGACCACCATCATCACAAAGAGCTGTTTCCAAGGTTATACAGAATATAATTTAAAATTAGTTGGTATTGTTTAAATCCAAATGCAACTACTGAGGACTGCCAGGCTGTGCTGCCCAAGGGGATGTTGTGAGGATGGTGGTGGTCGGCAGGCGGACCGGAGGGCAAGGAGGTGAGGAGGGGGTGGGAGCTGGCTGAGCATGTGCCATCGTGCTTATCTGTGTGGAAACTCAACACCTCACAAAGTTTTAAACCGTTAATCTGCAACGTGAATTTATATAAGACGGCATGTGGAGGTGAGTGTGGCTCTGTCTACGCTGTTAAGTGTTGATCGCAGGTGCGTAAAGGTCCTTGGCTGGATTTGAAGTTGTGTTGCTTGTAATCCAGTTGCACAACCTCTTGCCCTTGGCAAGCTGCAGCACCTGCCCTAACAAATCCATAAATACTTGGCCGCTGAGCTCTGTCCTCGAGTGACTGCAGTGTAGATGTGCGCTTGGTAAAAACTCATTTAAAAGAGGCATACTCTAAACAGATGAATGAGTTGGCTCGGATACCTTTAAAAAAAAAGTCCTATTCTACCAGCACACTTTACTACAACTCTGACATAATTTAGAACAACTCTGCCCTCCTCCTGAAATTTCTACTACATGATTACAGTCTTGCCAGCTCTTGTGATTTGCAGACTTAAGAGGAGACCTTGAAGGAGGTCATTTAGTCCATTCCTGCACCTCACGGCAAGAATGACTATGCCTAGGCATCATCCCTGAAGGATGTGATAGGGAGAGGTGTTCTTCTGTCCTTCATGGTTTCAGGGAGACTGACCATTAGGACCAATCGTAGCTGCCAGCAGGGATTCTCCACTGACAGTACCTAAACACTGGTGGTAGGTGCTTTTGGTGGACCACCCATTTATTTCAAAACTTGGCTTTTTCATGTTGGAGAGTGGGGAAGCTGTTGCCCTGAAAGTTATAAAATCAAAAGAACTGTATATCCTGAACATCACAGAATTATTTTTAAGATGGTTTTGTGGTTTGGTTTTGGTTTTTTGTGGGTTTTTTTAGGAAGGGAAGGAATGAGCTGGTTTGGAAAGCTATGCTGGGTGCTTGGACTGCTGATGCTACTGACATGCCCGTGAAACCCCTTAAAAGATGGCACTTGCTGTCCTGCAGTAACCTCACCTTCTGCTTTCCTCCAGCCCCAGGGACAAACTAGTTTTACCATGTCTTGGCATCAAGAAAGCCAATAGCTGGGTTAGGGCTCTCCCAAATGTCTGCTACTGCAGAGCCAGTCCTCCTTCAAGCTTGCATTTTTTGATGTTGAACTCTTAAAAATCTACCTGTAAGTGTCCCATAATAGGGTAGAGCTTTGGAAAATCTAGTTTTTACAGAGATATTTAAATATCACCCAAGGAATCTGAAGTCCTTTGCATGGAAACGGTGTATGGGAAAATAGGATGTCATCAAGTAGACATGTCCCATCAGCCAGTCCATAAAGTTACTGACCTGAGTCTGTAATACAGAGCATACTAAATAAACTTCTTCCTAGCAGCTCATTTTTCTTTGCCATTATTGTTAGGCCTGGGAAGAAGGACAGCAAGTGCTGAATGGCTGAAAATGCTTTGCTTTATAAATCCAGTCATATAGATACTGTGACCATTGCTATCTGACTAGCATGTATACCAGTCTGGATTAATTAATTATTATTTGTAAATTCACACATTGTGCGAACTCTGCAGCCATGGTTTCCAAAAAGATTAGGAGTGTGAGCTACAGATCATGAAACAGTACCTGCAATAGCCTGTAGGTACCTTCAGCACTTGGTGTCTTCTCGTGGCCACATCCGTAACTCCCACTGGTGCTAATGGGAATTGCTTGGACACACCAAGTGGGGAATAGACCAGGAAATCACTTCGTTGTCCTTCAGAGACACTGTATCTAGATCTGTGACAGGCGAGAGTCGCAACCGGCACTGTTTACTGTGAGCCATTTCTGCTGAATGACGCTGACGTGTGCGCCATGGAAAATGTCCACTTAGGTTTGCAGTAGCAAGAGACTTTGATTAATCAAAGAAGCTTTCTCAAAGTTAGACTTTTTAAAAGTGTGTAAGTTCATCCTTGTGCCTTTACCTTGCAGAAAAATTCTGAATCCGGGCTCTTGCTGATCAATGGCTGCATTAATTATGCACAGAAGGTTCAATTCAGCCAGCGTTGTTCCCTTTGAATGCTGCTTTACCCTGGGAGGAATTGACTTGCATTATGCAGGCTGGACAAATTCACCTGCAGTCTGAACTTCTGTAAAACTCTCCAGGGAAGGTCAAGTTTCTGTTATTTTCAATAATAAATGAGATTCCCATTGAGTAAAATGATCCGGGAAATAAGCTTCAGCTCCCTGAATAACGGTTGTGTGGCCTCTAATGGAGAGCTGGGAAGAACCGAGAGAGTCAGAGGAGAGACGAGTCTCTCCGAGCTGCGGGTCTGGCAATTCTAAACTCGGAGAGTTGGCTCCAAAGAAGCACAAGTGTTAATGACTTTTTATGTGTTTTGAAGAACGTCTCAGAGCTGTGATTTTAAAACGTACTTCCTTACAGTCTCGACCTATCGCAAGTCAAGTTCTTGTAGGTGGAGGAGAGCTACAGTAAGAGGATTTCTATGTTAGGCAAAATACTTTCTCACAATTCATGGCAATGCTTTCCCGTCACCGTGTTTTTTTTGCCAAATGGGTGTTTGGAAGTGTTAATAATTGTGTTTTCCTCTTCAACTGTGGAAGTGGCCTAATTTGGCTTAACAGTCAGAGAGAAAAAATAATAAAATAATAATTAATGCGATTCATTCCTCTAGAAAAATGTAAAGCATAACTTAAACAAATGGCAATAGTGGTAGGAAAAAATGCTGTAGCGAATGTTTCAAACTTGAAATTTTCTGTTGAGGTTTGAAGTGACCTGAAAGGAGTGAGTGGCAGTTCATCAAAAGGTTGTGTATTTCCCTGTAATACTGTTCTATTGGCTCCTTCCAGTTATTAGTCTCAGAATTCCTAAGAATATATGGGATAATGGATGATTGCTATGCAGGGCTCTAATTTACTTTGCTGCACAGTCACTGCGGGAAAGTGCTTTAGCTACTTCGGCTCTTTTGAATTCCCTCAAGAGAGAATGTTACCCATGTGTTTTGCTCCAGAAGTCATCTGTTGTTTTTCAATGTATGCACATAAACAGCTTTTGCCACTACGCCTAAATATTGAGTCAGCAGTTCCCTCTGATGAAGCCATCACCGGGGACTGTCACGTTTATCTCAACAGATCAGCATCACAAAGCATGTAATGCTATTAGCCCCAAAATGTTGTCTGCTAACCACAGAATCGCGGGACACAACTGACCCTCTGCTCTTTCGCTTCCTAATCGGCTCTGAGCTTGGGCTGCCAGCCTGGCTGCTCCATGCCTCCATAACCCATCTGAAAAATGGGCACAGTTTCGTCTTCTCACCTTGCTGAAGGCATTTTGAAGGTGAATATACTGACAAATGGGAGCTGCTCAGATTTTTTGATGGTTGTTGGAGGATTGGGTGGGGTTTTTTTGGTTGTTTTTGGGTTTTTTTGAAAATATTTAAAATGACTGCCATTAAATTATGTCGCATCCATTGGGCTT
This sequence comes from Egretta garzetta, assembly GCF_000687185.1. Classification (NCBI taxonomy): domain Eukaryota; kingdom Metazoa; phylum Chordata; class Aves; order Pelecaniformes; family Ardeidae; genus Egretta; species Egretta garzetta. Next base: position 1,254,725 of record NW_009258661.1, read on the forward strand.
TGGTCACCCTCGTTCTGCAGTTGCAGAGGTAGCAGGGATTCCTCTCTGGTTCTCCTTTGCCTTTCTGCAACGCTTCCTTGGCAGGGTGAGAGAAATGTTTCTTTAAAAAAAAAATGGTTCCAGGGTCACAAAATGATACATCCCCAATCATGCTCTTGAATGTTTGAGCTTTATTGCTATATTTCATTTATGACTTCATCTAAGTACGCATCTGTATGTCATCATACTGGGAATTTAGACTCCTAACAGATTAATGAACAGCTTGTCTGGTAATCGAGGCTCTGATTCACCGTGTCTCATGGATTCCCTTGATATCGGGTAAGATGTCACTGGCCTTTCTGACTGCCACGTTGCTCTGCCACTGGTTGTCACCTTTGTAAGAGCAGATGTGAAGAAACCATGCGTTGCCCTCCGCAGCCCAGCGTGTCAGCGTGGGCCTCCGGTGAGGTACGGCAGCCCCGTGCTGGGACATGCAGTGCTGGGAGGTGGGACCACTGCTGCCTGCCAGCCTCATCGCCTCCACCAGCGTGATGGGCAGCGGGGACCGCGCATCACCTTACATCAGCAGAGTATCCGGAGTCAGAACCCCAGCTAAGACCAAAAAAAGTTTGCTGCTTTTTTTTCTGATCCACAAAACATTTATTGCCTCTAGGCTGCTATCCTGCAGAAACCTGAGCACGTGTTTAATGCGAAGCATGGAAACTGGTCTTGAAGCAATTGGGATACTTGTGTGCATTGAACTAAGCAGATGATTGGCAGCAAGTGCCATTACCAGTTCTGTACCAGCATCTGTCTGGCAAAGTGGTTTCACCTACAGTGCTGATCTGAAGGACTCGACACAGTTGTCAAAGGATAAATGCTTCACACTTTGAAAATACGTGCTGGAGTTTAGGCTTAAACTTTATTTTTTTAGTAAGGTTTTATCTGTAAGGTTTTATCTAGTAACGTTTATATGACAACCTCGTCCTGAAGAAAAGCATTCTGTCTTTCAGATAATCACTTGATTGTCCTCTAAGTCATAAGATACTTTTGAGAGAATCTCATCTCTGTGTTCTTCTAAAGCCTAGATCTGATTTGTGTGCTTTCAGGCTTTCATTTTCCAGGCGTGTACAGATCTAGAGTAGCATGAGAAAGCAGATTTCTGGGAAAACTGTCTTCTCAACACCCCAGATCACAGTGGCGTCCACCAACCGTGTCTAAGCCAAGGAGGTAATTGTGGGTTTGAGGATTACTCCTTATCCTCGGTGTGATGCCGACACAGGTACAAGCTAAAACCTGGTGGTGTTTTTGTTTGTCGGGAATTGGAGGCAAGACAAAGAACAGCTCATTTCGTCTGGGCTGCCAGACAGTTGCACAAGGATAATTTTTGTGTGTTGCTTATGTATGTTGGATTCAAACCTGTGACAGTGGGGACCTGGAGATACTTTGGAATTACGGCAGGGAAAGCGGGAGCTGCTGGCATTATGGCTCCTTGTGCTGTCTCGTGTGGTCTGTTGGCCAGTCAATACCAGAAGGGCATTGGTAAACCAGCAAATGAGTTTAAAATGGTATTTAAAATGGGGGCACTTGCAGAAAATGATTTGCAAGAAGCTAATAAAATGACAGAGTGTGTAATGTGATGGAATGATTATTTTGTGTGAACGCAGAGCTATAAACGCCTTCACAGGGACATTTAACAGAGAGAAGGTATAACTAGAAGTCATCAGATGAAATGAAGCAAAGACCATTTAAGCCAAACACTATGTCACTGTCCCCAGTTTAAGCACTGGAGTATTTTATAGGGGTGGTGCTTGGCTTCAGAGAGGCAGAGTAAAGCACCCTGTGGGTATATATCCTATGAAATTCATAGGTGATGACAGGATTGGGAGGCAAGGTTTTTATTATTTGTGTACAATTGAAAAAGCAATAAAATAAATGGAGAAGCCTGTATATGTTATCAATAGCGTGACAGTTCACTTTAGACTGCAGAGATGCAGGGTTATGTGCCTAACCAGCGGGCTTACTGTAGCAGGGAATGTTTTATTTAAAAGTGAGGAAAATGTATTGTAACTCGTGTTTTCTTTAGTATTTCATTGCACTTACAAAACTATAAGGATTAATGAGCTCTTTCTGTGTTAGAGCTGGGGGTGTAGAATTTGCAGCAAGGGAACTCTAAATAATAAAATATTCTAATAGTTTTTATTTTAGTGAGGTAAGGAAAGAATTAAAATTAACGTATTTGTTTTCTTTTACATTTTAACACTTCCATTTATCAATAGGGATGAATCTGAAACTCAAACACCGATCAATTTCTCAATGTTTGGCATTTCTTCAGCATCCTGAGCAGGTACCTAATCACAACATTGCAGAAAGTGAACCAGAAGAATGCTTTCAACCAGCTAAAGCGTTAGCAACCATGAAGAACTAAAGCGTGCTGTTCATACAGAGCTACTGAAAAAAAAATACAGAAATTGGTAGCAGTTAAGAACAGGTAAAATTAAGGGACAGGATCTGTAGGGAATAGTGCCGAAATGCACATATTGCTGGGTAGATTTGCTGTCTGTTCTAGTCCTTCCCTTGAGTTTTACAGTAAGTGCATCCATATGGCTACATAACTGCGTGTTTCTATAATCTGCATACTTCTTGCTGCATCCGATATGCTTGCATTTATGGTCAGTATTGAATAGGAAGCTGGAAAACTACTAAGCAAAGGTCAAGGAGGATTTGTCAGGGAAGAAGACCCACCTGAACCAAGGGTTGGTGAGTGGACAGAGCCAAGAATTGAAGAGCTGCAGGAGACTCGTGGCTTTCTAAGAGTGTGATGAGGTTATTCCAGTTGGAAGTCCATTAGGTTTATAGCATTTCGCAGCCCTGGGCTGGGGGAGAAAGTATACTGTGGAGACAGTATCTCCAGTGTATGTTGTTCAGGGAAAAAGGCTGGCTTAAGTAATGATACTGATGTCATGTGGAAGTCTGATGGAATGGTGTTCTGTTTTTTTTAAAAACCCTCTCTCTTTGAGTCTCTCTTTTCAGTAGACTGGGTGTGGTCACTGAAACAATCTTCAGGCAACACCTCAGAGATAAATATGTAGGGTTTATATGACTCTTTCTACAGTGGAATTTTAAAGAGATTAGACTAATGAACTGATCCAGTTTTAGGCACATGCTGCTTGTTAGGTGAGGTGTTTTATTAAGACTTTTAACTGCAAATTAAAGGTCTGCTAGAAGGGCAATTAAAGTCAACAGAAAGAGTTTTATATCACACCCAACCAGGGATGACCCACATTGTGTTGTACTTATCTCGGCAGTACAAACAGCCTCGGAAGACAAACAGCAAGGGAGGTAAGCAATCGTTGTGGAAGCAGCTGAGCTAATGGACATCAAATAATCTCCTATTTATTGCTATAGCTTTAAAGCACAGAATATCTTTTTGTGGATATATGTACACATATGTATGCAGGTGTCAAAAGAAAACATTGTTTTTTAAAAAAAGCTGAATTGAAATACTGCAGGTGTTTGGTCTGTATTGGATAATTGGTTTATTACAAGCTTAAATGCAGTATCTGTTCATAGGATATGTCTGAAGCCTTGAAGTAGAATAGAAAATAGGATACCTTGTTTTGGAGAGCTTAGAATTTTTTTGTACCCAAGTTTTAAAGACGAGAGAAGTTTTTTCCTTCCAGTAATTGTGGCAGCTCGGGTAGTAGTGTCGGTGGGGGGAGCAAACAGGCAATCTTGCTCCTGGAAAGATCTACTGCTAATCTCACCGTGAGACAGATTTACACATATCTGGCTAACAGTAGTTTCTGATACCTTTTTTTTGTTCTTCCTTTGGTTGCAGTAGTCACATATATTGCCCAAACAAGGGTTTGTTTGGGGTTTTTTTATTTTAAAAACCCAAGATGAAATTGTCCATTGTGTTCTTGTTCACTATTTCTGCTTCGAGACCCCACTGCATGTCTTCCATCAAACTGCAAAATTCCTCCGGTACTTCATGGTGGGTGAAAAGGATTGTGCAGTGTTTACAAAGCCCTGAAGTTTTCCTGGAAAGCCAGTGAACTCAGCTTATCTGGCTTGCATGGCTTTGTGACTCTCTTTGCTCTGTGACTTGGCAATTCATCTTGTGGGAGTTTGCATTTCACTCAGTCCCGAGTGCTGTCTTGGCCTCTTATCTTTCCCAGAGCCCTCTCCTCCCAGTCTGCCATCTCTCACATTAAACAAAAGGGTTAAGAGTGTTTTATTTTTTGCCTATTCTATTATTCTACTCAAATATGACCTCCTCAAAACTTGTACCAAGTCACATGAAGATCCAAGAGTTAATGAAAAACAATTTTTTAATCTTCACTGTCTTAAACTCAGACATTCAGCCAAATGTGACAGGGAGCCGATGGGCGTTTTGTTTCTCAGCAGCCGAGTGCTTCTTCTGACCAGTTCACAGCTTGGTTTTACCTCTAGCCCCTGACCTATGAAACTCTCAGACTGGGTTACACCTCTCTTTGGCAATTGGTAGAGATCAGATAGCTTTGCTAGTAGCCGTGAAAAGAGCAGATATAAAGTAAGAGATGTTGTACCTCCAGATAAACTGCTTCCTATAATGTGAAAGTATAAATAAGACAGTGAGGTATTTGTTTAAAAGTGCTGGTTTTACGGGAGTGACCCTGCATCCCAGGTCTCCTTTGACTTATTTCAAGGCAGATTTTAAGCACTTACCCCCCCACCACCACCTTTGGGTTGTTGTATTTAATATGGATGTGCACATTCGTATGGAATGCTCATCGTAATCCACGTTGTGCTTTTCCATAGCTGCTCTGGGCATGCCGCGTAGAGCACTGTAGTGCCTCTGCATGGTAAGGCTTGAACTGGCTGATGCCGGGCAGCCCCGAGCAAGTGCTGCAGGGATCAGGTTAGGCTTGGGTTGAGATAGTCCAGAGTGGATGATCTACAGGTTTAGAAATAACCAGCTAATAAGGGTGCTCTGTAATTACCCAGTGTATATATTTAATTTACCATCTTCAGCTGTAGCCTTTTCCAAGATGGACAAAATTTCTACTGAAAGTAACTATGACAATTTTTATGTAGAAGAAGAAAAACTGCTTCACCGAAAGGGTTGTCAGGCTCTGGAATGGGCTGCCCAGGGAGGTGGTCGAGTCCCCATCCCTGGAGGTATTTAAAAAAAGGATAGATGAGGTGCTTAGGGACATGGTTTAGTGGTGGGATGGCAGGGTTAGGTTAAAGGTTGGACTCGATGATCTTAAAGGTCTTTTCCAACCAAAGTGATTCTATGATTCTATAAGAAAGCATAGAAGAAAGGTGGTCCTTTTGAAATAAAGGTGTGTGTCACGGTTGAAGCATTATCTAGGCTTCTAAAAATGTATATGTGAGAGAAACTGAATATAAATGCAAGTATGTAATCACCCTGTTAATTTACTTTCAGCTAATTTCACTTCCCATAAGTCACATACACACTTACACAAATGGCAATTTTCATTCATTTCTGTGCCAATATTTTAAAGCAGAACATTACAGTGCAATCTCATTACTACAGCTTTATTGATTTATAAAATCACACTTTATTACACTAATCCATATATTAGAAAGAATAAAATCGTGCATAGTTACAGCTGAGGTCTTCTCACCAAGGAGGTACATAGTTTGCTTTTTCATCAGTGGTTCACAATTTAAATTAGTGGATGTCATGCCGTTGGACTCCAAGCACACAGGATTAATGGCAAACTCATTAGTTCATGAAGTTTAATCTTCTTGGTGGGTGTCCCACCTCATAGGAAATGAGAGGGATTCGACTGCAGGTGTCTGGTAAGGTAACAGCAATCACTCAAACAGAGGGATCCAGAAGGCGAGCTGCTGCTATTGCGAACCCAAGAACATTTATTATTTATGTTTTATTTGATGCCAGAATACTCTTTTTTTTCCTTAAGAGAAAGCAAATGAATTCTCTGAAGGATGCATGAAGAGGCTGTAACTGCATCAGCAACTGCCACACTGCAGTAGTACCATCGGTGGTACCTTCCCGGGTCAAGGAGGTGCTGCTGTACTTGAATATTTGGTGTAGATCCTTAAACAGGTCTTTTTAAAGTGGTATTCTTGGGGGGCATGGTAGGTTTTGTACCCTTACTTCTTCTAGTCATCAGATAATTATCAGTTTCTTTTAAATTGATACTACAGTCAAGAGCGAACCCCCTCGTGCTAAATTGGCTTTGTGTGGCCACAGCGTGGTGTTTTGCGACACACACAAATGAGCTTGCAAAGCCCCAACGCAGCAGCAAGTTATTTTTGTCCCTTTTAATCTGTTAGACCCTGATCCTGATCTGTAGGGTTTCCTAAATCCCATTGATTTCTCTAGAATTAGGCTCCTGAAGTCCTTTGAGAGCCTGGGTCTGGCTGATCTTGCGCTATAAAATAGAAACAAACCCACCTTCTCTACCTCAAAGCACTATAAGGTTGAATGTGTTGAAGATTGTCAATGTTCTTATTCGGTGGCAGTGGAGGCCACAGGAGTACCAAAAATAGATTTAAAAGGGACAAAAATAACTTGCTGCCTGGAGGGTGTACAAACTCCGAGCTGTTGCTGTACGGCTTGGCTTGAGTTTTTTCTCCGGGGAGGTTCCAGGCAGTCAGTCCTTTGAGAGAAATGGCCAGAGAGATGCAACTGGACACGGCACCTCAGAAAGAGGGAGAGCAGCTTTCATGTGCTCTGAGGGTCAACCTGCCATTGCTCATGGACGCGATGGGCAGAGTCCTTTGAGCAAGAGGGGATCCCCACAGGATGCTGCTGTGGGATCCAGCTTTGGCCACTTTGTGTTGCTGGAAAAGCTGGTGGGAGCAGGAAATACTGAGCTTTTTGTACAAATCCTCTCCATCTCCCCCGATAGAAGAAAAATTACTTTAGACCCCAGCCACGAAATGCATTTCTCACTGAAATGTGTCTGCAGAAAGACAGGTTTGTCTTGGTCAGCTGTTTTCTGGGTTTAATCAATCATTTCTGCTGACTGTGGTGACAGAAATTTGCTTTTAGTACTGCAGTTACCTGTGTGGCCAGGAAGAGTCAATCAGCATCTGTTCCTGCACATGCATCATTAACAGAGCTGTGAATTAATTTCTAGCAACCGACCACATTCTCCTTTGGACTGAATTTGTAGTTCGCCACCGAGACACTTTGAATCCTTGTCACATTATTGCGGTTTATAGGTATCAAGTCACTGGCTAGAGAAGGGACAGACAACAGAATGAGCTTCCTGAGTTTCAAGTTTCAGGAGAAAATTGTATTTGTAAGTTGAGCGTGTTTGGTTTGTAATAGACTAGGCCGCTCTGAAATGTCCATATCTTCAGGTAGTTGCAACTGTAAATTGCCCCTTACTCCTTACGATAGGTAAGTGGGAACACACACGTGTATAACGGGTAGCATAACAGTGTCCAAATACAATTCCTTCTACTACTGTTGAAAAAAAACCAGTCAGTAGTCTTAGTCTGGGTAACCCCTGAAGTCAGTGGGATGAAGTAGTCCTGTGTACAATGTTTTCTTATAGACAGGTTACACTTTATTTTTTGTTAATGTAGATAAGGCTATTTCTAATACCGTGCTGCAGATAAGGTCTGCCCTAGGCTTGGCTGCTAATCAGGTTGCTTCTTCTGGAGACAGACCAGGTTGCCTCTGTCTTTTCCCTTCTCTGCTTGCCATTAGCAGATCTGTGGAGTTTGTCCTGCCCCCCAGTTATCTGGCACCATAGGTGACAGATGCAGCCAGAGCCAAAGCAGGCTCTCCAAACTATCTCATGACATGAGGGAAGAAGGTGACCTCGAAATGCTGTGCAGAGGGAAGAGGGGCTGTTTGCCTAATATGTTTCTTCCTTGGCAGCTGAAGATTTTTTCAGTGTAGGTGATGAGACCAGTCTCTTCTTGCTGAATGAGGGAAAATACCAGCCTTCGAGAGCAATGGCAGGGACAGCATTCTTCCTTCTAACCCGCCCGCGAGGACCTTCTCAGCAAACGCCCTCAACAACACTTGGCATTGCAGCTTCATGAGTCAGTAGCATCCCTGTACACTTCACGTTAAAACCTTATTTACTACAGTTCCATTCACCTGGGGGTAACCACCAGTGACTTGAGTTTGTATAAAATACGGTTGTAGCAACTATATCATTAGTCCCGCATTATCTGTCATTTTAAGAGAAGCTGGTCGGTGAAGATGAGAAGCAAATGACTTGTGGTTTGATGAGCTATATTTTGGTAGCTCACCAGATTATCATTGCCAACCAGTGGAATGGGATAAGGAGTTTGCAGAAGCCATTGCTTTGCAAATGGGCAATGTAGGTGCTCTGCACTTGAGAAGTCAACTTCTAAATTACTTGCTAGGGGCTGTTTTGGTGCATAGTAATAGAATTACTGCTCAAGAACTGTTTTTGGTTTTGTTTTAACAAGAAAATAATTGAAGTGACTACAGCCCCTTTGAAGTCTTTACAATAAGCAAAGATTCTGATTAATTTAGCAGCAGGGCATCAGTGGCTATTAACAGCTTAACACGAGGCCTTGGTAGATTGATAAGGAGCTAAACAGCCCCTGAATCACATATTAACAATCTGGCCATACTATAATTGAGGCTCATGTTGGGTAATTGTCAGCATGGTTGATAGGCAACACAACAGCAGCAGCTATTTGTGTTTAAAATGGGCACTTCAATTATTCAGAATAATAGTTGATAGTCATCAGTACGTCTGAGCCACAGTCCAGTTATTCTAGGCGTGAATGACAAGCTTTAATTGAGTTAGCTTAAGTAGAGCACTGGGCTCTGCATGGGAAAACTCACCTGTGTCTGTAAGCAATTTCTCAGGTGGAGTCTTCAAGCCCAGGACGAGATCCCTCTTCTGTGGCCCAAGCAGTAGCGGTGCGTGAATAAACTAGGAAGCAGCTAGCTTGGGTGGGATAACCACACCAACAGGTGGGCACGCGTCTCACCTAGCATCTGAGCCACCCATGTTATATGTAGTTTTACTTGCCCAGACCAAGAGAGAAGGTAAAAACTGCAATACTAACTAGTAGCCTTATTTTTATTTATTTATTTTCTTAAGCCTGCTGTGGTTGCAGAAGATTTGAGCAATTCCCCTGTGAATTTAATGTCACTAACTACTTGTATACGTTGTGGGACATTCTAGCCAAAAAAGAGCGGAAGTTTATGAACCATTAAATGCGCAGGAGGAGTCGGCAACCACTTGGTTGCTCCTCCAGTTCCTTTTTTGTTGTAGCATTAGCAATTCTGAGCCAGTCACGCAGTGGGACATAGCTCAAATTAATTAGCTAAATTGCTACCTAATGGCAATAAGATTTGATGCCACTTAATATTTCAGTGCAAACATGGCAGGCAGGTTAACGTATTTAAATATTGGCTTGCCTTTTCTAGTGGAGTATCTTAAATCCTGTTTGGGCCATCTACAGCACTCATTGTGCTCAATTAATTCTGCCATTAGCAGTGGTCTGATCTGCTATTAGCTCTGATATAGTGTAGTCATCTCCATCGCCCTCTCCCTCAGTGATGACCATCCTGTGGGAAGGATGCTGAAATGCACTTTAAAGGGGGAGGGAGGGAGTACACACAGGCTATGCTTTATACATAATTAAGTCACATTAATGATGGGAGACTTAATTACAATTTGGAGTTTATCAGCAGAAAGTTCCAGTGGTAGCTTGCGGCCTGCGATGGCGTTGGGCTGTGCACATGCATGCTGCACAGTAGTCGAGCAGTTGTTTCAGGCCATGGAAGGGCTCAGGGTGGAAGGTGCTGGTTATTCTTAGCATCCTGTGACTGACAAAAGTCATCGAGTTTGCTTATGCGCCTCTTGGCTTTCTTTCTCTTTCCCCCTTTCTTTGCGCCCGTCCTCTCCCCCCACCCCCCTTGTGAAGCAACCCTTCTGGCTTTGTTGTAAGTGTGGTTTGTAATCATTGTACACATCCCAGATGGTTCATGAAAACTCTTTGAAATGCCATCTGCCAGGCGTGTGTCCAGCCGGCAGCCTGTCATTCTGCTACAAGAAAAACGGAGGCGGGTTTTCCCTTCCCCCTGCCTTTCTGAATTGCATTCAGTAACACTTGCTCAGATGTGAAGCAGGATAACAGCCCGAGCATCTGCAAGCAATCTTTGCTCGAGACAGCAACATGGAAAGTTGTTGAGTTTTTCGCCTTCGCCCAGATAAGATATCCTAACCAGTGTAGTTTTTATTTTCCCTCTGTTTGTTGCTGAAGACCGACAAGAGGTGACAAATGTTATCTCCATGATGTAATGTTTTTCTTTTACGCGGCGACTCGGCGTTTCTAATGCATTCAGCGTGTGTTGCGGGCAATCACGCTGATAGCAAGCACATCTGCGATTTTTCGACTTGAACATATTCAGGAAATTAAGAACACAGAGATGAAACAAATAGATCCATTAAAATGGCTCAGAGGAATTATGGCAGATATAATTGTCATGTCAAATAGGCAACCAGCACTAGTAAACTGCTGACTGCAATTTGACTGCTATAAAAATTCAGAAGGGAAAAAAAAAAGTGATTAATAAATACTCTCTGTGGGAAGATACAGATAAAGAAAAGAAGGCGGCTTTAGAAGATAAAGTAAAATGAATCCTGAACTTCCCTGATCTTTGTGTCTCATGTGTGTTGTCAGGTACTGGGAAAAAGTACGTCCTGATCTTTGTCATTCGGCTCGCGTGCTGCACGGCTCAGGATGACGTTTGACTGATGCATTGGACGAGGAGCGCTCCAGGGTCTTAATTCTCGCTTTCATTGCTCTCCAGGCGTGGGACAGCTCCAGCGCATCCTTGGACATACTCATTGCTGGAGCTTTTCATTCTTCCTCCTTACCTCCGGTGGGCCTGGTTTAGGGGAACCTGGCAGGGGCCAAGAGCTACGAAGCCCTCGTGAGGGTCCTCACAGCCTGAACATCCACAGCGATGTTGGTGCTCAGGGAGGAGGTGCTGCATCCAAGTCGTGCCCCTTCATCCTGGGTGCATGCATGCCCCTTGCACGCCAGGGTGGGCATTGCCCACTCAGCTTCGCTGCCTGCCTTTAAATGGAAACGCAGGCGCTCGGGCAGAGAGAGGCATGTGGTGCAGTTTCAGTATTTCTCTGGTCTAGGTCTGTGGAAGATGTCTGTCCTGTGTTACAAACCACTTGGTAAAAATCATTGCAGTCTTACTGTAAGGATTCAGGTATACAAAGAATGCAAAACTGAATCCTTTCAAATAGGAAAGAGTAATTCTGCTAGTAGGGTGAAGATATCCATCATAATTTCCGTATCTTTTTTTTTTTTTTTTTTTTTTTTTTTTACTTTTCCTCCTCCTACCTTCACACATTCACACAGTTCCAAGAGAAGGAATGATAGAAAATCACAGGAATTATAGACAATCTGATGGGTAATGGTAAGTAATAAGAAAAGAGAGAAAGTTTCTATTTTGAAACAAGAAATGGAGGATGTTAGAGAAAGTGGATATATATCAAGGAAATTAATCTAGTGACAGTCTTTCAAGGGTGTCACTCTGTCAAGACTGACCTCTTGAACAGTCTCTCAGATGAATAGGGCATAAGCAGACTTTCCGCTTCCCTGGCACTTGAGGAAAACATTTGCCAGATGCAGGCATGGTAAATTTATGCTCTTTCAACTTCTGAGAGCTGGAATCTTCCCAATCAGTTTCCAGAAGCTCAGCTTCTTTATACTTTTTTTCAGTCCTTTTACAGAGGGTTTAAGAAATTGTATGCGCTGAGAAGGCACTGCCCAGGGTTGGGAAGAGTCCCACAGAAGTGAGAAACCATGCTTCATTAAATGTTAGGTATGGTTTCCACATCTCTAAAGTTATTAGAAGCCAGCAGATCGGTTGCGGCCACAGCACTCGGACACCTCCAACTCTCTAATGCTGCTCTTTCTTCTAAAGTTCAGTTTCCTGTACCATCTGTAAATCTGTCATTTATATTTAATCTCAGATCTACAAAATCCAGCCATCTCCTAGCCTCCGGAGTCATGGAAAATAAAGGCTATTGAACAGAAATTGATCCTAATCAATTAAGCTGTGCTCAGTGACCTAAAATGCAGTGGCCCAAGCCATCTCAGCAAAAAGTCATGAAATGACTCATCTTACACCATGCTTCAAAGGGCTGCAAATTGGTCAGAAGGGAGAAGAGTTTCAGAGCTGGCAGAGTAGCCATGATCAGAGCCCTGCTCTCCATGGGTACTGTTTAAATTGTCGAGTGCTAGAGAGAGATTCAGTGTGAATTATTATTCAAAAAAAGTATTTCTTGAACTGGAATGAGCTTATAGGTGAACTTCTGTGAGAAGAGTTTGCAGGTTGTCTCTTTAGTGAGCATGTGTGAACAGTGCATCAAACTGTCTCACGGTACTTTTTAATGCTGAGTAAAAAATAATAGCATAAATAGAGATAAAATACAAATAGAGATAGAGAACAAACAAGGGGGAAAAGATCTTTATGATGTGAAATAATATTTGGTGAGATAAAGTGAGATATGCAGAAATAATGGAAGCTAGAAAGAAGTTGCCTTATCTGCGAATACAGATTGCAATTCAAGTGAAGTCGAAGTATGAGAGACTGTGCTAATGGCAGGAAGGTAATTGCTGGCATATTCCCAGATACCAAACTCCTCCAGCTGTGTTTCTGCATGCGATATAAGAGATTTCTTTGCCAGGGAGTCTTTCTGGGAATATAAAAAAACATTGGTTTTGGGTGGAACAACTGGTACCGCCAGCTCAACCTGTGATCTATGTTTTGTTTTTACGTGGACTTGAAATTTCTAGCTGAACTCTTGCCGCTGCTCTCTGTGTAGCTCACCAAATTGTATTTTACAGATACTGTCAGATCTTTATGATCATTTTTTATTGTCTCTTTTAACCCTTGATAAAAACCCAACTATATTAACGTGCTAATTTTTCCTTTCAGGCACAACCCGCCCTCCAAGAGAAGGAGAAGTGCCTGGTGTGGACTATAACTTCCTGACTGTGGAAGAGTTTCTGGAGTTGGAGCGAAGTGGGACCCTTCTGGAAGTAGGAACTTACGAAGGTATGGAGCCATGGGCAGTGGAAAAGCACTTCAAATCACTGTGGTAGGACACCAGACTTGCAACACCCTTGCTCGTGTTAACCAGCTCGCGTTAGGACCTCATTTTCCATCCTAGTGCCGAAGTATGAGAGACTGTGCTAATGGCAGGAAGGTAATTGCTGGCATATTCCCAGATACCAAACTCCTCCAGCTGTGTTTCTGCATGCGATATAAGAGATTTCTTTGCCAGGGAGTCTTTCTGGGAATATAAAAAAACATTGGTTTTGGGTGGAACAACTGGTACCGCCAGCTCAACCTGTGATCTATGTTTTGTTTTTACGTGGACTTGAAATTTCTAGCTGAACTCTTGCCGCTGCTCTCTGTGTAGCTCACCAAATTGTATTTTACAGATACTGTCAGATCTTTATGATCATTTTTTATTGTCTCTTTTAACCCTTGATAAAAACCCAACTATATTAACGTGCTAATTTTTCCTTTCAGGCACAACCCGCCCTCCAAGAGAAGGAGAAGTGCCTGGTGTGGACTATAACTTCCTGACTGTGGAAGAGTTTCTGGAGTTGGAGCGAAGTGGGACCCTTCTGGAAGTAGGAACTTACGAAGGTATGGAGCCATGGGCAGTGGAAAAGCACTTCAAATCACTGTGGTAGGACACCAGACTTGCAACACCCTTGCTCGTGTTAACCAGCTCGCGTTAGGACCTCATTTTCCATCCTAGTGCTCTACTTCCCTTTTCTCTGTGTACCCTGAGAGATGGAATCCCAACATTGCTGTGCTTTTGTCTTTTCCCTTCAAGTTAACTACCTCAAAAGATTAACATCAGTAGGCCAGGAAAGTCAATATGAAATCTGGCAATGAAATACTGAGGGAAGACAGCACGGCATGAATGAAGATGCATCTTTTCTTTGTGTCCACTATAGCCCATCTCCTTGCTCGCTTTCTTCACTCCTGCTGTTCTCTTTCCCGTCATCTTCCCTAAGTATACATCCTTCATCACCCAGTTCTGTCTCACTATGCAGCTACACTGCTTTTTTTTCTTATTTCTTCTTGGATAATTACTCCTAACTTGGCTCACTGTGTTGATCCTTCTTACAGCACAGCTTTACAAACAACAGCACTAAGACAGCTGAGGGGCACTGAAATGTCACTAGGGTGAGAGCAAGAAAAAGATAGCTTTGACTTCCAAGAAAATGAAAGGCAAATTGGCCATATTGAGGTACACAATAGGATTTGTGTAACTAACCTGCAATCTATATCTCCTTTAAATTGAAAACTTCTGTTAGCGTTGACAGGTTTTTTCTTCTTTTTTTTTTTTTTCTTTCTTTTTTTTTCCCCCTGGTGAACATTCAAATGTACCTCTTGAGAAGACAATGAAAAGAGATCTGTCACAGGTTTGAAAGTCCTTCCAGTGTACTTCAGCTCATTCATGTCATATTTCCATTTGCAAGAAGTTAAATGGGTCTTGTCAGAATTAGGAGAAGTTGAAAAAGCCTTATTCTTGCAGCTGTTAATAAGTAACACGAAATACATTTAAAAATATGAACCACACACAAATAGCTGATAGTCTTTGAAAAGTAGTCATCAAATATGAAAAAAAAAAAAAAAGATTGTGACGTGGTTTTGATTTTCAAGCTCTGCAAAAAAATCCTGAAGCCCTGTTTAGTCTACTTCTTTAAAAACTCCCTGTAAGGTCACCTTTAAACCTTGCACATATTCCCAACTGCAGACAATCGCAGTGTCAGACCTGGATTGCATGAAGATGCTAAACGTATACCTTGGTTTTACTCTTCCACCTCTCTGAGCTGATTAGCTCCATCAGCACCAATGCTAACAACGTTCCAGCAGCAGCACTTCTCCAAAATGAGCTTTTTCCTCTCCATGTTTCTAATTATAACACTAAATTAGTTTTCTTTGTCATGGTGCTCGAAATAGATCAGCAGAACTGCCTCGCCATTACTTCCTGATCGTATTTGTTCTGGTGACCTTTCCACTTGGAAAGACAAAATGGGTATCTGTCTGTAAGCTGGCTCCTGGGACTTGCTGGGAATTAGTTTTCAGGAAATGCTGTACCCATCTGGGACAGTTATAACATGGTAGTTTCATTGCTTATGTGATTATATGCAGCAGCAGTTCAACTGTTTAGATTTCATGGGTTGCTCTTTTGAGTTGCTGAAGATCAGGTTGATTTCTCATAACTCTAATGCGTATTTCGTTTCTGTGGGTGATAGAAGTGTCTGAACTTTAAAGGAATAATTTGTCAGAAGTGATAAGAAGCCTCTTTCCCCATTGACATCAGTGATGCTGGTGCATAGTGGTTCTGGAGAGCTGGCCCATGGAAGGAAAAATCAATGAGAATAAAGCAAATAATGATGATGCATGTGTGCACATATGCATCAAGACACATTACTATTTGATTGTAATGTGAAATAAATAAACTTCATTTTTCACTTACAGCTACAAGAAATGGTTTTGCTGCCTTCTGAGATTTCTTTAATGGCTTTGTTGTACTTTTTTTCTGAAATCTTATTTTACAACTGTATTGATCAAGACAGTGTTGATCTTGATTAGATCTTGGAAGATGGTGTGATTCAGACTCAATGCTGCTATCACCAGCAATTTTGTCTATTAAAAAAACCCAATCCGCCAAAAAACTCAGACCACAAAGTAAGTTAGAATTCTAACGTCCAAGTCTGTTTTACTGCCCAGCTTTATAGTCTTAGATTACTTTAATTATCATTTGTTTTTTGCCGCATTTTGCTACTACCTTTTTTTTTTTTTTTTTTTAATGTACCACCATGATGAAGTTGATCGTATTTTTGACCCTGCCAGTGATGGCTTATTCTAAACCAGAGGGATGGAACCCAACAAAAGGAAATCATCTCCTATTTCTCTCTGGAGAACAATAAAATAATACCTTTAATGCATGGCTTTTATTATTAATAATACTACCTATTGTACTAAGTAGGAATCTAACAATTGCAAAGATAGGGTTGCTTTTTATTACAATGTGCTGTGAAATGGAAAGTAGTGATGATGAATGGGGAAGTTTTCGTGTGCCTGGCAGCCACAAACTCATGTGGCTCAAGGAGGATGGTGTTTTGGGGTCAGAGTGGTTCCAAGGTCCCTTCTGGCCCTTAATTTCTAAGTATCTGCATGGATGGGGGCGGACATGGATGTATGCTCTGTATTTCTGAGCTGAATAATCAAGATGAAAGCGTTGGCATTACTGCATGACATTCGTTTGCCTCTTGAAGGCATAAAGCCACCCAGATACTGGCACTGTCATTGGGAAAAACCCTGCAGGAGAAGACATAACACAAGTATTTGTTTAGTAACAGTTACTGAAGAGAATTTCTGGAGAGAAAATTAGAAAACAGGGAGCCATCGG
>NW_009258661.1:1271195-1273398 GCF_000687185.1 Egretta garzetta
GGATGCTATTGATTTGGAAAGAATAAAGAACAAGAAGAAGAGAACAGTTGGAAACCATAAAAGAGTAGGAGAGTGTATCAGGTTTTGAAAGAACAACCCGGGTTTTGAAAGTGCTCTGTCTGCAAAGAGAGAAACTGCAAGCTGAATAGGACAAAAAAGGTGTTGCCTACCTACTGGGCTGCATAACATCAGTATTATTTCTTCTGGTGCGCTGCAAATAGGTTCCTCTGCACAGCTTTTGATTCATATCCCAGTGAATACAGGCATGGCAACTGCTTTTCTGGTCATCTGTCACCTCCACGGTGCGTTCTGCACCCACAACGCTCAAAAAAATCCTGATCAGGTGGGAAGGGGGCGTTTGCAAGCCTTAATTCCTGAGGTTTTTCGGTTCCAGTTTTAACATGCTGATTTTTCACCATAACGCCTAGACACTTCTTTTTTTCCCCTAATGGAAGCTGCATGTCGATCACATGAATCCAGGAGCTGAAATCCTCAAGGACCTGCCCAAAGCTGGGGTGCTGCACCAATATCGGTGCTTTTTGCAGCATGGGCATGCTGGTAAAGCTGCACACAACACACTCGAGCCAGTTTCTAGTTCCCATTCGAGCCAGTTTCTAGTTCCCATTGACAATACTCCTTAGGAAGGAAAAATTTTTTTAGACTGCATGTTGTCTAGGCCTTCTGGTGGGTAGGAAACCATGATAGTTGTAATCTCAGGCATTTATTGACTGATCCTTCAGGGCATAAAATACTGACGGATGCATGGAAGTAATCGTGTAGGTTACTAATTATTTAGCAATTACTTCTGCATTTGAATTGCGGGCTCTCGCAGGGACCCCAAGGGAGGGCTGTTTTGAGCAGAACCACAACTTCTAGATTTTATTCCCATTTCTTCCCCAGCTGCTGAGTGGCCCTGGGCAGATCAGGTAACTGCTCTATTCTTCAGGTTACTGGCCTGGAGAATATTAAAACAACACTTACTTCTCTCTTCATTAACGTTTCAGCAGATATCCTGTGCCTGCAGGTATCTCCTGTTACAAATAGGAGGGAGAGAGTGGAAGCAATGGTATTTCAGAGGGCTGTGCTGAATGTAGCAGCGGGGATGGGCACTGTGCAGAGACACACGGGGATGTTGGCAGGGTGGCTGAATTTTGAATGGGGAGGGCTGTGTCGCCAGGGTCTGGTGAGGCTGTATTAATGAATGCCTGCCCAGCACTTAGTGATCCTCAAAAGAAAAAGTGCCGCACTTTATACCATGTGAAGGGTTATTACATTATAGCGTATTATTGTCAAGGCATCATCTTTCATTCTCAGGACAAGTGTTATGTGATTGCCAAGAGAAGTAATAAGTAATCTGCATTAGTCTCATGACTAAGATGTAATGGGGTGACTTGCTAACATTTTTAAAGTGTATAAAACTAGCTACTGTAGACAAGGTCTCAGATTGTGGTACTTAATGAGCGTAATAAATTACCTTAATAGTGCAGTTAGAATTTCAGCTGAAGTAGAGAGGTGTATTCAGCAACATGCTTCAAATCAAGATGCCTTTAGCCTAATTTATCTGATGTGCTAGCTCTCCTTGGGTTTCTCTGCAGCAGCCCCACTCCCCCAGCTGCTTTAGCAAAATGGCTGGATTTTCTTTGCGGCTCTTCTGGTGTCTTTGCAGCCTGTGGGTCTCGCCAACCTGGTACAACCTTGAAATGAGAGCTGTGTCTGGGGCACGGAAAACATGACAAGAAGACTGGGCGAGTAAGGGTGGCAGATGCTGGGGATGCCCATGCAGCGGAACAACATGTTCCGCTTAATAAGATAAGATCCGCTTATTAATGTCTCCATGCTACAGATTGACTCAATAAATCATAATGGCTCCTTTAGCACCATTACAATGTATCATGTCAAATATCCACTTATTAACATCTGTGCACTGCAGAAAGATTCCTGGTCTATCTTTGGCTTTTATACTTTGCTTGCCTTTTGTCTTTTTTTTTTTTTTTAAACCCCTAGTAAGAAAAAAAGACAACATATTCTTACGTATATGCATGACTCCCGGTGTCATGTTGGGCGCTGCTATGCTGAAGTTGTCATCTGATAACAATGCTTCATTCTCCAAACAGCTAAAGTGATAGCTGAGTAACTCCCTCTAAAAGCAAATATTCAAATATCTGATAGGGTTTTAGAGTGGGTTTGAATTTCCTGTGGCATT
>NW_009258661.1:1273410-1297580 GCF_000687185.1 Egretta garzetta
TGATTCCTGGGCACTTTCAATAAGAAGTTTTCCAGTGGGAGCTCTGTCTGAAATTGCTCATTCGCAGTCCTGCTTTTCACTGTTTCTTGGTGCATCTTAGAACACAAACCCTGGGGGAAGAGTTTGTTCCCAAACACCTCCGGCAAAGCAGGATATGGTGAATTGGTTGGGGTTTTCCTAAGTTAGATTTCAGGTTATTTTAAAGCATTATTTACTCTCTAACCCCAGTCTGATGTTTTGAAGGCTGTTTGTAGTAGTCCATTGATAGATGGCAGCCAGGCACATTTCGGCATTGTTTCTTGGTGCTGGATGTGCTCGGGACTGTCTCTAGACCTGGCTACTCCTGGCTGATGTGATCCAGCTCCCTTTGCAGCTGGGCAGCCCTTCTGTGGCATTTCCCAGCCACTGCAGAGCTCGCCCCGTGCTGCGAGCTGCGCTACGCACGCCACCACCTTCCAGAGAGGCACGGTGTTAATGGGACACATCCTCGTGGTGGGACTGTGTGTATAAATATTTCAATATTTGCAAGAAGAATGAGTTGCATATTGCTATGGCTTAACATCGCATTTTCTTGATTCCTACAGCCTTGTGCCAGGTAGGGTGCGTTCCAGCTGCTTCTCCTGTGTTCTCTGTATATACCATGCCTAAGCACATGCTTATTTATGTTCCCTATGATTTTTTTTTAATCTATTTGCATGTGGATATAATGGTGGCCCTAATATAGCTGAGCTTGGGAAACACCCTGAGCTTCCATAGCCATCTCATGCCTCATGGCACCAAGATCTTACTGCTTATGTGTTACTTTAAGTATCTTTGTTTTGGCTTGTTTGAAATTTTCCATGCATAAAATGTGCTTGGACACAGCTCTACATGAGTGTTAACAGTATCGTGGCAATACGTAGTGATATCTCAACACGGGAAAAATCAGAATAAATGAGACTGATTGGATCTGTAGGTGACTTTCTGCTATGCTGTCATTGCCTACAAGGACACTAATTGGAGTATGTGTTAAATTTCAGACATAAATTGAAATGTGCATATTGTAACATTTTGACTAATTTAACAAGAAACCCAGATTGATCTTTCAGTTAACCTCACCATTAATAACTGCAAAAGTTGACAGAGAATCTACTATCTAAAGCAAATTGGATTTGCATATATTGCAGGTTAATTTCTCTGAGATCTCCTTCCTTGCTTATGTTCTGCTTCCGATCCAGATGCTGTATCCGCAGCTGCCTCCCAGTTGCCTGGATACTCTGAATTTCCTCAAGGCAATTGCTAATCAATGTGCAGTTGCAGCTAGGTGAATCCCACAGACAGCAGCCAGATCTGTCATCTAAATGTAGAAATCTGTAGCAGAATGTGGTCTGGGAAGAGAACAGAAAAAACACCGTCGCAGGAGCTCTGCTCCCAGGAATCAATTCATCCTCTGCTAATCAGACACAAGCACTCTTGCTGGATTAGATGAGCAGAGGCTCTTCTGCTAAAATTAAGGGTCAATTGTTTTGGTTCTTGTACAATGTAGAGAAGAGGAGCTGCATCTCGGTAAAGAAAACAATTACATTAATAATTACATTTAAAGTCTTTGTGTCAAGGCCTTGTTTAATTTTGCTGCTTATCTCCAAGCCTCTTTCCCAAAATACCCATTTGCATCAATACAGTAAGCTACGAGCTGCTTTTTAAAACATGAGCTGTTAATGGAGTCCTTGTTAACACAGAGTGGTAGCTTTGAAGATCAGATGCACTTCTCGTGGACGCAGGGTCCTCTGTGCTACACAGAGGCTTTTGAGTTTCTTGGGGTTTTTTTATAATTGCAAAATTATGCTTCACAGTAGGCATCAGTAAATTCAGAACTGCAAGAAACTCTGCTCGGTACTTTCCTGAGAGACAAATGCACTCCCAGGCCTAATCTCTTCACACCAGAAAAGCAAGACAAATTCTCCTCCCCTAAAAAAAAAAGATAATAGCTACAGCAAAGCCAACACCTATAGATCAAAGTAACTGAAAAATACGTTTTGGGACCACATTCTTCAACTGGAATTGTGCCATTGGGGTTAATGCTCGGTCTCGTGCTTGACCTTGTACACAGCTCCTCTGCCTTCTTTCACCTCTCCAGGTCAGCTCTGCTGCCCTGGCCCCACCCCAGCAGCCTCTCTGGTCTCTGCAAGGTGAAACACCTACTTTCATATCCATTCCACTTTACAGCCTTTTAGATTGCCTCTCTGTTCTTCTGCATTGCTACCCATTCCAGAAACAGCATCTTGGATGGACGGAGACTTTTCAACTCGAATTGAATGGTGATTGACAGAAGTTTTTATGGATTAGATTCATAGTTATTTTACTTAAGTGTAGCTAATTGGTGTATTTTTGTGAATTACATTTCAAATTCCAGGTCACATAAAAAACTTAAGGTTGTCTGTGAATTTACTGCCCATCAGGGGGATGTTAAATAAGAATGTTTTGTTATTTTGAAATACAAGAAAAGTTTTCCATCACCACTAGGTTTCTGAAACCTAAAAAGGAAGTTCTCTTGGCTGACAGCGTTGCTTTAATTCATAAGCTGCAGGACAGGGGAGAAGCTGCTGTAGTTTTCTTTCATTGATTATGATCACTGCTTGAATTGGCAGAGGAAGAAGTGTTATGATGATGAGAACTTGTCTTATTGTTGTGATTAGCTGTTACCAGAGTCTAATTACTGTGCGTGATGCTAAAATGTGTAAGCTGCTGACACTTAGAGATAAGGAGATGAAAAGAAATCAACCCATTCCAAATAGCTATTCTTTTTTTTTTTTCCATTATTATTGTTATTTTTGTGCACTCTCCTGAGTGGCGCTTCAGAGTGCATGGCTTAAGTCATGGATTTGGCTGTAAGAGCTGCCATCAAACTTCAGTTGTGGTTAAATAAACTTTAGGTACCAAGGGACTGAATAAAATAAGGGTTAGTGAAAGGTGATAACAAGGAATTCAGTTAATGGCATGTGCATCTCCTGAGTGAATGCATTGGATTTAGCTGTTCATTTGGTTGCTGTAAGCAGGATCCAAACGTGATTGAGAAGAGGGTAAAGCTTAGGAGCCTGGTTCCCGTAGGAATCAGACATGGGAAAGTGCCATTTCTGCCATGCTGGCTGCTTCAGAACTGGCACCTCCAAAGAAAAGTAGAGGTTTTCTCACTGTCTTAATCCAGAAATCTCCTTTATCTGGGAGATGGGCTGCTCTTTCCCAGCTTTGAGACATCACGGGGGTTTTGCAGAGCTTCACTTGAGCCTTTGGGGGAGCTCTGCACCCCGGGAAGTCCTGCCATAACTACTGTGCTGCCTTTAGAAAATGTTTTGGGATCCTCTGGGATGACAGATGCTTGTGTATGCACATGTAACATGCTGTTAATAATTAGAGCTGATTGGATATTCAGTACAAATTACACTGGCTATGAAGTTAGCCCCTTCTTTAGGCTTACAAGTGGCTCACAAAACACTGTTAAAGCATATTTTTAAATGTATGTTTTTTCATAAACATTGACAGATTTAATTTGAACAAATAATGTCAAGTCTGAGTGTTTTAAAACTCTTGCTGGGCTGTTCACTGTCAGTTGTTAATGCTGCACGTTTGGCTTTCTGAGTCACAGGGTAAATATTTTCTCTTTCTAATTTCTAGGATTAAACATGAGTTTTGATGATAATTTTAAGTGCCAGTCCCTCCTAATGGTGTTTCTGCCCCCAGGCCCGGGCCTATGTGCCATGTCTTCTGAAAGAACTGCCTAGAGAAGAGGAATAGGTCTGACTGCACCCAGCAAACATGAGGGAAAGAATGTCACCTGGAAGCTGGCTTGGAGCTTTCTTTTGCAGTTTTTCATCGTGAGCTGGGTTGTTTCCCAAGCCTCTATGTCCTTGTGTGAATCTGAAGGAAGAGCTGTGATTTTTTGGAATATTGACTCAGGCTGAATGTGCCTCCTGTGGAGGAAAAAGAAAAGTTCAGCCCCAGTGGCTGCGTTTCCCATATTCTGCAAAAACAAAACTCACACATGCAGAGCCATGCTCAGATTCAAATTCATATTTGCTCTTTGTATGTGTTCATATATACTTGTGGGGATCCTCTAAGACAGCACGCTGTGTAGGTAGAAAATAATTATTCACTAACAGTACAAACAGCCATGGTTGGTTTGAAAAGTGACTAATGATTTCAGTGTAAGCAGCTCTGAAAAACTTTAGAGAAGCCTGTTTTTCTGCTTGAGGAACAGCTTTCTGTGGACTGTTAGGAACTCCAGCCTGGCTTGTTGCTAGAGGGATGGAAAAGGAACAAAACTCGAAGATATAATCATGTATTTCTCTGTAATTGGAGGAGGGATGGCAACATCTGTGCTATGCTCTTGTCCAGGAGAAATAAAAATCCACACTAGCAACATCTATATAGCCCCTTCATTCACTTTGTTGCATCCATTGCAAAAAGATTTAACCGTTTACAACAGACCTGAAGTAAATTTTGCACAAAATCGTGATGTGCAGTGTCATAAATAAAAGTTGTTGTCGCGTTTATGGCACACGTGTGGATCTCTGCCTAGCTGTTAACATCCTTAGAAAACATGGATTTTGTCTGGAAAAACAAAACCAACCAACCAACCAAAACCCCAAAATAAACCCCCAAAGTAGCAGCATTCTTCGGGAGAAATGCCGAAGAGGGTAGGATGAGAGCAGGGTTGATTATCCTTTTTCTGCCCACCTACCTTTGTATTTTCCCTTTCTCTTCCCAATTCCTCCTCTTTTTGTATAAAATAGTCCTGCAGTATATAGAGCATAAGAATCATTTCTCTAGCAGTGACTGCAACCTGCTTGAGGAGCCTCCATCCCCATTAGAGGCTCTTTCCAGAAGAAGTAATTTCCTTCTTCCTATAAATTATGCATCAATGTACATTAAGATTCTGAAATGATGAACAGAAGATGAAAGCATTGCGGAGTGTTGCTGCTCCTATGGAGCTGAATCCACGACGTTGTACACAGGCTCAAACACACCTTGTTAAGACAAACCTGCACGTGTTGCTGTCCTAGTACTCTGGCTGTAAAAGTGCAGAGATAGGAGCTCCTCCAACTTCTCCAGCCTCAGCTCTGTAAGAAAGACTTTTTCTCCTCTTGGAAGGCATTGAGTGGGAAAGATAGCAACATATGTCCTAATTGGTATTCCTAGATGGACTCTGCCAGCCTTAGCCAGGGTGATTCCCAGTCTCCCTTGCTCCTGGTATGTCCAGAGACCTTCCAGAGTCTCAGGTTGAGATCTGTGAGTGCTGGGGCATGCGTGATCCCTGTGGCCTTACCCTAAAGCTGGCAGCACGCACGGCTTCGGGGTCATAAGGGACTTGGATGCTCTAATGGGAAAGGCAATTCAGTCAGCTGAACAGGAGCTGAGATAAACAACAAGTACTTCCAAACTGAAATAAGGATCCGTCATTTTGAACCTCAAGTGTGAGGTGGCTGAGCAGTATGAAATGCGTTGCAGTGGGGCAGGTCAGTGCAGAGCTGCTTGGCTACCTTTAAACTCGGTCACAGCTCAGCGTATGAACGATGTTGTTGGTTTCTGCTACAAAAATGCACATGTGTGTGTATAAAAATAAAGGAAAAAAGAAATTTAGCACGGATGAGGTTTTAAAATGCCTTTGCACAATCTGCCTTTGGCATGTAGTTTCCATCTAGTGTAATGGGTAATAAAGGGGCATGTATGCTTTCTGGGGAATGGATATTAAATATATAATGTAATTAGGTACTGAAAAATTGAAAAATGCTTTCAGGTTATACATAGCCTATGGAGATAGATGAAGAATGTAATCAAATGTACAGGTATATTTGAGACCAGAGTTTTGTGCTGCTGCCACAGTTGAAGCTATATCTGTGCACCCCCACGTGGGTTTATCCAGAGTTGTATGGAAGAGCATTATGCCAGAGAGTATAGGGACAATTTTTAAGTTCACCCTTGGAATCTGAAGGTGGCAAATGAAAATTAATAATAATTCTTGAAAGGGAAAATTCGGGCAGTTTTATGTAAAAAAGTTGTATGTCCCAGGTCATTGTATAAAACGTCAGAGATGTGCCTTGCAATAGACCTGAACTCCTATAATGCCCAGTGCTGCGGAAGCCAATTCAGACCCAATGTTCCTGCGGAGCCTTGCAGGGCAAGTCAAGCACTACAGTGGTGTTTGAGGTGAAGTGACACAGGAACAGTGAAACACCTGTGTGTGGTTCTGGCATCGAGGAACCTGCACTTATTCTGTATTTCTTCCATGGTCACTTAAAATGACGGTGAAGTACCCCAAGCACTTTGCACTGTTTGCATCACATCTGGTGATGGCTGCCAAGAGCTCTGCGCTTGTGTAACTGTGGGTGCGTCTTTGGCCCTTCAAGTTTTGCTTTAAGGTCTGGTTGTTCGCTTCTACCCAAGTTGACCCAACTGCTGAGTTTCCTCTTTGAAGAAAGCAGTGCCACGTGGTACCCTTCCTTTTCTCTCCTTTGACAAAGTTTTCTTTTAGAGAGAGAATAGTTTTTGCTTTTTAAATGCAACATCCACCCTAAAAGAACCTGTGTATTAAAGCAGGCCATCGAGCCTTTCATCACTTATCTGGGTGATGGCAGTCATGAATTTTTTATTTTCTGCAGGGCTTACTCCAGATCTGCCATAGCATTGTGTGGGTGCATACGTGTAAAAAGGCTGCTAATTGAAATTCAGATGTAACGAGATGAAGTTTTGCTATTCACCATGACTGCCTTTTGTTTTAGCCCTTGTACGCTTAGTGCACCTAAACAATGCAGCCATTGCTTCTCCTTTCTTCAACAAGAATAACTTAAAAGGCAAGAAATATTTCCGTGTCTGCTCTAGAGATGAAATATGTCCCCCCCCAAATGGGAATGATGTGTGTTAGTTTACTTACTTCCTTGTGGGGAGAGACAGAGATTTTAATGGAACTAAAAAGAAAACAAAATAGAAGTCTTGCTGCTATAAACTGCTCTCTTTTGAAGATGCAAATGTATTTCTATTTCCTAGGTAACTATTATGGAACGCCCAAGCCTCCCAGCCAGCCCCTCAGCGGGAAAGTGACTTCCACCGATGCTTTGCAAAACCCGCAGCCTGGCTCCAAGCAGTCGACTCCAAAGCGAACCAAGTCGTACAATGATATGCAAAATGCTGGCATAGTGCATACAGAGAATGAGGAAGAGGATGATGTACCTGAAATGAGCAGTAGCTTCACAGGTAAAATGAAAATATCACAGTCGATCAGTTACAATACATGGGGAAGATTTTTGGAAGGGGATTTTTGTTTTGGTTTGGTTTTAATGGGTTTCCTGCAAAGGTGTCAATCCTAGCCAGAGCTGGCCACCAAGACCAAGATGGCAGCTGTCTGGGTATGGACATGCACAGTAGTGTCTTCAAAAAAGGCCTTGTGGGATTGAGCTTGATGAGAAAAAATGAGGTAAAGCTCAAATCCAGTTGTTGCAGAAAGTTCAAGGAAGAGTTGAGCTACGGTTGACAGTTCTAGTCATTAAAAACAGTATGAAATGGCTCAACTAGGATTCATTTGAAATTAATTATTTCTCCTTCCAAAATGTGTTGCTTTGCACTTCCTTGCATCTAGAGATAACCATCACATATAATTGCTAGGTCCTCTTCTCCAAGGTACCTTCCAGCAAATCAAGGGCCGCTTGCTGCAGGAATGAGGTCTGAAGCATGGGTGCAAGCTCTCTGTTTTTATGAAGTCCTTGTGTCCTGCGGAACAGACATCTCAATATCACCATGGCTACCTTTGAGCATTGGCTGAAAGATCACTGGCAACTTTTGCAATCTGAAGTCAAGTGCTGTGCAGGCACATTCAGAGCAAAATACCATTGGAGATCAGTTGAGTTTCCACAGAAACAAACTGCAAGTTTGTGAAGCTCTGAGCTCTTCCCCATGTCTATTATCCTAGTATTTGTTAGCACTTAGAGCATTACTTCCTCAGCTCAGTTTCAAACACCGAATTCATCTTCCTAGCTCCCTTTGAGGTAGGTACTTAGCAAGCAGCATTATCCACACCTTCGAGCCTTTCACATCGGCTTGCTGTGGTGGGTTCTCACCATTGCTGGCGCTCGGTCCTTTGTCCTCTGGCCACCTCCTACCACCATGGCAATTTTCCTTCTCAGCCTCTGATTCAGAGTCGTAGGAGCTGTCGTGCCAGTTCTTACCTGCCAAAGTCCTGGCTCTAACATCTGTGTAGGGCTTTAAAAGCATTTGGGCTGAGATTTAGTTTTGACCCTCACTGGGCCAAACTGTCAAATGGCTTTGAGGGTTGCGCTCTGTTACATCTTTCTAACCCAAATCACTCCTGGCTAGCCTAATCCCTCCCAGGCTGGAGTTCCTGTCTCTGCTTACCAGCTCTTCTACAAAGTTTTGCACCTAAGGGTAGTTTCTCAGTTGTTGTGACACGGCAGCAACCTGAGCCCTTGTCACAGGATCTCATTTTGGGAGGAAGCTGGTGGAAGATGCTGTTTGACCTCCTTGCTGCCAGTCTCAGCTTGGTGCCCCTGCACTGACTCATCACTTCTCTTCCTTGTTTTCCTTCACAAGATGAAATACGGGAAGGTGCAGCTCATTTGTCACAACGTTATCACTCCCTGGCCCCTTGCCTCCATTAAATGGGCACAGAATCAAGAAAGGAGTTATTTCTCATATACCAAAGTGATTCCTTATGCTTATTTCATGTGTAAGTGTGCTAGCCATATTAAAATACTCCTGCTTCCTTAGAAGACTCCTTGATGACTTGTGTTTTCCAGACTTTGGCATGTTTACACTCACAGTCTTAAGCTGACGATGATTCATTCAAGCTTCTTTATCTTGTCAGCTTCTACCCAAAAATATCAAATGCCAGGAATGCTAGAAAGCAGGCAGTCAAGGGTACTGGTATAGTCTTTTGCCTCCCCCTTCTCCCAGTTTATTATTTTCAGTATCTTGCCTTTTCGTAAAAGCAGCACACAGACTAGAAATAGCGCAGGAGCTGCAGTTCATAGAATCATAGAATCCTAGGTTGGAAGGGACCTTAAGGATCATCTAGTCCAACCTTTCTAGGTAAGAGCACAGTTAACCACCACCCCCCAAAAATGAAGGCTGTGGGCCATGAGTTGGGGCTGTCAGTGGTCTCTGATCTGGAGAGGTCTTGGCTGCGGAGCCCTTCCAGTCCCGCTGCTCGGGGACTTCGCAGCCTGTGCTGCTGATCTCTCTGGCTTTTGCTCGGTGTGTTGCCTGCCCCATGTACTGGAGGCTGGTGGTCTCAGGTGATTTGGAAATACTGCCATCGGTTTCCAACACCTGCAAGAACCAAACAGAGAGAATCCCTTTGCTAGACACAGGGGTAATTTTAGAATTTGTCTGTTGTTGCCAACGTCTCTGTGAAGGAGTTAGGGACAAGGACCTGGTTTGTGGAGAGCATTTACTGTGATTAGGGTGGGGGGAATGAGCAGCAGTGTTTGGATACAGCTCCAAACTGCATGGATATAAGCATCAGAAATGTTTCCTTAGGGGGAGGAGGGCCAGATACATCATAAAATACTCCTGAGTGACTTCGACTGGGAGGATACAGTGCTGAGCCATGGAATAAACCTCCTCAAACAGCTAGAACAAGCACTAGTGAGCAGCAACATGTGGACACAATGGTGTAGTGCTGACATTCTTTTTAATTTTTAATTAGAAAAAACGCACCTCAGTAAAGATGTTCACCATTGACTTGTTGACTTTGAGCTTCTGGTACCTTCTGCACTTGTAAAAATCTCCCCTTTTGATCATTCTTCAAACAGGAAATTTTGTTCTCCTAATCCCTGTCCCGCAATTGGCACTGCGGGAGTGAACCTGTAAGCCTGCTCAGAAGCCCATTGAGCTCATCTACATCAGTGAGTCCTGGCCTCAGACAGCTTGGAAGACTTTGGTACCTCAGCAGGGCCTATTAGAGCGAACACGGGAGCCGATCACAGCTTCTGATTTGCGCTGGCGAGGGTCTGGCTGGCAGAGCCTGTGTGGGCAAAGCAAGCTCGCCCCTGCTGGCAAAGACTGCAGAGCCTCTGCCCTCCCTTCATCTGTCACTGTGTTGTGCAAATTAAAAAGCAGGGAGAGGAAAACTGTAAGGATAAATCTGGAGAAGCAAATGGGAGGAGAAAAAGTCTGATTCTCCATTTTATTTGTGCGTGTTTATTCTACAGCAGAGTCTGGTGACCAAGACGAGCATCATACGCATATCGTAAGAGAGACAGCCCCACCGTCCGCGATTGATAACCACACCAACCTTCCCACCACGGAACCATCTCAGAACCTCCCTCAATACCTACCTCCTTCTGCCGAGGATAACCTAGGTCCTCTGCCGGAAAACTGGGAGATGGCCTACACCGAGAATGGAGAAGTCTATTTTATAGAGTAAAGCACATTTTTATTGTTCTAATTCCATCTCGCTCCCTCTCCCTCTGGGCATAAGTGAACCTCCATGGATGCATTTTGTGTGTGTATGTGTGCATATTAAATATTCAGTGTCTACAGTTATGTTGCAGAGCTGTACATTCTTCACTGCTTCTGAAGGGGTTTTGCATTTCCTGATTGGATTAACATCCAAATTACTCCTGAGTTCGAAGGCAGGGGGAATTGTTCATTTTATGACGGTAGTTACAAAAGCAACAGATATTTATAAAATATGGGCCAGTCGTTTTCACGGGTGGAATGAAAGCTCCTAATTGAAAGGGCTGAGACTTCATTTCCAGAGCCTGCCTCTGTGCGTAATCCAGCAGAGAGAATTCCTCTGGTTGTGTGCTCAGGGGGGTAGCAGAGCCAGGGAATGGACTTTGTGTGTTGTCCTCTTCTCCGAGCCAATGGGCCAAATGTGTTAACGTGCTCCAGTGATTTGCAGAAGGCATAGCTCAGTGCAGAGTAGGCACAGTAAGTTTGGAAAAGCAAGAAGTACCTTGTGCTCTGCAGACTTTGCCTAAGAGCTGAGTGCTGTCAGCAGTTTTATGATGATATTGATTTTTTCATGCCATAAATAATAGTCTCTAATTATACTTGTCAAGATTTATTGAGATAGGAGTAACTTATAAAGTGGGACCTGTTAGTGGAAGAGATTTCTTGCAGAGAGTTTAGCTAGCCATTAAAATTCAATTATCTTTTGAAACTCAAGCCCTTAGCTGCCCAGGTAGAAGAAAGGGGTGAAGAATTGATTTTGGATTTGATGGTCTGTTTAATGCGGACTTGGAAACTGAGATCCTCTGTTTGTGCACCAGAAGCCAGTGGCCAGTTAGTACAGAAGAACCTCCTCTGCTGACGCCCCTCCTGGTGCTCTGGAGAATCCTGCTGGGTTGGGGCAGTGAGGGCAGCAGTCCTGCTCCGTCATCAGGATTTCTGGACAGGGCCAAGGAAATGTTCGTCAGAGCAAGTTTTGCCTTGGCTGCAACAGCAGAGGAACACATTAGAATAGAAAGCCAGAAGGTCTGAGGTGCTGGGAGGACTGAGAGCACCACAGCAGCTCTTCACCAGCTGGGAGAGGGCTGCTGTGAAAAAGGCCATTTTCCAGGGTGCTCTCAATCACCTGAAGAGGCTCCACCACCCCCTGGTGTAAGCCGAAGTCTAGAAGGCACAATGCAAATTCTCATCGGCTGCATATCAGATGAAACTGAAATGTGTTCATTATCCCGAACATGGTGTTCTGCCCCTCGTTATGTCCTCAGGGTGCCTCATTCTTTGACGTGCTTTCTGGCTTTAATGTATATATAACAGCCTGAGTAATAGCACATCCAGCCTGCCATTTTCCTCCCTGGAGGAGGACAGATGATGAGCCCTAAATGCTGCTCAAGCATCCGGTTGCTCCCTTTTTTGTCCCCATGTGGGCCCCTGCTGTCCTTCCCTACAGGTGCTTCAGCAAGGGGTTCTGCTGCTGCCACCAATTTCCCCCAAAACCATCCCCATCGCTGCTATATTCTCTGTGCGCTCGTGTTCTCTTGGCAATGCAGGACTGTAGCACCTTAAGTGATTTGTTAAACCTTTTGCAGGAGAATCGTATACGTGGTGGAAAAGCATCGCCTGCACACACACGGCTGTCTCTCTGTCATGAAAATCTGGTAGCACACAACTGCTTCCTTCCCTGCAGTGCAGATTGACCGTTTTGAGGATACGCACGTGTAGGGGGTGATTTTGGTGCAAGAATGTGTTAGTGTGGATGCAGCACAGAATGACTGCAGTTCTATTAATTCTAAGGACATCCTGAGCCTAGGAACAATTTAGTTTGATTTGTATCAAACTAAGAGAGCAAGCTAATGAGCTGTGCGGACCCAAGCTGGCTCAGATGTCTTCAGCACTTTGGGTTATCAAGTCAGGGTGCTGAAGGGAACAGTATGGGAACATCTGAGACACTTGCACAGAACCAGCACAGGTCCAGTGGGGCCAGAGCTGCGTGTCAGATAACTGGTCCTGATGGCTTATAGCTGAAGCAGTTTGGCTCTTGAGATCTGTTTCTCTGGTGCTTTAATTGGGATTTTCATTAGCCAACATATCTCAGTCCCTCATTACCTGCATGTTACAGGTCTAACACAATCCCGTCCCTCCCAGTGTATGATCTGAAAGGTGTTTAGCTAAATTTTCTGTGCCTCAGCAAACCATGGAGTTGTAAGCCTTTGGTAAGGGAGGCGAAGTTGCGAGAAACATGGGAACATTTCATTGCTCTCCCCCCACCGCCCTCTTTCTCAGCTAGACCGCAGACTTCCTGATGTATAAGTTGGCAGAACCCCCCCTGCTTTATTGATGTTAATTTGCCCAACTTGCTGAATTTCTGCTATTCACTTTTCTAGTTGGCAATTAATTGCTCTGAAGCACACAAAAGGATTAAATGCATTTGCTCATCCTGCCTTGGGAGGGCTGGGTCGTAGGAGGTGTAAAACAAGGACCTTTTATTTACATGCTCAGATCCTAGGAGCAGGGCAGTCCCCTCTTACAGGCAAATACAAGTTTGATGGTTGTTAGTTCCTCGGGGTTCATAGCCCTCCTTACAGCATTTTCAGCTTCGTGAGGCTGTTGTGAGGCTAAGGTTAAGTTTGTAAAGCTCTCTGAGACCTTGAAGGAGGAGTAAATAGCATTACTATGGTATTGAAACTTAAAACTGTTAAGCAGTGTTAAAGGCTAAGCTAGATAAATGATACCTCGGGGACTGGAGGGCTATCTTTGCAGGTTATGTCTAAGATGACATCAGGCTGTAGAAGAGACATTATATTACAAGATTGTCTCCATATGCAAATGAAATGATGGGAGAACATGATTTATAGAAAAATGTCTTTTAAGCCTGTTTACTGTGCAGCCTTCACTGCTGGGTCTGGCATCATGATGGTCAGGGCACTTGTAGAAAGGAAGAGTTGAAAGTAAAGTTGTTCGACTTCCATCAGAGGCTTTGACGGAACATTTTTATTTGTGTATTTTCACTGGAAATTCTGGTTTTGACTAATGCTTGGGTCCATTCTAGACAAATGCCAGAGGTCTTTTGCAGGAAAAAAGGTCACTGTGTGGTTTAGGGAGGAAGGAAAACTTTTGTTGAAAAGTCAGGAGGCAAATGGCTCAGAGGCAGCTCCTGGAATTAAGAAACAAACCACCAAAATGAAAGTTTGGAAATTAACATTATAATATTGCAGCATTCACATGACTTTTCACTTTCGTGTTTTCAATGCCAAGAGTCTTGTGATTTTGTAGACGAGTTTGCAAAACTTGTCATTGAAATGCCATTTCTTCTGAAGCAAAAGGATGCCTTTAGGTCTGTTGAATAACAAAGAGGATATATACTTTTATGTCACTGATACTTCAGCTCTACTTTATTAACAAAGGTCATATTTCAATTTTTGTTCTCCAGCCATAACACAAAAACAACATCTTGGCTAGATCCACGGTGCCTGAACAAACAGCAGAAGCCTCTAGAAGAATGTGAAGATGATGGTAAGAGACTGAAAAAAATAAGATAATGATGTGTTTGGTCCATTTCTAGGTGGCTTTCTTTGTTTCCCCCCTTCCAATAACCTGTGTTCAGAAATACCTAAAAAACCAAAAAAGGTTTATGAGTAAGTGCATAGAGACGATATCCGCTCTGTTGTAAAATCACTGCCTGTGTATGTAAGGTAGCCACTGAGGTGGCAGATCATTTAATAAAAATCAAAGAGGTGCTAGAAGCAAGAGGCCTCTTTTTGCAAAGGCATTTGAACAGTCGCTGGTCCTGAACAAGACTCAAAGCTTTCTAACGTGTTCGCTCCTTGGATTGCTGTGTAGGAGGAAGGCGACTGAACCTCTGCGTGCCCCATTGTGTTACACTTCAACCACCTGCTTTACAGGAATTTGAAAGAGTTATGTTGTTCCTTGTTTGAGCAGAAATAACTCAATTGCTTCACTTCTGCTGTTAAATTCTGACAGTCTACTTAGCGTTGATTGCTGAAAACAAATTCTATTTGAAAGTGTAGATGTTTGCCACTGAAAATCTACACTGATGTGATTTTGTATTCCTTGAGATGTTGGAAATGCAAGCCACTGTCCAGTTTAGAGCAGCCAAATGCAGGACTGTTAAAGGAGGTTCTTTCCCTGCATCTTTTAGGAGATGCTGGAAGAAAAAGGGAATCATGATGAAAATAATTTAAACATTTGTGAAAACCTATGTGGACGTTTTGGTCTACTGACCAGGAAAGGCGATGGTAATCTAATGCAGAATTCTGGCTAGCACAATGCTATCACATATCTTAAGAATGGAAGGGTTTACTTCGTCAGTCTTGGTGCTGTCCTTGTAAAATTAGTTTTCATAATATGATTAACCTCCTGCTGGTGTGAGTCAGCTCAATAAGAGTTATGATTTTACTTCGGAAAAGGATCAACTCACTTCGTCCCTTTTTTACTGGTAGGTTCAACTCTGGCCTCCAGAACTGTTACTATTTTTGCACATGCAGTTTTTCAACCTCTCCTTCCTTTCACATGTGAGATTTTGCGGGATGCGAGAATTTGCCTGTGCAGCTTTCGCTGCCATGATGAAGCAGGTCACCAACTTCTTAGTGCACAACGCAGCAAACGCCCAGACCGCAAGGGTGTGCAAAGCCCGGGCAAAAACTCATCATACCGAGCTGCCGCCTACTTCAGATCCTTAGCAACTGGCAGCATCTGTCAAGGAGCAAGCGGAGGGAGCTGGATTAATGAAGGCCTTGCTCTGCACCTAAAAATGGATATGTCAGTGGGTATCAGAACTGGAACAAAGTTAAATAAGAGCGTATGCAGGCAAAGCTCCCTCTTCCTTGCACTTAAGCATTGCTGGCAATTTCGAGAGGAGGTTGCTAAGTCTCAGCACACCTCTTTCAGAAGGTAGCCTTCCCTGAAGCACAGCTTCTGTCCTGGCTTTCTGTCCTGGTTTCGGCTGGGATAGAGTTAATTTTCTTCATAGAAGCTAGCAAGCCCTGCGTCGTGTCGTGTCGTGCCCCGCGCTATGCTCTGAGGCTAAGGGTGTGCAAAGCCCGGGCAAAAACTCATCATACCGAGCTGCCGCCTACTTCAGATCCTTAGCAACTGGCAGCATCTGTCAAGGAGCAAGCGGAGGGAGCTGGATTAATGAAGGCCTTGCTCTGCACCTAAAAATGGATATGTCAGTGGGTATCAGAACTGGAACAAAGTTAAATAAGAGCGTATGCAGGCAAAGCTCCCTCTTCCTTGCACTTAAGCATTGCTGGCAATTTCGAGAGGAGGTTGCTAAGTCTCAGCACACCTCTTTCAGAAGGTAGCCTTCCCTGAAGCACAGCTTCTGTCCTGGCTTTCTGTCCTGGTTTCGGCTGGGATAGAGTTAATTTTCTTCATAGAAGCTAGCAAGCCCTGCGTCGTGTCGTGTCGTGCCCCGCGCTATGCTCTGAGGCTGGGCAAGGAGCAGCCGGCGGGATGAGACAACGGTGGGTGGCTGAACCCCCCTGTAAAAGAGTTTTAAGTCTCCTCACAGAAGGGAAGGTCTTTCAAACCTGTCTCCTTAGCAATTATAAACCAAGCATCGGGATAATTTATTTAATTGGGATTAGAAACATAACAGCTGGGTAATTTTTTGTATTCAATTAAGTTCATAATTTTACAGAGTAGTGGCATTTCTGTTTATCAGGTCCTTAAAATCAGCTGATTTCATCTTCCCCCACACCCCTTCACTTCATTCACTAAGTTGCTCATTAACGAATATTTTTAACATTAAACAGTTAAACCAGTTGCTTCATAGGTACAGCAGTGCGCTGCACTGTTTTGCTTGGCTGCTTTGATCTTGCTTTGCACGTAGGAATAATTCTGTTTTAGAAAACAGCACGAGCACAAAGAAAAGAGAAGGCTATTTTCACTGCATCACAGAAATTGGGCGGTTTTTGGCAAGGGTCATCACTGTTGGGAGTGTTTCCACTGAAGTCAGTGGCACTTCTCCTCTGGTTTGTTTGGGGGGGGGCTGTGCTCATGAGTTTTCGGGCCATCCTGTTTGTGGGTTTTATGAATGTTAGATGTCATTTCAGATTTGTCTGGGTGCAGTTGCCTTGTGGTTTTTTTCTTTGTCAGGATACATGTCCCTAACAAGTTTTCAGTCATTTGCAGTTGTTCAGGCTATCAAAAGAAATTGCAATTTGTATTTCATGCTAATGGTCCGAAGCGACTGTTTTGGTAGAATGTATTGCAAACAGGTCATGGAAGTGTTTTTTTTCGGTGTCCAAATTTTCAAAAGCAATGCTGTGACACTACATCTTCTGTTTGCTTCTGTCATTCATTTATGTGGCTTATACTTTACTGTATGAGGTCCAAGATTGTTTTTACCATCTTTGTTCTGGTTTTGTCATCATCTTTCATTTTCAGACTGCATTATTATTATTTATAGGCTAAGCAATACTTTAATCATCTGTGTCACTGTTAACTTATGAATATGGAGCAGATAATGATAAATGGAGCAACAGTGAATATTGATGGCTTTGTATGTTTGGAAAATTATGTGATCTTTGTCCCAGGAGCCCCGCTAAAACTGGTGCATTCCTGTGCGTGCCTCACCAGGGCATCTGGACTTTGGTGTGGGCCTGTGACTCCAGTTAAACAAGGCGCTTCGCTTCATCTCTATCTTAAATCATCTGAGTGGTTACAATGAAGTCAATTGGACCTTGTATGCACATAAATTTAGGTACTTTCTCGAAAACCTTGCTACATTAGTTCTTATTTAGATGCAAGGTTTTCCTCTCAGATTTCTTCATCGGTATTCAGGTCTGACCTGCTGACAGATCCATGTGTCTACAGAACGGATTGCAAAGGTCGGACCATACGGATCTGAGGGCGAAGCTTCACTCCAGTGAGAACACCACAAATGTATTACTTTGCCATATCCAACTGTGGCATGGGAGGGAGTCAACCGACACAGTTTTTTTGAGAATGCAGGAACCAGTTCTTTCATTATCTGCATCAGATCCATCAATATTCTGATCACTAAAGTGTGATAAATGGAAAGGTTGGGCTTGGTCTGTAGAAAATTAGTGCTGGTTCTGCTGTTTGCTGTAGGGAATTTCTTGCTTGGTGCTGGTATCTGAATTTTTCTTTTAATTTTTTCTGTCTCATTTACTGCTCTTCCCTTGGAGAAGAAGGGGTACACACGGAGGAACTGGACAGTGAACTAGGTAAATCATCCATCTCTCGTTTTGATGTTTGACTTCAACTGCACTGTTTTAAGCCTTTAATTACTTATTTTCTCCTTTGTATCATTTTGCATCTTTCAGTTTTTTTATTTCAACAAGCCTAATTTATCAGCAAAACTTCCCTAGCACACAAGCATTAATCTTCCCATGGCTTCAGATCTACAGTGTTTTTCTTACTGGTTCAGAATCTGAAGAAAGCTGGAGAGCCTTAATCTTACCCAGTTTGTTCAAAGTTGCTTCCTCCTGGACCTTGCAGAAGTCAGGGGCTTTTCCACTGGCATCACTGGCTCCAGGAGAAAGCTTATAGATGCCAAAGTTGAAATCAAGTAGCTAATGATGCTTTTTTTCACTGGGGCCAAAGGCATTTCCCGGACAAGAGAAGCAAAGTGTGATTTAGAAAGTTTAAGAATTACATAGGACACTTCTGCTGAGCTTGTGAATGAAACAGCAGAAAATTTTGCCTCAGAAGGTGATTTTATGAACAGATGATTTTCAATGATGTAGTACACTTTTATTTGCTGCATCTTTTTATGAAGAATGCTGTCTTGATATCTAATCTCAGCGGTGCTCGTTCTGTTTATACTGCTGGTGGAGGTAGTTGTTATTTCTGTTCAGCTATGCTCTGGTGCACTTGGAAAGCTGAAAGGCATAAGAGGTTGCATAGGATTTTATTTCCACTAGGTCTATTATTGCTTTTAAAGAGGACTGTATTTACAGTTTATAGTTCTGCATACTGGCGGATTGTATTACCAGAGAATTAACCTCTGGTTTCTGTAATGACTTGCAAGCGTATTCTGCTTCCCGCTCCTGTGTGATTGATACAGCATCAGCAACCAGCAGCTATTGAGTGGACTTTAAACACTGCCCCAAGCACCGTTCTTCCGGATAATATGCCTGGAATAATGTTGGAGACCTAACTTCTTTTAGTGCAAGAATTAGAAAGAAACGACAATTTAAAGAAGAATGCAGTCACTTTAGTGGTACATTAGCATCATGTGCAGCTCATAGGAATCATCAGCAGCAGACCAAGTAACATCAGAAGTAGGTGGATGCACGCCAACAACCTGCAAAGATTTCTCATTAAGGTCTTCAGAAAGGGTGACTTAAAATAAGAGAGAGTTTAAAAAAAAAAAATACAGAGGCAATAATGAAAAGGAAATGTTCCTTTCTTTCAGTCTGATATTGGGATCTAGTGCAAGAGAAGAGCTGAAAAAATAGATGCAGGGAAACTCATTAATTGATAAGCCTGACCCCAGTTCTGCAGGCACTTACATACACAAGTGTTTTGCTCGAATACCATGAGAAGTTCCCTTTGTTTTAATGCCGATAAGCATTATTGGGCTCACAGCCCATCATATGCTGTTGAGATTTGCAAATGTTGCAGTGTAAAGAAAGATATTTTCAAATGGCTCTGTTGGTTACAGCAACGTTAGGGAGGGGGCATGGAAACATGGCCTCTTCACCAACCATACTCATGGTTAGTATAAACTGGTTGTCACCAGATATTTAGCTCCTTAGTTTATTAACAGTTTCTTTTCTAAATATAAGAAAATTAAAACTTGAAGCATTTGCACAACTTCTTGTCTTCCAAAGAAGTGGATTCAATATGGAGTGATAGATCACCTCTCTTTTATCAGAAGGTTATACAAAGGAGAGAAAAATGTAGTCTTTGGAATAGCATTTGACCTACCCTTGGGCAGATCCTCCTGGCCTCACAGGGAGCAGTAAGAGCTGAGTATCCCAAAGTCTCTTCCAGCTCCTTTACGGTGATGCATAGGTGCGACTAAAATCCCTGGTGGTTGGAGAATTTCTTTTTTAGGAATCCATCCATCCACTCTGTAGGGTTGTGTACTAAACAAGAGCACCTCAGTAGGAATCCATGTATTTACCCCAGGATTAGAAGTGTAAAATTGGATACTTGTCCATTGAATTTACCTGGTGACAAATGCTCTGAGACTGCAGTGCCGCGTAGATGTACCAAAATAAAAACCATATGGCTCACTCAGACTCCTGATGGTGCAAAATGTCTTTGGAAATCTTATATTTGTGATAAAATCTAATGCTCTGGATCATCTTGAGTTTGGCAGGAGAGGTAGAGAAAGGGAGATGAATAATTTAAAGCTGCTAAGGAGCCAGACTGTGCAACATGGCTAGGGAGAATATTGCCTTTTGCTTTAGAGAAATTTCAGAGGCTTTTAGAAGTTGGAAAGTGCATCTTCGTAATCAACAAGTAATGTGTTGAAAGCTGCAGAGATAGAAAACTGGAAAGATTTTGGCACAATACCGTGTTGGGGGTTAGAAAAGTGCTGGTTTTCTGACCTTCCATGACAATTCTTACAAGTAAAAATAAAATTTAATACCAGAACTTTTTGCGAGCAAAAGAAAAGCAAAACATTTTTGTTTGAGCTTTAAAAATCCAAACCACTTAGTAGTCCAAAATAGGTAAAAGATATTTAGCAGGAAAAATTGCAGAAAACTCATTTTAAAGCATTTGTGCATTACTTCTCCCTTCCCCCATTAATTCTCTTTTTTTCCTTCCACCCCAGCTCGGTCTCTTTACCATTCCACTTTCACTGTAGTGCAAAGAATTAAATGGCTGCCACAAGTTGTGATTTTCCTGAGCGTATGCTAGGTCTTAATTTCATTGCACTGAAAGTCTTTAAGCCAGTCCCACAGTGTCTTCTCCGTGTGGGACTCCTGTGCAAACCTGAGAGTTCCCTTTGTGAAAAGACTTTCAAGATTGGCCTCTAGCTTTCTGACTTTTTTCCACATATGCTTGCACGGTGTAAAGGAATGTCTGTTTCTGGAACGTTCATTTCAGAACGATCTGCTGATAAAATTGTAGAGTGTTTTCATGCCCAACAGTTAGCACTGGCTTGCATTTAATTGCTTATGTCTCAAGGAATCCAAAGATGTTAAACCCAATAAGGATAAAATAATGATAAGAATGGAAAACCCACCTTATATCTGCAAATAAGGGACATGTGGAGCAAAACCCGTGAAAATCAATTTCATCTGATCTCCAGCCAATTCTGAACACAAACATAAACCTTGAGTAATTAGTCCATGTGTGTTTGTATAGATTCTGTTCATCTCCAGTCTGGAGATATTTCTGTCCTTATGGCAACCGAGCTGAAGTCTATAAATGCAGAACTAGGTAGTTAAGCTTATTCTAATTAATGGGCCATTGTATTGGCTCAGCAATTGATGCCATTAATGAAAATAAATCTTTGCATTTGAGAGTAAACAAACATAGATTATTTGCTATCAGTCTTGTCAATTTAGTGATAAATTTTGAGGAATTTTTTCGCATGGAGTATTTGAACTTGTGTTACCTGACAATGGCATTTTTAGTTATTATTATTTTTATTTAAATGAATGTGCAGAGTCTGTGAGGCAAGGACCACACTTGCACAGTCCATAGCATGGTGGAGCCTTCTTTTAAGTTGATTCACAGTATTACACAGACATGCCACTCTGTATTGCTAACAGAATGATTATTTCAGTACCCACAGCCAACGGGAACATTGTGTTTAAATGAGTGGGACAAGGATCAGGCCCTTAAGTAATATGTACAGCTTTAATAACCCTCAGTTGGATGCTGAACTGATTTTATTACATTCACTAATTATAGTTAAAGTACTATGTGCAGTCTAGAAAATCAACAGGAACAAAAGTGGATACATTTCCAAATGTTAATTTCATCTTCGGAACTGCTTTTTGTTAATTATGCTAATTTAAAAAAGAAATCTCTGTTACATATGATTATGGCAATATGTGTTTTTACATTAAGTGCTATGCAGTGAAATACATCTGTGCGTGCCAGCCCCACTTGGGTGGATTCCATACGCTGGGCGTTAAACTCACTTTGTCCTGTTTCGTGATGCGCTTTTGCCTTGGGCTCATGGATAGGCAATGCGGTGTGAATCCCTAAGAAAGGAGTAAAAAAAACCCCTTTTTTCATCAGTGGTGGGCATAAATGGCTTGGCCCTGGTACAGGAGATGAAGGTGGTCTCTCTGTTCGTGTGCTACAATTGCTTGCCACAATCTCACCCATCTTCATATGCTGGCGTTAAAATGCCTCTGGCCTGTTGCCTGCATCGACTTCCACTGCAGTGCCTCCATCCAGAGCCATGATGCTCAAACCAGGAGAGTACTTGAGGCACTCCCAGAAAGGAAATTCATTGATTGTTCGTTCATTTAATGCAAAAAGCAAATCTAAAATTGACTGGCATGCGCATCTTCCCACTGATTTGCTAACGCAGCACTGGTGGGACAGGCTATGATGTTGGTGCCCGCTATGCCAGCCTTTAAAAGGGGGCTGTGATTGTTCTGAAAAGTGTCTGAAGTGAGGTCTGATGAGTTTTGCATGCTGAGCAGGACCTGTCAGAAGAAACTTCACTGGAGGCTTCAGTAATGCTTTTTCTATTTCCAGAGTTGCCTGCTGGTTGGGAGAAAATTGAGGATCCCGTATATGGTGTCTACTATGTAGAGTAAGTGCTGCTTTCTGGCTCTGGCGTGGCTGTCGGGTGGAGGAAGGCTTTTCTCTGCAGAGGTCTCTGTGCTTTGTTGGTAGCATCTCATACCAAGGAGGAGGAGACCCTATACAGTCTGGGGGATCCCATAGGGTCTGGGAGAGGGAACCCTGCCTTCGCATTCCCCATCCTCTGGGAGGCTCTGGCAGCAGCACCCTGGGGTGGGCTCCGGGAAGGCAGGAACACCCCCCAGGTAAGCTTCCAGGAGCTTCAGGGGAGACAGGCGCACCCCTGGGTCAGGACATGCAGGAGCCCCAGCACCTCACAAAATACTTTTATCCATAGAATTTAATAAGTCTGCAATTAAGTTGGCTCGATCCACTTTGTATAGTGTTACGATCAAAATACGGGTGTGCAAAGCAGACCCCCAATGCAGTTGCAAGTTGGAAGATGCTCAAAAGGACGAATGGACAAGCCTGTGTGACCAAACAGCCACGGCAGAGGTTCTTGCATCAGACTGTGTTGTTGTGAATAGAATTACAGGTTTAATGGGACTCTCTCCGGAATTAGAACAGCTTCTTCTTTATCTAGATGTCAGATCGCTCCCTTGGGAAACCAGAGATCTGAGTTCTGTTTCATCACTGACCCCATAAAATGAATTTTTAATTATGTGTGTAGTCCTGTTTAGTAGGGTGGCTTATGATAGGCCTCAGAATAGACGTAGAATACTGTTTCTGTCTGCTTTGGCTCATTTCTGACCCTACCATCTGTGCCTAAGGAAACAAGGTTAGCAAACTGTGTAATTAAGGCCTGACATTTATTTACCAAAGACATCAAGAATATTTTTTGGCTATTAAATACCATGCCAAGAGGTCTACAGCATTTTTTCCTGTCACTTTATATATACATGCCCATTAGTTTTGTGGCACTCCTTAGTGATGAAATGAAATAGAAAAGTAACAGCAATGAGACAGAAGTTTATTTTACTTACTATCTATAAGCTAGCCAGATGGTTATAACTGGAGTATTTGTCTGTGTCCGTTCCAATTCAGGCACTCTATTATTGCATAATAGGTTTT
The DNA here is from genome assembly GCF_000687185.1 of Egretta garzetta. Classification (NCBI taxonomy): domain Eukaryota; kingdom Metazoa; phylum Chordata; class Aves; order Pelecaniformes; family Ardeidae; genus Egretta; species Egretta garzetta. Next base: position 1,296,637 of record NW_009258661.1, read on the forward strand.
AGTGAGAAACAACTATCATTAAAAAGTTTATATAAATTTTTAAGTAGTTATCATTTTTCTTAACTTTCTGAAGGTATCCTGAAATGGGAAATCGTTTACAGAACTCATTAACTTGTTTTTATTTTATTAGTTAAATATTTTTCAGTGATTTAATATTGATCTTTAGCAGAAAAAATTCGGAATGTAGCTGTCTAGAGTGCTTCTATCATAATTACTTGAAAAAGTGGTTGTTTGCTCATTTGGGTTTTGATTTTTTTTTATAAAGACACATGGGACAAGAGGCAATAAAATAGCAAGTTCTTAATTGTAAACTTTGCTTTGGATAAAAAGTTTTTTTCCTTTTCCTCAGATTGGTAAAAAGTATTGGCTCTAAACCTCTTGTACAGGTGAAAAGCTGCCTAATGGCCCTCCAAGGAGGACAGCTGAAGTTTCACCAAGTGCTGGTTTCTACTGGGAGTATTTCCTGGTGGCTGATTCTGATTATATTTTGATCTACTTGGAGCCCAGCTTTTCGGCTCATAGCCTGCATCCCCGCAGATATTTTTAAGACACCCTGTTAATAGTGTGTGTTGGTCAGATAGCTGACAGATGTTAGCACTTTGGGGGTTTTGTTTGGGGTTTTTTTTGTTGTTAGGTTTTTTTTTTTAACTTCAGTGAGCCAGGGAATGATGGTACCTCTGGGAATCTGATTAAAGCAGGGATGATACAGGCCTGTCTTTTCAAATGCAATAAGACAGAGCGCCTTTTCTGCTTTAATCTTATTTTTCACAGATAGATCACTACTTTAATGTATTTGAAGGAATTAGCCGTTCCTACCCGTATCAATACTGGAATCCTCTTGTTTTCCTAAATATGCTTTTTGGCATCGCCAGGTGAGCCTTGTTCCACGTGCACCGCTGTTGGGTCTGTTTGGTATTTTACCCTCTTCCTCTGAGGAGCCTGCT
>NW_009258661.1:1297592-1313661 GCF_000687185.1 Egretta garzetta
GCTTGTCACGTAAAGGGTCTCCTAATTTATTGCTCTCTTTCATCTCCAGCCACATCAACCGGAAGACACAGTATGAAAACCCAGTTCTTGAAGCAAAGAGGAAGAAACAGCTTGAGCAACAGCAACAGCCACCAGAAGGTTGGCACCACTGAGGGCCTGCTGGTTGGGGTTGTCGTGCGGGGAAGGTGCCCTCCCTCGCCTTGGCAGCACCACGCCAATGTGTTTGTCCTTCCTTCTGGGGCCTTGGCGTGTAAAGGCAAAATGACGTGCATAGGAAAGGTTGCGTATGCCCTTCACACAAGATGCAGCAAAAGAGAAAATCCAAACCATACAACCACTTAAACATAGTAGCTTTCACCCCTGTTAAAGGGGAGGGATTTTTCTTTTAATGTCCTTTATTTCTGGAAAGTTTCTAGGCTTCCCAGAAACAATTCAAACACACGTTTCCTCTTTCACCTGCTCCATCAAGTTACTCACTGTAGCTGGTGGTGTTCCAGTCTGCACTGGGACTCACAGGCTATCGAAGGGGATGAGGAGTGGGCATCTACATGCGCACTGGAGAAACCCCTCTGCATGAGACACTTCTTAACCCAAGACCTTCGGATGTTTTCAAGCTCTAACATCTGAAGTAATTTAATTATTTTAAAACTTTTTTTTTTCTTTTCCTCCTCCCACCCCTTTTTTCTTTTTTTTTTTTTTTTTTTTTTTTTTTCCTTTAAATGCAGCCCAACTGCAGTGAGGGGCCTGTAGCATTTGGGTTTGTTTTGGTACCTTTGTAGCTTTCACACCAAGTTATTTCACAACAGTTATTATTCAAGGGGAAGATAATTTAGGCTTCAACATTCCTCCTGCAGCCCCATTGCCCGCAACATCAGCTCTTCTACTGAGATGCCATGAGTGCCATGGGCAACCGATTTCATATAAATGTCGAGACCACTTAGATGCAAATCAAGTCACAAGTTTGAGTGTGAAGTAGGGTGTCCCAGCAAATTACCTGGACATAGAGAGTCCTCCAGAATCCGTTTTTGAACATCCCATTAGTTTTATTCCCTCTCTCCGTGACTCTCTTTCCTCTCTTTCCATGCTTCCCACGTCTCCTCTGCTTGAACCCCGCACTCCCAGTGTGTACGTGCAGGAGCTTGTAGTGCTGTTGTGAAACGAGTAACATTTCCCTCTCTGCCCTCTCTAGAATGGACAGAGGAGTGTCCATCTCTCCCACCACCCGCTGCTCCAAACCATGTTTCAAACAACCAGGAGGCAGTTCGGGAAGCACCAGTGCAAGGTAACAACCTTGTTAAACCAGTTGTAAAAGTGCAACAAGGGGGTTTTTTCCTGAGAATGAAATTCCCTCAGCCACCAGCAAAGGCAGTATCTCCATCACTAGCGTCATACACCAGGGCATGTGCCTGCTTATCTGAATTCACATGGATTTTGAGACTAGTTGTTTCGAGACCGCATTTGTCTCCAAAGGCAAGTGGCAAATGATGAGATTGCCTGCATCAAAAAAGGATTATGGCTATTCTCTGTGTAGTGTTCCAAGTCTTTAAAAAAGCATGGTGAAAACATGAGTTACAACATCGGCGGGATTTACCAGCAACTGCAGTGGGTGCAGGTGCAAGTAGGAGGAGACCCTTTTCTACAGAGCTGTATGGATATGCAAGGATTAGGCTTTTGCACCTTCTAAACTCAACTGAGTTTAGAATGTGGCTCTTACAGTAAGATCTTTCTTTCTGTTCTCATAGGTCAACATTCCATCCCAAAAAGCAGCACAAAATCTCAGCGTGTTGCTCTGTGATTAAGACACAGGCATGCATTAACATGATCTTGTTTTAATTTGAGAGCCAAAGCCAATGTTACCCTATGTCTGCATTTGTGGGCAGGTAGAGTTTCAAGTTGAAGTAGTTTAAGAGCACTGGAAACTGGTCAACGTGCTTGGAAGCTGTGATGTGCATCTGTTGTTGGCACTGTGTGGCGGGACCTTGGTTTTGGAGAGCTTGGGTGTCTTGGTTGCATCTGTGACATCTGAGCAGCCAGGTTCTGGTATTGACATGGATAAGTCTGGCTTGCAACTTTATGGATTTTCCTTCTTGTGTGCTTTGAATCCAAATGAAAATCTGGGGGGAGCTGGAGCTGGGGGGGAACACCAGAAGAGGGAGATCTTCTGCCATTTGGAGAGCTTTGCAGAGCTACCAGGCCTCCATGCTGAATCTGACTTTCTGTAGTAACAGAGGGTAAAGAGGCATAGGTGCCTTGGCCCTGTTTTAGGGGCAAATTATATCGTGTTTCTGAAAAATCTGAGTTGAGGCTCCTCTGGGAAGCTCTGCATGAGTAAGAAATGATACTGGGTCCAAATACTGTGGAAGTTGTACATTTGTACACGTTCTTTGGGCTATTACAGCCTTATTTATTAGTGTCAATGGTCTGTGTAGAGCCAACTGCTCACAGACCAGTTGCTTGTCTTAATTAACCAGACAGGACATGAATTGTTCCTGAATTTGCAGCGTGAGCTGAAACGTTGCCAGATCAGGTTGCCAGCGAGGGCAGAGAGTTCCACTTGTACCTGTTGGCAGTCCCAGTGCTCTCTGGTTACAAATGGCTGTAAGTAGGCTTCATCTCCACCTACATCTAAATTGTATAGCAAGCGGATGGCATTGCCCTGGTCTGCAGGAACCAGAGGCTGGGGAAGGTGGGGGGGGAGATCTGGCTGAAGCACGTTATCCCGACAGAGCTGGGAGCAGCCAGGGTGAGGTCAGCCCTGGGAGCTGGGAAATACTCCCGTACTCGGCAGGTCAGCCGTGGTTTCCGAAGGCAAGCCTGGCAAGGCTGCTGCCCTCCCGGGCTGCCTTTCCTGCTGTGAAGAGCCAGGGAGTGCTCTTTGCTGCAGGTGGCAGCAGATCAGCCCTTCTAAAACAGATGTGCAAAATTTAACAGTACGCAAGGCCCCCAGCACGTTCCTGGAGGGGTATTAGAGTACATTAGGGTAATCCAGACTTGCAGCAAGGAAAAATGCGGGAGGTCTGGGGATGGAACCCTGACCACCAGGCATCTGGGGATAGGCATCTCATCAGAGTGCCCCAAAACAGCTGGTCTTCTGCAGGGAGACATTTGTGAATGCCACCTCTCCTGTTTTGGTGGTCAGGCTGAAGCGAGGGCTGCCCAAGCGCCTGTGCCTGTCAATGCAAAGGGCCCGTCACGCAGGGGTGACATTAGAAGCCTCGCTCAGTTCTCCACCCGCTCCTGACTGCCAGCCACAAAATTTTGCAGTAAGATTACAGGAGAGCCTTAACCTGCCTCAGCAGCCCTCTGAGTGATGTGTCCTGGTACCGCTGATGCCTCCTCCTCTCTTTCATTCCTTCCTCTTCCTTTCTCAGTGCTGCTCCCCCTTTTCCTGCTCCCCATTTGCAGCAATTTCCAGCTTCCCTGTCCCCCTGCCCCATGCCCAGGGGTTTCTGTCCCTCCCATTGATGGCACTGCTGGTGGGGCACCACTCTCCCAGCTGGGGCTTTGTAGATAATGCTCATTTAAAATGTGATCCCCTCCCAAATGCTGTAGGTGGGACATAGCCTGCGGTGCTGCTATCCTGTTACTGCAGGGCAAGTTTACCCTGGATTTGTAGGCGGGTGCCAGGGAGCTGTGTTTGTTCTGCTTGCCTTTTGAACCAGCAATCCGCACGGGCCCGAGCCCCACTGCTCGCCGCGTCCCAGCCGTGTTTGCTTCCTGAGACGTTGGCTTGCACTTTGATAGTCAGGGCTTTTTTGCAGCTCAGGGTCTGAGCATCTGCCCACGACGTGCAGGATTACCATGTTCCTGCGCTACCCTTCAAAGGCAGAAGGCTGCAAGTCCTCACGCTGCTCCCTCATGAATAATCTTCAAATGTACTTTCTCCCCCCGCCCCCACCCCCAGTCAAAGGCTTACAAGTCTCAAATCCCCTCACCCTCCCTCAAGGTCTCCTTTCTGAACAGAGGCCCACGGCAATGCTGCCGAGGTTTTTGAAAGTGCGCCAGCTCTCCTGGCTGCGATGCACACTGCTGATCCTGGAGCTGTCACCAGAGGGCTTAGTGGCACAGTCTTTTCCCCTCTACGTATTAAAAACAATTAAAAGTGCAAAGGTGTTTAATGTTGGTGCTGTGAAGTACAGCAACTGCGATTCCTTTTCCGAGCCTGTGCAACACGCTTTGCAAGGATGCGCTTTTGCCTTTGGAGTACCTCGTTCTCTCTTAACCGTGCTCCCAGAGAGCATTCCCAGCCCTCCAGCACAGCCGCTCTCGTCCCGGGCCGCCCTTTGATCCATACTTCACAACAGCAGTGTTTCATCCGCAACAGGCGAGGAGCAGAAAGGGAAGAGAAAAGACTTCAAACAGTGTCTGCAGAACAACATCAGCGCCCTCCCCTTTTTCACCGGAGGAGGTCACAGGGTGGTAGCGATGGTGGGGCGGACGGGTGATGCTAAAGGGTTACGCAGTGTCTTGCCACAGCTCAGAAGTTGCTTTTTGCTTGGTGGGTTGGGAAGAAAGGCAAGTGGTGAAAAACATAATGATATTCCTTTCTGGAGAAATTCTCGCTGCACGCTCCTTCTGCAGGAGGCATTGGGGCTGCCCCTGTCCCAGCCTTCCTGGGGTGGGTATAACCACCTCAAGACAGAGATCAGACACATATCTAAGCCAGCATTGCCAACTTTAAAATATCGCATTCCTTAAAGCAGCCCTTTGTAGCCGTGGGGCTTTGGTGTGCGCAACCACAGCTAAGACAGCACCAGGTACAAGGTGTTTTGCTCACTCTTTTTACCGCATGATTGGATCCAGGGAGACGGGTGGAGTGCAAGGAGGCGAGAGGATGCTGGAGTGAAGTCCAGTCCCGTCCCAGCCCACTGCTGTGTTTGTCTGGGTACTGGTTAGAGCGGGGAGGGGCAGAGGAAAAACAGATCAAACACTCGTGCCTGCCTGTTTATAGATTTTCCAAACTTCCTACACAGGAAAACCTTTTTTTACACGAAACCCTTCGGAGCTGAAAGGGAAGTTCATCCACACCAAGCTAAGGAAAAGCAGCAGGGGGTTTGGCTTCACCGTCGTTGGAGGGGATGAGCCGGATGAATTTCTCCAAATTAAAAGTTTGGTGCTTGACGGCCCCGCAGCACTGGATGGCAAAATGGAAACAGGTACTGATGCTTTATGTCAAAACCACCACCGCCACTTTGGTTTATGTTTTTGCAGCTGGTTTGCTGTGCAATTCATAAAGAACTTTAGTCCTCATCCCTTTTTTGGGGAAAGGCATTCAGCTTTCCAATCAGCAAGCAAGGAAGCGAGATACATTGAAGGATATGTTCGAAGGATATGTTATAGCAAGGCATGTCACATGCCGGAAATTCACCCCAGGTGTCAAAATACCCAGCTGGGGCTCTGCCAGCACCTGCTCTCCCTGGGCTGACCTGCAGAGAGGAGCCAGTGGTCGTGGGGTCCCGCGTCAGGCTGCGGCGTTTCTGTAGGGCTGCATCGCCTTGGGTCTTGTACCTGCCGTGCCACTCCCCCCCCTGCAAAGCTGCTCCCGGGTAAGGGGCAGAGGAGTGGGCTAGTTTGCATTTCCCCGTGTGGAGGCACCAAGGGTGAGTTTGTTTTGCCAGGGCTCGGGCCCAGCATCGTGAAATCCTGTTAGGATTCACCTGAGGTCACAACTCCTCGCTTGCAGGTGGAGCATCACAGCGTCAGACATGCCTGCGTGCTGGCCCCACTGCTAGAAAGCGAGTCATAACTTGATCGACACCTCGATTTCAGGCCGAAGTGTGTCTGAGAGATGACACATGGCACCATACGTCAGCAGTTGGTATTTGAGAGCCTTCTGTTACAGCTCTCATGTGCTCTCAGTTTTGTTTCTATCGTATGTCAGCGTAGCACAGTGTGTAACAGTGAGAGCCGTGCTTCGACATAACTGTTAAATGGGCCATATACCATCATTGGAACGAACGTTTCAGAAACGTTTATGTACAGAAAGGCTTTATGCAGCGAATCCGTTGTGTACCGATAGGTCTTGCTTGCCCAAGGGCCACTGCTCCTTTTCCTCACAAAGGTGCTTAAATGCTGCTGTTCACCTGTGAGTGTATCCGTGGTTGCTGCGGATCAGCTCGCAGGCTCTAGTCCTTCCCGGGAGGCACAAACGTATGTGTTTGGTATATCTGTCTGTGTCCTCCGCAGGGGACGTCATAGTCAGCGTGAACGACACCTGTGTGCTGGGGCACACTCACGCTCAAGTTGTGAAAATCTTCCAGTCCATCCCCATCGGCGCCAGCGTGGACCTCGAACTGTGCCGAGGCTACCCCCTGCCCTTCGATCCCGATGATCCCAACACGAGCCTGGTTACGTCTGTGGCAATTCTGGACAAAGAGCCGATCATCGTGAACGGGCAGGAAAATTATGACTCCCCGGCGAGCCACAGCAGTAAAACAGGGAAAGTAAATGGCACAAAGGAAGCAAGACCCAGCAGCCCAGCTGAGGTCTCTTCCAACGGACCCCATGGTTACCCCAATGACACGGTCTCTTTGGCGTCTTCGATAGCAACACAACCTGAACTCATAACTGTGCATATAGTGAAAGGGCCTATGGGCTTTGGGTTCACTATAGCAGACAGCCCCGGTGGGGGCGGCCAAAGAGTGAAACAGATTGTGGACAGCCCACGGTGCCGCGGCCTGAAGGAGGGCGATCTTATAGTCGAAGTCAACAAGAAGAATGTGCAGAGCCTCACTCACAACCAGGTGGTGGATATGCTGATTGAATGTCCTAAGGGAAGCGAAGTCACGTTGCTGGTGCAGCGAGGAGGTGAGTCTTCAAAACGGCTTTAAAATATTTCTTCTTGAAATTTAAAAAAAAAAAAAAAAAAAATTGCATGTCATGAAAGACCTTCTCTCCTAGCTTCTGTGTAGAGATGGTTTATGTCCTGAGGTGAGGAACTGCCCCATGCTGGCTGTTGTCAGGTCACATAGGTGGTTAAAATGATTTATTGTTTGATGCTGCACTGGGGGGAGTGTGCATGCAGTTCCCATGCACACATGTGCTACACATGTCTTCCGGTAATGCACGAAAGGCTGGCATGGTTACCCCTTTACTTACACAACAAACCCTAATCTCATGCTCATAAATACTATTTTAAATACAACATGGACATTTCTTGAGCTGTTTTGAGAGATGGAAGAGGCTTGTGATATGTTCTGTAATTTGCAGTGTTCAAAATCAGGTATCCAATGACTTTTCACTGTGGATGTCGTGGTTTAACCAGGCTGGCAACCAAGCACCATGCAGCCACTTGCTCACTGCCCCCTCCCTCAGTGGGATAGGGGAGGGAATCAGGAAGGAAAAAAAAAAAAGGTTAGAGCCATGGGCTGAGATAGAGACAGTTTAATAAGAGAAAATAATAATAATAGTAATAATGAGAATGGTAAGAGCATATACAGAATGCACAAAACAAATGATGCACAACGCAATTGCTCACCACCCGCCGACCGATGCCCAGCCTGTCCCGAGCAACAATCAGTCCCCAAGCCACCGACTGACCGACTAACGCCCCCCAAGCATGACGTTACATGGTATGGAATAGCTCTTTGGTCAGTTTGGGTCAGCTGTCCTAGCTGTGCTCCCTCCCAGCTTGTTATGCACCTGGCCAAGCAGGAGAAGCTCAAAAAGTCCTTGAGTAGTCTGAGCACTACTTGGCAACAACTAAAAACATCAGTGTGTTATCAACATTCTTCTAGTACTAAATCCAAAACACAGCACTATGCCAGCTACTATGAAGAAAATTAACTCTATCCCAGCCGAAACCAGGACAGGAGGGGTTACACCTGGGTTACAGCTGGGAGTGGAGGAGAGAAGTTAAACTTCTCCAAGTTGTAAGCAATTGAAGCGTTACTTGTGGACATGTTTATTTGCTGTGCAGTCGGGAGCTGAGCTCATTTTTGCTTGCATTGCTGAGAGGCCAGCGGCAGGTACAAGAAACACCCCCCCGAGCAGTATGTCTGCAGCCCACCCGGGAGCAGGGCTGGTGGGTAACCTGTCAGTGGGTCAGGCCATCCGCAGGAGCTCTTCCCCTGCACATAGTAAGTGCAAAGTAACCTGAGGTAGCACGCTTTTAGCCTGTGGATTAAAATCACTGGAAGAGTTAGCGCCAGGCTCGCAGGGCAAGTCCATGTCGGCTGTTGAGTGCCAAGTCAAGAAGAGCAGAAGGATCGGCTCTGCCTCTCCCTGCTCTGGCATGGGCAGCGGGGATCTGAGAGGGGCAAAGCTGTGCTCCCTTTCTTTCCCATGCGGCGTTTTGTACAGACAACAGGCACGTTGGTGCTCCAGCGCCTCGCAGGGACGAGCACGCTGCACAGGTAGGTGCTGGAGGCAGCCCCCAGCCGGCCCTGGGAGGAGTGTTTGAGATAAAGGCACTTTTCTGATGCCTCTTCTAAAATGTTTTGATTGCAGTAAGTTAGCAACAAAAACCAGTCCGTTTTAATGGGGGGACAAGCTGCTTTCTGAATTTGCAACTCCGGTTTGTTGTTTTTAAAGACCTGTTTCAAGGAACTGAGGACATTGATTCTGCAATGAATAGCAGCTCTGGAGAAAGCACTGCCTTTCTTATACCCCTTCCTTTCCAAGTGTTTACTGTGGTTTCGTATTTTGATACTGAATTAAAAAGAAGAGAATATGCTAAGAATTCTCCAGTTTTCAAAGTGTGAGTTCCTTAAAGACTTTCAACACTAGAGAGGTTTAAAAAAATGCACTGTGTTCTCATGATTAATATATGTATTATGGAGAAAATATGGTTGGAAGAAAAATAGAAGCTATTATTAATCCTCCTGGAGAGCATATATATATCTGGTAACACCATACATTAATTATTTGAATTGTGGCTGACATTTAATAATCCTCCTTATGCCTTGAAGGCATAATGAAAAGATTTGATGAGGAAATAAAAGCATAGTTTTAATAAGATAGTAAATAGTTCCCTGGTAATCTTGCTGAATCTCTCTCTTCTTTTTTTATTTAATCAAGATACTAACCACATGTTGAGCATTTGCTATCACCTTCCTAGATAGATGCTGCATCACTCTCCTTGATCTGCCTCCCTCCCTTCTTCAAGGTCCTGACATTTCCATCTCAGCATAGGGCACTTGCAGTTCCAAATTTCACGCTCTCGTGGTACGGGACTCAGAAACTGTGGTGACCCTGGATCCACAGTTAAGCACCAGAATGCGTTTTTCTTCACATCCAGAAGAAGGCGCGACCGCAAAGCACAGAAGCTGCGGCACAGAAGCCGCGCAGCACGTGGACAGCATCAAAACCAGTCGGGTTTGTTTAAAGCTTGTAAGATGGAGCTGGCTAAAAGGCACCTGGCACTCAGTGCTGCTGCGCTTGGGTCCTTTCTCCCGTGACTTTACCTCATGTTACCCCTGCAAAGTCTTTTATCAGAAGTACCATCCCCAGACAAGGTGCCGCTATTTATTTTGGTCCAATTACAGAAATGTATTTGGCTCCGATGTCTGATAAGCTCCTTCAGGGCTCTTGAAGCAGTTCTTCTTTAGCTTCGCTGTCAGTTGTCCTTTCCTCCTCCTCCCTCTGGTGTCCAGTGAAGAAAATGCTCGGATGCTGTCAGGCATCCTTGCATTAGCCTAACATTTGCATTCAGTCAGGCTTTGCGTGAAGCATCCCTGCGACGCTAAGGCTGGTGTTCAGAGCTGTCGAAAGGATTTGTCAGAAGTGGTTACTAATCAGGCAGAAAAATATCAGAAAGAGATGTGTAATAATCGGGAAAAGCTCTGCCTGCTCCAAGCTACTGGTGCGCTCCCAGCACCGAGGTTTAATTGTTACAATGCAAACCCACAGCCGCTGAGAGCAGCCTGTAAAATATTTACTGTAAAATAAGTGTATTCAGCTGAAGCACTGGTTTATGAGAGCGGGCGAGTCCTGCCGTTGCCTCTGAGTGAGGCACAGAAAGGTGATTTCTGGAAGGATGAAGCCAAAATGCCCCCTCTGTGTGCTCAGCTGCCTGCACATCATCTGAAAATCATTTGCGGGACTCATACGGGATTGGGGCAGGGGGATAAACACGTTAAGAGAGGGACGATGTCAGGTCACTGAGATTTTGCTTTCCAGAGACCCCATAGAAAACTTGCCTTATCTATGTTCTAGTTTAATTTATTTTCCCCTTCCTCCTCCCCTCTCTAGGTCTTAATTGTATTATTGCTGGTTCTTTCCCACTTCACCCATACGTAGCGCTGGATAAAACCCACTGAGCATACCTCATGGTTTGGACTTCAGCGCTTGAGGGGGTCAGGAAGGATGAACTCCAAGCGGAGGCAGGGTGCAGAGGACCCAGTTGGGCTGTACACGAGCCCAGATCAGAAAAGCTGCTTTTGCTTAGCAAAACGAATGGACAGAGAGGACAAAATTGTTGTCTCTAACTATTAGGTAGGAGAGACAGGAGGTACTTAAACTGAAGAGAGATCTCGGCTGAAGAATAATTGAGTATTGTTTGGCCGTCAGTAATTTAAACTGTAAATAAAATAAGAAGAAAGTGCCAACCCCCGGAAGTCAAACTGGAGGTGGCATAAAGCCTTTGCTGCCCGCAGGCGAAGTCAGAGGGTTTGAGGGGGATCTGACATGGTGCCTGCAACAGCAGAGGTGATGCTTGATAGCCCAGCAGGACCATTCAGGGGCTGGGTACCTGAATGCAAACCAGCGCTACTGGTTACAAATGCAGAACTGAGCATATGTTTTAGTCCCTGCACTGCACAATATGATTATACATTTCAGTTATTTGAAAGAATTATTGCTAATAAGGCCACAAAAGGCACACCTTTATTTTGAATATTTGTAGCTGAAAAGGTTCTTTTAACCTTGTACCTACAAAGTACATAAAGTACTTCTCTCAAAAAAAAAAAAAAGCAAAGAAAGAAAGTAATAATATTTGCCACTTGAAACCCATTTGTCATTGAAGTTTTGTCTACGCACAGTAATCGACTGAAATAAGCAATTCTCAAATACCTTTCCATTCTGCGCAGATTCAATTCATAATAAAAGCAACATTTTGTCAGAATAATTTCCCTGCTTCCCAAGGGACTTTTATTCTGGGAGTTGTGTCTATGCCGGGACAGGTAGGGGGCTGTTTCAGAACAAGTTATTCTGCAAAACTACTGTGCTGTATTTTTTGGAGTCACTAAGATCTAGCATTTGTTTCTGTGAGAACATTTGAGTGTCTATTGATGTATTTTGTGAATTACTTCAGATTAAAGAGGATTATTTTTTTCCTTTTTTTTTTTTTTTTAAGGTCAGTCTTCAGTTCAGGTCATCCAAAAATATTGTGAATAGTTTGTGTTCAGTTAAAAGAATTAAGCAGAGCAGTTGTCATGCAGGTTTGAATGGACGGTTTCCCTTCAGAGCTTTCACAGGTAGTGCTCACTAGCATCCTTATTCACTGGAAGGTCAAAAATAGCATAAACCTTGAGCCTGATCTACGTAATCCCCTTGAAGGTGTGTTCCCGCTTTGCTGCAAATCAAAGTAAAAGCGTGCAGGTGAAATGTCACTCACATGTCATGTGCAAATCAGTGGGGTTTCCAATAGCTTTCCCCAGTGCCAAATTCACATTAAATTGGGGAATGGAAATCCGTCTTCTGAAAAATAGGTGGTATATGTGCTAGAGTTTCAAAACTAAAATCATGTTATGGGAAGAAGAAGCAATGCAATGTCTACCTGTCTAAATGCTCATCAGTGGGTGCCTGGGTCTTATCTCCATGTAGAAGGAAAGTCCATAGTAAATTCCCTGCTCGTGGTTCAATTGAATGGAAGGTGTTTGCAGGGAGCGACGAGGTAGGTAGAAGTGGGGAGAGGCCTGTGCCAACAGTCCTGCTCACTTGGTCTTTGACTCGGTGGTCTTAAGAAGGTCCTTGCGATACGTATAACTACAACAAAGATTTCCAGCAATGAAACAAAATTACAAAGCTGTAAAGCAATAAACCTATTAAGTCTCCTTAGCTAGATGGACCTTCCCTTGCTGTTCTGGCGATGCTCTTGGCATGTGAAGGTAATTAACCTCCGACATTTCCCACTGAGAGGAGTTAACTCCTCCTTCTTGTGCTGAAAACGCATGCAAGAGTCAAGTGCCCTGGACTTGAGAGCTCTTTCTGTAGCCTAAAATGGAAGGACATATTTTTTTCTCTCTCTGTTTATCTTGTGTCCATGCCATCAGAACATCGGATAGTACTATAAAGATTTTTCTTTCCACTGCTTGCTGCAGCTTCAGGCTCCCTGCAGCCAGGATAGAGGGCGTTACAAGATACTTTAGACACAGTGGGAAAACTTTACAAGCAATATATCATAACAACTTGTAATTGCAGGCACTTTATAACAGTATAATTGAAATCAGATCGCTCTTTGAGAGCTAGAGTGTCAAAATACAATGCTCAGGCGTAAATGAGCAGTGGCGTTGGGCATTAAATATCTGCGCTGAGTGAAATCCCTTACCGCTGCAGTTTCAGAGGACGTCTCCTCACTACTCCATCCTTTCTGCCCCACCATAAGCACCTATCAGTCTGAATTTTATAGGGAAAAATACTGTCTTTGTACTTGTTTATCGAGAGCCTCTCCCCCCGTGGAAATGAAGTTTTCCCTTCCTGTCCTTACCAGAAGTGTTGGAAATGGATCATTTAGTGGTAAGAGCCAAAAAAAAAAAAAAAAAAGGCAATATCTCACAGTGTTGGAATTAGAGCTCCTTTTCAGTTGCTATCCTTAATGATGTAAACCCATGGTAATTAGAGCTGCAATCAGCTATTCAGTGCAGACTTGAACTCTTTTGAACAAGCCACTCACTTCTGTTTGCCCTTTAGGCTTGCAACGAAGAGCAAGTTGAAAGTCGTGCCACTTGAGAATCTAGCTGCCAGAAAATTTCGAACTGTCTTAGCAGCTGCTGAATTAGAGAAAAAGTGAGTCCAAACTACATTTAGGACAAAAATCACAACCTGGGAATCATCTGACCGTTGCCACAGAGCGTGTTTGCCTGTGCCAAAGCCTCTGGAAAGGGAAGAAAAGTTCACCGTTTCCAGCAGCGTTTTCAGTTCCCAATACAGAGGGAGCTGAGCATTATACTGAGGTCTTTGTCCCACGTTTGGATCTGTAGGAGCCCCCCTGAACCCTGTCTCACTGCACACAGAGCTGCTGGTACCAATCACCGTGCGTGCCACCTTTACGGTTGGTTTCCTTACTCCACTCCCCAGCCCACCACATTTTGGCAGCTTCTTCCCTCACCCGGAGCAGGAGCAGATCTAATTCCTCTCTGCCATCTGGTGTGCTCAGCTGACCTCTACATTTTTTGGAAATCCCATCTCAAGTGACTTCTTTTTTCCTTGCCTTATCTTCTGTCAACCACCACCAGGTACCAAAGCTCCCCGTACCTTCTAGTCGGGTATCTCCCAACAAACCTGTTGAATCTCTCAGCAATTTGTCACTCAGTATAGGTTATTTTGAGCTGTACATGGAAAATTACCTGATATTGTACAACTATACCATCCAGAAATAACAGGTGGGGGGATATTTTTGGTAGCTCATAGGCACCCTTTGCTAGTTAGTAAATTCTATTTAAAAAAAACAAACAAACAGAATTGTAGTATGCTTAAAGAAATACATGTCCACGTGTAATGCCAACATTTATTTTTCAAGTTCATTACTTTGTATTCCAGGGTTATTACTTCCTAATTTCAGAGTTATGGATTTCCTGATTAAATTGGGAATTTCATTTGGCATTTAAAAATTTGTCTTCAGTTGTTTCCCCTTGCTTATTTTTGTTACTATTTCCTTTAAAGAGATTTGCCTGGGAAGAAGGGAATCAGATTAGTAAAGTTTGTAAGTTGGTCTACAAACTGATTAGAAATGAAATGAAATGTTTTTAAAATGTTTTGCTATGGTACTTTTCCATTTTATGAATGCAGACAATCCTAGTAAAAATACATTGCTAAAACTTACGACTTACGTGCAGGGAAGGAGCAGGTCTGGGGGAACCTTTAGTTGGGAGTAGCTGCATCTTTTTTTTCCCAAACCACCAAGTCACTCTTTGCTATTCTCTCCTCTCTGTTAAGTGGAATTATATTCTAACAAGGCCAAAAAAAAGCTGATGAGACCTTAAAGCAAGTTTAAAGCAAGTTTGATGTCACATTTACTATTCTCTTACAGCCTTATTCTGATTAGGGACTAATATATCAAGGAGCAGATACAAAAACCAGTTGAAGCCAGGAAAAGATGAAGTAAAGGAAGTGTTACACATTTTGATATTTTTAATAAGAAGTTTGAAGTTCATACCCCTTATTAGAATTGCTTATGTGCATGTATTTCAATCCGCTGTGCGAGTTAATTTTCCTCTAAACAGCTCCGGAGCATTAGATCCGCCTTTTTGGGGCAACACTGGGTATTGTTATGCAGCACCATCCACTGATCGCTGGTAATTGGTTTTGTAAAGCAAGCTAGCAGGAACTTGTTTGCTCTTTGTGATAAAAATAAGCCGAACGTAACATTTAAAATCAGGTCGTCTTATAAATAATGTAATATTTGGGGATTACGCAGTGTTTTTCTCCTTCAAAGTGCTTTACAGGTGTTCATCCTGGTGACATTAGCCGTTTGGTTTTGATGATCTGAATGTGCAAGGTTTGGGATAACTCTGCTTACCAAAAACATGAAGGGGGAAATTTTTTGGTGCTGCTGAAGTCCATGGCAAGGCTCCCGTTAGACTCCAGGAAGCAGCAGGGTTTCACCAAGGTTTTGGATGCCTACAAATGCCTGCAGCCACAAAGGGTAATTGTTGGTAGCTTGTTCAGACACCAAATAGTTTGATGTGCGTTACTAATGTTCATACAAATAGTGCATTTGTGGGAACTAATTAATTAGCATTACCAGGTCGTGCTGGAGTTTCTCAATGCAAGGCATCCAGCTGAAATAGCAAGCGATGAATTCAAATACCAGCCTCAAAAAGCCCAAGCACTTAAAAATCCTACATTAAGCTCCCAAAATTCCAAATATAAAAATACCATGTTGGAGTTCTTTCTGTCTTTTTATTTCAAGCCTCTAGTATTCATATCCAATTGCCTTTTCTAAGCCCTGGGAGGCTAAGAAACTCCAATCAAGGCACATTGTCATATGAGCACCTGATTCCAAACCCAACAGCTCTATAATACTACAGTTCTGATAATAAAGGAGGATCGGCATCGCTGGCATGTGGACATTTTAATTGCCTGCAGAATTTCCAGCTCTCGCTGGTGTGATACATGCAAAGTGCTTACCCCGATCCGTTAGTCATTTGAGGCACAAGTGTTTTCCCCTCAGCTACCCTTCATTAGCTACATTTGCACTGATTCTCTTCTAGAAATGAGTAAGCAAATGAAGAGATGCCTGTGAAATCTGCTTTTTGGGTCAGCATTAGTTTTACATCAGTTGCCCTGCATTTCTGTGGCAGCGTGGCCTATCTATGCTACAGGTTGTGTCCCCCAGATATACGTGTCGTCTGAGCTCCAGAGTCGCTTGGAAGGGTAAAATGGGATAGAACAGTTGCTGATTCATTGCTTGGCCTTTTGTAGCGTGCTTTGCATTAATTTCAAGGGCTGAGATAATTTCCTAAAGTTAAGGAGAAATATTTCACAAAGCGTGCTCTAAGTCCAGGAGGAAACCCGTACTTTAATTATTAAGGAGGTGAACAATTAATGTATTTAGAATAATGAAATAATGTCAGTTTGGCGTAATCTCACCTGCTGACAGCACAAGAGAGGTGGTGCGCACGTTACGCGCACGGCTGCCTTTCTGTGGCAGGGAATCTAGATCTGCTTTAAAATCTGTAAGAAAACCAACGCGTTTGCCGAATGCTGGAAGAAAAACATGTCTGAAATCTTCCCATCAGAGTGTTTTACTGCATGAACCACCTTATCTTGCAGAAAGCAGTAGGCTCTTAGATGAGAACAAAACAGGAGGTTGCTTAGCAAATGAAAGATGAGAGCTCTGAAATTCTTCCTAAAGGCTTTTTTTTTTTCTCCCTAGCTTGAGGTTTTGAAAGTTGGCTTCCCCCTCCGC